>NC_092233.1:28706680-29079180 GCF_036320965.1 Panulirus ornatus | reverse complement strand
TCTGCTCAAACTCATTCTCTAGCTGTAATGTGCAATATACAGAAACCACAGCTCCCTGTTCAAATCCAGGTCCTACAGACCTTTCCATGGTTTACCATGGGCATTCCAAATGCCCTGATTCAGTCCACTGACAGCATATTGAACCCCAGTATACCACATCGTTCCAACTGACTATTTTGTACATGCCTTTCACCCTCCAGCATGCTCAGGCCCCAATCGCTTAAAATCTTTTTCACTCCATCCTTCCAAAACCAATTTGGTCTCCTGCGTCTTGTTCCCTCCTCTTCTGACACATATATCCTCTTCATCAACCTTTCCTCACTTATTCTCTCCATATGTCCAAACCATTTCAACACACCTGCTCTCTCAACCACACTCTTTTTATTAACACACGTCTCTTACCCTTTCATTACTTACTCAAATCAAATGAACTCATACTACATATTGTTCTCAAACATTTCGCTTCCAGCACATCCACTCTCCTCCGTACAACCCTATCTACAGCCCATACTTTGCAACCATATGATACTGCTGAAACTGCTATTCCTTCAAACATACCCATTTTTGCTCTCTTGAGATAAGAGTCTCTCTTTCCACACATTCTTCATTGCTCCTAAAACCTTTGCCCTCCACCCCAACATATGACTCACTTCCATGGTTCCACTCACTGCCAAGTCCACTGCAACATATCTAAAACACTTCACTTCCTCCAGTTTTTCTCCATTCAAATTAACATCCCAACTAACTTGTTCCTCAACCCTGCTGAACCTAATGAACTTGCTCTTATTCACATTTACTCTCAATTTTCTCCTTTCACACACTCTTACCAACTCAGTCATCAACTTCTGCAGTTTCTCACTTGAATCAGCCACCAATGCTGTATCATTGGCAAACAACAATTGACCCATTTCCCAGGCCCTCTAATCCCCAACAGTTTGCATACTTGCCCCTCTCTCTATAACTCTTGCAATTACCTCCATAACAACACCATCCATAAACAAATTAACCACGGGGACATCACACACCCCTGCAGCAGACCGACTTTCACTGGAAACCAATCCCTCTCCTCTCTTCCTCCTTGTACACATGCCTTACACCCTTGATAACAACTTCTTACTGCTTCTAGCAACTTACTTCCCACACAAATTATTCTTAAGACCTTCTATAAAGCATCTCTATCAATCCTATCATATGCCTTCTCCGGATCCATAAATGCTACATACAAATCCATCGTTTTGTCTAAATATTTCTCAAATACATTCTTCGAAGTAAACACCTGATCCACATATCCTCTACCACTTCTGAAACCAAATGCCCCTCCCAATATGATGCTCTGTACATGTTTTTGCCCTCTCAATCAATATCCTCCCATAATATTTTCCAGGTACACTCAACAAACTTATGCCTCTGTAGTTTGAACACTCACCTTTATCCCCTCTGCCTTTGTGCAATGACACTATACATGCATTCTGCCAATCTCAAGGCACTTCACCATGATCCATACATACAATAAAATCCTTACCAACCAAACAACAACACATCATCCCCTTTCTTGATAAATTCCATTGCAATACCATCCATTCCCACCACCTGCCAGATTCCATTTTCCACAAGGGTTTCACAACCTCTTCTCTCTTCACCAAACCATTCTCCCTGACTCTCTCACTTCGCACACCATCCCAACCAAAACACCCAACATCTGCCACTATCATCAAACACATTCAACAATTCTTCAAAATACTGCATCTCCTTGCTCCATCGCTACCTGTTATCACTTCCCCCCTTGCCCCTTTCACTGATGTTCCCATTTGTTCTCTTGTCTTTTGCACATTACTTAACTCCTTGCAAAACATCTTTTCATTCTCCCTAAAGTTTAATGATACTCTTATGTATACATATGTATACATATCAACATATACACATATAAATACACATACACATATATACACGTATATAGTCATACTTTTTTGCCTTCATCCATTCCTGGTGCTATCCCACCCCACAGGAAACAGCATCACTACCCTGTTTCAGCGAGGTAGTGCCAGAAAAACAGACAAAAAAGGCCACATTCATTCACACTCAGTCTCTAGTTGTGATGCGTGCAATGAAACCACAGCTCCCTATCTACATCCACTTGATTATTGTTTCCCACTTCAGCACCAGGAAACAAATGAAGAATGGTCCATCCATTCATATACATATACATAAATGCCCATACATGTACATACATATACATATTAACATATACAAACAAACATAGCCATGTACATATATACACATGTACATACTCATATTCGCTTGCCTTCATCCACTCCCAGTGCCACCTCTCTCCACAGGAAACAGCATTGCTTCCCCTGCATCATCAAGGTAGCACCAAGAAAACATACAAAGCCACATTCATTCACACTCAGTCTCTAGATGTCATGTGTAATGCACTGAAACCACAACTTCCTATCGCATCCAGGCCCTACAGACCTTTCCACAGTTTACCCATGACATTTCACATCCACTGGTTCAGTCCAAAGACAGCACGTCAACCCTGGTATACCACATTGTTCCAATTCACTCTATTCCTTGCATGCCTCTCACCCTCCTGCATGTTCGGGCCCCGATAGCTCAAAATCTTCTTTTTCACTCCATCCTTCCACTTCCAATTTGGTCTCCTGCTTCTTGTTCCCTCCACCTCTGACACATATATCCTCTTTGTCAACCTTTCCTTACTCTTTCTCTCTATGTGTCCAACCCATTTCAACAGACTCTTTTCTGCTCTCTCAACTACACTCTTTTTATTAACACAAATCTCTCTTACCCTTTCACTACTTATCCGATCAAATCACCTCACTCCACATACTGTCCACACACATTTCTGTTCCATCACATCCACCCTATTCTGTACAACCCTATCTACATAGAAGCCAATACTTCGCAACCATATAATATTGTTGGAACTACAATTCCTTCAAATCATACACATTTTCACTCTCTGAGATAACGTTCTCTCTTTCCACACATTCATAAGGTTCAGCAGTAAAACATCTATCTTAGAAATGCAAAGCCATGAATAGTAATGAGCCCTACTCATGTCTCCCCACTTTTATTCATGATTTTGCCTGTCTACTCCTAAAGTGAACATTAAATCAGAGTTCCAAAAACTTTCAAACTTATCTGTGAACTCTTGTTGCCTACAATCAGCTATTCAAAAATAAACCTGTATTCAAGTCCTCTAATATACAAGCCAATCATCTTCCACCTCATTTATTTATTCATACATTTCACTTTGTCACTGTCTCCCGCGTTAGCAAGGTAGCGCAAGGAAACACGAAAGAATGGCCCAACCCACCAACATACACATGTATATAAATACATGTCCACACACGGCACATATACATACCTATGCATCTCAGCGTATACATATATATACACACACAGACATATACAGATATACACATGTACATAATTCATAGTCTGCCTTTGTTCATTCCCATCGCCACCCCGCCACACATGAAATAACAATCCCCTCCCCCCACATGTGCGCGGGGTAGCACTAGAAAAAAGACAACAAAGGCCACATTCGTTCACACTCAGTCTCTAGCTGTCATGTATAATGCACTGAAACCACAGCTCCCTTTCCACATCCAGGCCCCAAAGAACTTACCATGGTTTACCCAAGATGCATCTCAACGTATACATATATATACACACACAGACATATACAGATATACACATGTACATAATTCATACTGTCTGCCTTTGTTCATTCCCATCGCCACCCCGCCACACATGAAATAACAATCCCCTCCCCCCACATGTGCGCGAGGTAGCACTAGGAAAAGACAACAAAGGCCACATTCGTTCACACTCAGTCTCTAGCTGTCATGTATAATGCACTGAAACCACAGCTCCCTTTCCACATCCAGGCCCCAAAGAACTTTCCATGGTTAACCCCAGATGCTTCACATGCCCTGGTTCAATCCATTGACAGCACGTCGACCCCGGTATACCACATCATTCCAATTCACTCTATTCCTTGCACGCCTTTCACCCTCCTGCATGTTCAGGCCCCAATCACTCAAAATCTTTTTCACTCCATCTTTCCAATTCCAATTTGGTCTCCCACTTCTCGTTTCCTCCACCTCTGACACATATATCCTCTTCTTCAATCTTTCCTCACTCATTCTCTCCATATGACCAAACCATTTTAAAACACCCTCTTCAGCTCTCTCAACCACACTTTTTTTATTACCACACATCTCTCTTACCCTATTATTACTTACTCGATCAAACCAACTCACACCACATATTGTCCTCAAACATCTCATTTCCAGCACATCCACCCTCCTGTGCACAACTCTATCTATAGCCCATGCCTCGCAACCATATAATATTGTTGGAACCACTATTCCTTCAAACATACCCACTTTTGCTTTCCAAGCTAATGTTCTCAACTTCCACACATTCTTCAACGCTCCCAGAACTTTCGCTCCCTCCCCCACCCTATGATTCACTTCCACTTCCATGGTTCCATCAGTTGCCAGATCCACTCCCAGATATATAAAACACTTCACTTCCTCCTGTTTTTCTCCATTCAAACTTACTTCCCAATTGACTTGTCCCTCAACCCTACTGTACCTAATAACCTTGCTCTTATTCACATTTACTCTCAGCTTTCTTCTTTCACACACTTTACCAAACTCAGTCACCAGCTTTTGCAGTTTCTCACACAAATCAGCCACCAGCACTATATCATCAGTGAACAACAACTGACTCACTTCCCAAGCTCTCTTATCCACAACAGACTGCATACTTGCCCTCTTTCCAAAACTCTTGCATTCACCTCCCTAACAACCCAATCCATAAACAAATTAAACAACCATGGAGACATCACACACCCCTGCTGCAAACCAACATTCACTGAGAACCAATAACTTTCCTCTATTCCTACATGTACACATGCCTTACATCCTCGATAAAGACTTTTCACTGCTTCTAACAACTTGCCTCCCACACCATATGCTCTTAATACCTTCCACAGAGCATCTCTATCAACTCTATCATATGCCTTCTCCAGATCCATAAATGCTACATACAAATCCATTTGTTTTTCTAAGTATTTCTCACATACATTCTTGAAAGCAAACACCTGATCCATACATCCTTTACCACTTCTGAAACAACACTGCTCTTCCCCAATCTGATGCTCTGTAAATGCCTTCACCCTCTCAATCAATACCATCCCATATAATTTACCAGGAATACTCAACAAACTTATACCTCTGTAATTTGAGCACTCACTTTTATCCCCTTTGCCTCTGTACAATGGCACTATGCAAGCATTCTGCCAATCCTCAGGCACCTCACCATGAGTCATATATACATTAAATAACCTTACCAACCAGTCAACAATACAGTCACCCACTTTTTTAATAAATTCCAGTGCAATACCATCCAAACCCGCTGCCTTGCCGGCTTTCATCTTCCGCAAAGCTTTTACTACCTCTTCTCTGTTTACCAAATCATTCTCCCTAACCCTCTCACTTTGCACACCACCTCAACCAAAACACCTATATCTGCCACTCTACCATCAAACACATTCAACAAACCTTCAAAATACTCACTCCATCTCCTTCTCACATCACCACTACTTGTTATCACCTCCCCATTAGCCCTCTTCACCTCATATTTCTTTAAATTAATTTTACTTAAGCAAAATATTTCCAAATCTTGGACAATACTCACCAACTCACTGATAGTGTTAGGCTAAAAAGTGAAAAACTTAATATCATGAAAGCACTTACAGTCCACTATTATTCCTTTCAGTGACAAATAAAACTTATATAAGTGGAATGAAGTCTGCAAGTGTTACTAAATAATTGTGCTGTGTATCATGAAAACCTAACATTAATGATAATGTACTTACATATTTTGCATATTTGGGTCAGACATAAGCTGTGTTGCCATATTCATGAGAGCAGGATTATTAAGCATGCTGCTAAGGTCAGGGCCTCCAGAACCACCCAATCCTGCAAGGTTGCCCAGACCAAAGGGCAGACCTACTCCAGGGCCTGTACAGAAGAATATTCCAAGTAAACAAATGACACACACTATATGTGTGATTTATTTTTCAGTACAAAGTACTTTACATGGAAAATGAAAAGCTCACATCCTTAGATATGTTTAACACTTGTGGTGGGGTGAAAATTTTTGAGATGGCATAATGTCACTAATACAAGCATTACTATATACTGTGAGTGCTGAATGAGAACTCAGTCAGTTAGCTGAAGTGTTGTCAAAATGGGTAAGTGGTCAGAGGGGAATAAGAGTATTGTGCACCAGGTGCTCCTTATATGCAAAAGGTATGACTGAGGATAAGTGAAGAGAGACTGACTGAAACAAAGTTATCGGGGTTGGAATATGCACGAGGGTGTGAGGCATGCACAGGATACAGCAAACTGGAGTAATATGGTTCACAGACAATGAGCTAGATCATGGCATCTAAAGCAGTCATAAAAGTCAAGAAATGGTTTATGAGGCTTGGCTGTGTATACAAGTTTCTGGTTTCGGTGCATTAAACATGACAGAGTTGATGTGAGAAAATGAATGCTGTTTCTTCATCTGTTCCCAATCTTGTATGTGGTGGGTGGGAAAGATAAGGGCCTTGATGCATTGATGGATACATTCAAAGATGGCTCAGTGTCTTGTGTGGGTAAAGATGGGCATATCTGATGGTACTGTAATCCCAACAGTGTTGTACAGATGCAAGACATGAGCCACAGATCAAAAAAGTACAAAAGAGGCTGGATCTGTTGGAAAAGAAAAGTCTGAGGGCAATATATGGTGTGAGGTGGGTTGATTGAGTAATATATGGTAGAGTAAGTGGGAAGTGTGTTAGTAAGAAGAGT
Source organism: Panulirus ornatus (assembly GCF_036320965.1). Lineage (NCBI taxonomy): Eukaryota > Metazoa > Arthropoda > Malacostraca > Decapoda > Palinuridae > Panulirus > Panulirus ornatus. The sequence goes on along the minus strand of NC_092233.1, from coordinate 29,072,281 downwards.
ATAACTGAAAAAGCTGAAGTGTGCGCACTGAAATGTTCTAGACATGTGAACAGGATGATTGATGAGAAGCAGACGATGAGGGCACATGTCAGAAGTGGAGGGGGCAAGAGAAAGGTAAGACCAAACTAAAGATGGATGATGGATAGGATGGAGGTCTCTAGGGGGTTGGATCTGAACATGCAGGAGGATGTTAGACATGCATGGGATAGAGTGTTCTGAAGTGATGTGATATGCATGGAGTGAGTTTCTGTCAATAGGCTGGACCAAGGGAAATGTAACAGCCAGTAAAACCACAGAAAGATCTATGGGGTTTTACTGTGGACAGGGGTCTCTGGTTTTGGTTCATGTATGGCTCTGGTGCATTTATACATAACAGTAAGAGCATGGATGTGAACAATGAGGCCAGCCTTCATCTATTAATTGACTCTTTTCTGTCATGCATTTTGTGCTGTTTCCTGTGGGGTGGAGTGGTGATGGGAATGAATGATCGAGTGCAAGTATGAATGTGTGCATGTGTATATATGTGAATGTATATGTATAAGTATGTATACACGTTTTTTCATACACATTCGCCATTTACTGCATTAGTGAGATGGTGTCAAAAGCATATGAAAGAGCCTTGGAGGAAATATCTTCGCTTAGCTTCCTAATCTGTTCCTTCTTTTGGTAAAGTAAAACCAGGAGGAGAGGATTTCCAGCACCCTGTTCCTACCTCTTTTAGTTGCCTTCAAACACATGCAGGGAATACGTGGGCAGCATTCTTTCTCCCATATCCCAAAGGGTAATATATATGTATGTATCATGTATTTTTATCATACTTAACCACCGTCTCCCACGTTAATGAGGTAGCGCAAGGAAACAGACGAGGAATGGTCCAACTCACCCACATACACATGTATATACATAAACGCCAACACACGCACATATACATACATATACATTTCACTGTATACATGCATATACATACACACACATATATACACATGTATATATTCATACGTGCTGCCTTCATCTATTCCCATCGCCACCCCGCCACACACGAAATAGCATCCCCCCCAGCAAGGTAGCACCAGGAACAAACAAAAAAAAAAAAGGCCACATTCGTTCACACTCGGTCTCTAACAATCATGTGCAAGGCACTGAAACCACAGCTCCCTTTCAATATCCAGGCCACACAGACCTTTCCATGGTTTACCCCAGACACTTCACATGCCCTGGTTCAAGCCATTGACAGCATCTCGACCCCAGTATATGACATCGTTCTAATTCACTCCATTCCTTTCATGCCTTTCACCCTCCTGTATGTTCAAGCCCCGATCGCTCAAAATCACTTTCACTCCATCCTTCCACCTCCAATTTGGTCTACCACTTCTCCTCGTTCCCTCCACCTCTGACACATATATCCTCTTTGTCAATCTTTCATCACTCATTCTCTGCATGTGTCCAAACCATTTCAACAGACCCTCTTCTGCTCTCTAAACCATACTCTTTTTATTACTACACATCTCTCTTACTCTTTCATTACTTACTCGATCAAACCACCTCACACCACATATTGTCCTCAAACATTTCATTTCCAACACATCCACCCTCCTCTGCACAACCCAATCTATAGCCTATGCATCTCAACCTTATAACGTTGTGGGAACCACTATTACTTCAAACATACCCATTTTTGCTCTCCAAGATAACATTCTGGCACTGGAGGGGGTGGGATGCTACTTCATGTCTGTCAGGGTGGTGACAGGAATGGATGAACGCAAACAAGAATATGTATATGTGTATATATGTATGTGTCTGTGTATGTATATGTATGTATACGTTGAAACGTATAGGTATGTATATGTGCATGTGTGGGCGTTTATGTATACACATATGTGTGGGTGGGTTGAACCATTCTTTTGTGTTTCCCTGCGCTACCTGGCTAAAGCGGGAGACAGTGAAAAAGTATACTAAATAAAATCAAACATTATATATTTTTATTTATCATACTATGTCGCAGTCTCCTGCGTTAGTGAGGTAGCACAAGTAAACAGATGAAAGAATGGCCCAACCCACTCACATACACATGTATATACATATACGTCCACACACGCACATATACATACCTATACATCTCAACATATACACATATATATATATATATATATATATATATATATATATATATATATATATATATATATATATATATATATATATATATATATATATATGGGAGCGGGGGGCCGGAAATCCTCCCCTCCTTGTATTAACTTTCTAAAATGGGAAACAGAAGAAGGAGTCACGCGGGGAGTGCTCATCCTCCTCGAAGGCTCAGAGTGGGGTGCCTAAATGTGTGTGGATGTAACCAAGATGTGAAAAAAGGAGAGATAGGTAGTATGTTTGAGGAAAGGAACCTGGATGTTTTGGCTCTGAGTGAAACGAAGCTCAAGGGTAAAGGGGAAGAGTGGTTTGGAAATGTCTGGGGAGTGAAGTCAGGGGTTAGTGAGAGGACAAGAGCAAGGGAAGGAGTAGCAATACTCCTGAAACAGGAGTTGTGGGAGTATGTGATAGAATGTAAGAAAGTAAATTCTCGATTAATATGGGTAAAATTGAAAGTTGATGGAGAGAGGTGGGTGATTATTGGTGCATATGCACCTGGGCATGAGAAGAAAGATCATGAGAGGCAAGTGTTTTGGGAGCAGCTAAATGAGTGTGTTAGCGGTTTTGATGCACGAGACCGGGTTATAGTGATGGGTGATTTGAATGCAAAGGTGAGTAATGTGGCAGTTGAGGGAATAATTGGTATGCATGGGGTGTACAGTGTTGTAAATGGAAATGGTGAAGAGCTTGTAGATTTATGTGCTGAAAAAGGACTGATGATTGGGAATACCTGGTTTAAAAAGCGGGATATACATAAGTATACTTATGTAAGTAGGAGAGATGGCCAGAGAGCGTTATTGGATTACGTGTTAATTGACAGGCGTGCGAAAGAGAGACTTTTGGATGTTAATGTGCTGAGAGGTGCAACTGGAGGGATGTCTGATCATTATCTTGTGGAGGCTAAGGTGAAGATTAGTATGGGTTTTCAGAAAAGAGGAGTGAATGTTGGGGTGAAGAAGGTGGTGAGAGTAAGTGAGCTTGGGAAGGAGACCTGTGTGGGGAAGTACCAGGAGAGACTGTGTACAGAATGGAAAAAGGTGAGAACAATGGAAGTAAGGGGAGTCGGGGAGGAATGGGATGTATTTAGGGAATCAGTGATGGATTGCGCAAAAGATGCTTGTGGCATGAGAAGAGTGGGAGGTGGGCTGTTTAGAAAGGGTAGTGAGTGGTGGGATGAAGAAGTAAGAGTATTAGTGAAAGAGAAGAGAGAGGCATTTGGACGATTTTTGCAGGGAAAAAATGCAATTGAGTGGGAGAAGTATAAAAGAAAGAGACAGGAGGTCAAGAGAAAGGTGCAAGAGGTGAAAAAAAGGGCAAATGAGAGTTGGGGTGAGAGACTATCAGTAAATTTTAGGGAGAATAAAAAGATGTTCTGGAAGGAGGTAAATAGGGTGCGTAAGACAAGGGAGCAAATGGGAACTTCAGTGAAGGGCGTAAATGGGGAGGTGATAACAAGTAGCGGTGATGTGAGAAGGAGATGGAATGAGTATTTTGAAGGTTTGTTGAATGTGTCTGATGACAGAGTGGCAGATATAGGGTGTTTTGGTCGAGGTGGTGTGCAAAGTGAGAGGGTTAGGGAAAATGATTTGGTAAACAGAGAAGAGGTAGTAAAAGCTTTGCGGAAGATGAAAGCCGGCAAGGCAGCAGGTTTGGATGGTATTGCAGTGGAATTTATTAAGAAAGGGGGTGACTGTATTGTTGACTGGTTGGTAAGGTTATTTAATGTATGTATGACTCATGGTGAGGTGCCTGAGGATTGGCGGAATGCGTGCATAGTGCCATTGTACAAAGGCAAAGGGGATAAGAGTGAGTGCTCAAATTACAGAGGTATAAGTTTGTTGAGTATTCCTGGTAAATTATATGGGAGGGTATTGATTGAGAGGGTGAAGGCATGTACAGAGCATCAGATTGGGGAAGAGCAGTGCGGTTTCAGAAGTGGTAGAGGATGTGTGGATCAGGTGTTTGCTTTGAAGAATGTATGTGAGAAATACTTAGAAAAGCAAATGGATTTGTATGTAGCATTTATGGATCTGGAGAAGGCATATGATAGAGTTGATAGAGATGCTCTGTGGAAGGTATTAAGAATATATGGTGTGGGAGGCAAGTTGTTAGAAGCAGTGAAAAGTTTTTATCGAGGATGTAAGGCATGTGTACGTGTAGGAAGAGAGGAAAGTGATTGGTTCTCAGTGAATGTAGGTTTGCGGCAGGGGTGTGTGATGTCTCCATGGTTGTTTAATTTGTTTATGGATGGGGTTGTAAAGGAGGTAAATGCAAGAGTCCTGGAAAGAGGGGCAAGTATGAAGTCTGTTGGGGATGAGAGAGCTTGGGAAGTGAGTCAATTGTTGTTCGCTGATGATACAGCGCTGGTGGCTGATTCATGTGAGAAACTGCAGAAGCTGGTGACTGAGTTTGGTAAAGTGTGTGGAAGAAGAAAGTTGAGAGTAAATGTGAATAAGAGCAAGGTTATTAGGTACAGTAGGGGTGAGGGTCAAGTCAATTGGGAGGTGAGTTTGAATGGAGAAAAACTGGAGGAAGTGAAGTGTTTTAGATATCTGGGAGTGGATCTGTCAGCGGATGGAACCATGGAAGCGGAAGTGGATCATAGGGTGGGGGAGGGGGCGAAAATTTTGGGAGCCTTGAAAAATGTGTGGAAGTCGAGAACATTATCTCGGAAAGCAAAAATGGGTATGTTTGAGGGAATAGTGGTTCCAACAATGCTGTATGGTTGCGAGGCGTGGGCTATGGATAGAGATGTGCGCAGGAGGATGGATGTGCTGGAAATGAGATGTTTGAGGACAATGTGTGGTGTGAGGTGGTTTGATCGAGTAAGTAACGTAAGGGTAAGAGAGATGTGTGGAAATAAAAAGAGCGTGGTTGAGAGAGCAGAAGAGGGTGTTTTGAAATGGTTTGGGCACATGGAGAGAATGAGTGAGGAGAGATTGACCAAGAGGATATATGTGTCGGAGGTGGAGGGAACGAGGAGAAGAGGGAGACCAAATTGGAGGTGGAAAGATGGAGTGAAAAAGATTTTGTGTGATCGGGGCCTGAACATGCAGGAGGGTGAAAGGAGGGCAAGGAATAGAGTGAATTGGAGTCATGTGGTATACAGGGGTTGACGTGCTGTCAGTGGAGTGAAGCAAGGCATGTGAAGCGTCTGGGGTAAACCATGGAAAGCTGTGTAGGTATGTATATTTGTGTGTGTGGACGTGTGTATGTACATGTGTATGGGGGGGGGGGTTGGGCCATTTCTTTCGTCTGTTTCCTTGCGCTACCTCGCAAACGCGGGAGACAGCGACAAAGTATAAAAAAAAAAAAAAAAAAAAAAAATATATATATACAGACACAAACATATACATATATACACATGTATATAATTCATACAGTCTGCCCTTAATAATTCCCGTCGCCACCCCGCCACACATGAAATGAAAACCCCCTCCCCCTGTATGTGCACAAGGCAGTGCTAGGAAAAGACAACAAAGGCCACATTCGTTCACACTCAGTCTCTAGCTGTCATGTATAATGTACCAAAACCACAGCTCTCTTTCCACATCCAGGCCCCACAAAACTTTCCATTGTTTACAACAGGCGCTTGACATGCCCTGGTTCAATCCACTGACAGCACGTCGACCCCGGTAAACCACATTGTTCCAATGCACTCTATTCCTTGCACGCCTTTCATCTTCCTGCATGTTCAGGCCCCGATCACTCAAAATCTTTTTCACTCCATCTTTCCACCTACAATTAGGTCTCCCACTTCTCATTCCCTCCACCTCTGACACATATATCTTCTTGGTCACTCTTTCCTCACTCATTCTCTCCATGTGACCAAACCATTTCAAAACACCCTCCTCTGCTCTCTTAACCACACTCTATTTATTACCACACATCTCTCTTACCTTTCATTACTTACTCGATCAAACCACCTCACACCACACATTGTAGTCAAACATCTCATTTCCAGCACATCCACCCTCCTCTGCACAACTCTATCTATAGCCCACGCCTCGCAACCATATAACATTGTTGGAACCACTGTTCCTTCAAACATACCCATTTTTGCTTTCCAAGATAACATTCTCGACTTTCATACATTTTTGAATGCTCCCAGAACTTTCGTCCCCTCCCCCACCCTATGATTCACTTCCGCATCCATGGTTCCATCCACTGCCAAATCCACTCCCAGATATCTAAAACACTTCACTTCCTCCTATTTTTCTCCATTCAAACTTACTTCCCAATTGAATTGTCCCTCAACCCTACTGTATCTAATAACCTTACTCTTATTCATATTTACTCTCAGCTTTCTTCTTTCACACACTTTACCAAACTCAGTCACTAGCTTCTGCAGTTTCTCACACAAATCAGCCACCAGCACTCTATCATCAGCGAACAACAACTGACTCACTTCCCAAGCTCTCTCATCAACAACAGACTTCATACTTGCCCTCTTTCCAAAACTCTTGCATTCAACTCCCTAACAACCCCATCCATAAACAAATTAGACAACCATGGAGACATCATGCACCCCTGCCGCAAGCCAACATTCACTGAGAACCAATCATTTTCCTCTCTTCCTACACGTACACATGTCTTACATCCTCGATAAAAACTTTTCACTGCTTCTAACAACTTGCCTCCCACACCATATATTCTTAATACCTTCCACACAGCATCTCTATCAACTCTATCACATGCCTTCTGCAGATCCATAAATGATACATACAAATCCATTTGCTTTTTCTGAGTATTTCTTACATACATTTTGCAAAGCAAACACCTGATCCACACATCCTCTACCACTTCTGAAACCACACTGCTCTTCCCCAATCTGATGCTCTGTACATGCCTTCACCCTCTCATTCAATACCCTCCCATATAATTTCCCAGGAATACTCCACAAACTTATACCTCTGTAATTTGAGCACTCGCTCTTATCCCCTTTGTCTTTGTATGATGGCACTACGCAAGCATTCCGCCAGTCATCAAGCACCTCACCGTGAGTCATACATACATTAAATAACCTTACCAACCAGTCAAAAATACAGTCACCCCCTTTTTTAATAAATTCCACTGATATACCATCCAAACCCACTGCCTTGCCGGCTTTCATCTTCTGCAAAGTTTTTACTACCTCTTCTCTGTTTACCGAATCATTCTCCCTAACCCTCACACTTTGCACACCACCTCAACCAAAACACTCTGTATCTGCCACTCTATCATCAAACACATTCAACAAACCTTCAAAATACTCACTCCATCTCATTCTCACATCACCACTACATGTTATCACCTACCCATTACCCCCTTCACTGAAGTTCCCATTTGTTCCTTTCTCTTACGCACTTTATTTACCTCCTTCCAAAACATCTTTTCATTCTCCCGAAAGTTTAATGATACTCTCTCACTCCAACTCTCATTTGCCCTCTTTTTCACCTCTTGCACCTTTCTCTTGACCTCCTGCCTATTTCTTTTATACATCTCCCACTCATTTGCATTATTTCCCTGAAAGAATTGTCCAAATGCCTCTCTATTCTCTTTCACTAATAATCTTACTTCTTCATTCCACCACTCACTACCCTTTCTAATCTGCCCACTTCCCACTCTTCTCATGCCACAAGAATCTTTTGCGCAAGCCATCACTGCTTCCCTAAATACATCCCATTTGTCCACCAACTCTCCTTACTTCCTTTGTTCTCACCTTTTCCCATTCTGTACTCAGTCTCTCCTGGTACTTAATCACACAAGTCTCCTTCCTAAGCTCACTTACCCTCACCACTCTTTTCACCCCAACATTCTCTCTTCTTTTCTGAAAACCTCTATAAATCTTCAGCTTTGCCTCCAAAAGATAATGGTCAGACATCCCTCCAGTTGCACCTCTCAGCACATTAACATCCAAAAGTCTCTCTTTCGCGCGCCTATCAATTAACACGTAATCCAATAACGCTCTCTGACCATCTCCCCTACTTACATACATATACTTATGTATATCTCTCTTTTTGAACCAGGTATTCCCAATCACCAGTCCTTTTTCAGCACATAAATCTACAAGCTCTTCACCATTTCCATTTACAACACTGAACACCCCATGTACACCAATTATTCCCTCAACTGCCACATTACTCACCTTTGCATTCATATATATATATATATATATATTTTTTTCTTTTTTTTTTTTGCTTTGTCGCTGTCGCCCGCGTTTGCGAGGTAGCGCAAGGAAACAGACAAAAGAAATGGCCCAACCCACCCCCATACACATGTATATACATACGTCCACACACCGCAAATATACATACCTACACAGCTTTCCATGGTTTACCCCAGACGCTTCACATGCCCCGATTCAATCCACTGACAGCACGTCAACCTCGGTATACCACATCGCTCCAATTCACTCTATTCCTTGCCCTCCTTTCACCCTCCTGCATGTTCAGGCCCCGATCACACAAAATCTTTTTCACTCCATCTTTCCACCTCCAATTTGGTCTCCCTCTTCTCCTCGTTCCCTCCACCTCCGACACATATATCCTCTTGGTCAATCTTTCCTCACTCATTCTCTCCATGTGCCCAAACCATTTCAAAACCCTCTTCTGCTCTCTCAACCACGCTCTTTTTATTTCCACACATCTCTCTTACCCTTACGTTACTTACTCGATCAAACCACCTCACACCACACATTGTCCTCAAACATCTCATTTCCAGCACATCCATCCTCCTGCGCACAACTCTATCCATAGCCCACGCCTCGCAACCATACAACATTGTTGGAACCACTATTCCTTCAAACATACCCATTTTTGCTTTCCGAGATAATGTTCTCGACTTCCACACATTCTTCAAGGCTCCCAGAATATTCGCCCCCTCCCCCACCCTATGATCCACTTCCGTTTCCATGGTTCCATCCGCTGCCAGATCCACTCCCAGATATCTAAAACACTTCACTTCCTCCGGTTTTTCTCCATTCAAACTCACCTCCCAATTGCTTGACCCTCAACCCTACTGTACCTAATAACCTTGCTCTTATTCACATTTACTCTTAACTTTCTTCTTTCACACACTTTACCAAACTCAGTCACCAGCTTCTGCAGTTTCTCACATGAATCAGTCACCAGCGCTGTATCATCAGCAAACAACAACTGACTCACTTCCCAAGCTCTTTGTACAATGGCACTATGCATGCATTCCGCCAATCCTCAGGCACATCACCGTGAGTCATACATACATTAAATAACCTTACCAACCAGTCAACAATACAGTCACCCCCTTTTTTAATAAATTCCACTGCAATACCATCCAAACCTGCTGCCTTGCCGGCTTTCATCTTCCGCAAAGCTTTTACTACCTCTTCTCTGTTTACCAAATCATTTTCCCTAACCCTCTCACTTTGCACACCACCTCGACCAAAACACCCTATATCTGCCACTCTATCATCAAACACATTCAACAAACCTTCAAAATACTCACTCCATCTCCTTCTCACATCACCACTACTTGTTATCACCTCCCCATTTGCACCCTTCACTGAAGTTCCCATTTGCTCTCTTGTCTTACGCACTTTATTTACCTCCTTCCAGAACATCTTTTTATTCTCCCTAAAATTTAATGATACTCTCTCACCCCAACTCTCATTTGCCCTTTTTTTCACCTCTTGCACCTTTCTCTTGACCTCCTGTCTCTTTCTTTTATATGTCTCCCACTCAACTGCATTTTTTCCCTGCAAAAATTGTCCAAATGCCTCTCTCTTCTCTTTCACTAATACTCTTACTTCTTCATCCCACCACTCACTACCCTTTCTAATCAACCCACCTCCCACTCTTCTCATGCCACAAGCATCTTTTGCGCAATCCATCACTGATTCCCTAAATACACCCCATTCCTCCCCCACTCCCCTTACTTCCATTGTTCTCACCTTTTTCCATTCTGTACTCAGTCTCTCCTGGTACTTCCTCACACAAGTCTCCTTCCCAAGCTCACTTACTCTCACCACCCTCTTCACCCCAACATTCACTCTTTTTTTCTGAAAACCCATACAAATCTTCACCTTAGCCTCCACAAGATAATGATCAGATATCCCTCCAGTTGCACCTCTCAGCACATTAACATCCAAAAGTCTCTCTTTCGTGCGCCTGTCAATTAACACGTAATCCAATAACGCTCTCTGGCCATCTCTCCTACCTACATAAGTATACTTATGTATATCTCACTTTTTAAACCAGGTATTCCCAATCATCAGTCCTTTTTCAGCACATAAATCTACAAGCTCTTCACCATTTCCATTTACAACACTGAACACCCCATGTACACCAATTATTCCCTCAACAGCCACATTACTCACCTTTGCATTCAAATCACCCATCACTATATATATATATATATATATATATATATATATATATATATATATATATATATATATATATATATATTTTTTTTTTCATTCAAACTATTCACCATTTCCCGCATTAGCGAGGTAGCGTTAAGAACAGAGGACTGGGCCTTGGAGGGAATATCCTCACCTGGCCCCCTTCTCTGTTCCTTGTTTTGGAAAATTAAAAAAAAAAACGAGCGGGGAAGATTTCCAGCCCCCCGCTCCCTCCCCTTTTAGTCGCCTTCTACGACACGCAGGGAATATGTGGGAAGTATTCTTTCTCCCCTATCCCCAGGGATATATATATATATATATATATATATATATATATAAAAAAAAAAAATATATAATCTTTTTTTTTTTTTGCTTTGTCGCTGTCTCCCGCGTTTGCGAGATAGCGCAAGGAAACAGACGAAAGAAATGGCCCAACCCCCCCCCATACACATGTATATACATACGTCCACACACGCAAATATACATACCTACACAGCTTTCCATAGTTTAACCCAGACGCTTCACATGCCTTGATTCAATCCACTGACAGCACGTCAACCCCGGTATACCACATCGATCCAATTCACTCTATTCCATGCCCTCCTTTCACCCTCCTGCATGTTCAGGCCCCGATCACACAAAATCTTTTTCACTCCATCTTTCCACCTCCAATTTGGTCTCCCACTTCTCGTTCCCTCCACCTCCGACACATATATCCTCTTGGTCAATCTTTCCTCGCTCATTCTCTCCATGTGCCCAAACCATTTCAAAACACCCTTTTCTGCTCTCTCAACCACGCTCTTTTTATTTCCACACATCTCTCTTACCCTATTATTACTTACTCGATCAAACCACCTCACACCACACATTGTCCTCAAACATCTCATTTCCAGCACATCCATCCTCCTGCGCACAACTCTATCCATAGCCCACGCCTCGCAACCATACAACATTGTTGGAACCACTATTCCTTCAAACATACCCATTTTTGCTTTCCGAGATAATGTTCTCGACTTCCAAACATTCTTCAAGGCTCCCAGGTTTTTCGCCCCCTCCCCCACCCTATGATCCACTTCCGTTTCCATGGTTCCATCCGCTGCCAGATCCACTCCCAGATATCTAAAACACTTTACTTCCTCGTTTTTCTCCATTCAAACTTACCTCCCAATTGACTTGACCCTCAATGCTACTGTACCTAATAACCTTGCTCTTATTCACATTTACTCTTAACTTTCTTCTTTCACACACTTTACCAAACTCAGTCACCAGCTTCTGCAGTTTCTCACATGAATCAGCCACCAGCGCTGTATCATCAGCGAACAACAACTGACTCACTCCCCAAGCTCTCTCATCCCCAACAGACTTCATACTTGCCCCTCTTTCCAAAACTCTTGCATTCACCTCCCTAACAACCCCATCCATAAACAAATTAAACAACCATGGAGACATCACACACCCCTGCCGCAAACCTACATTCACTGAGAACCAATCGCTTTCCTCTATTCCTACACGTACACATGCTTATACACATGCCTTACATCCTCGATAAAAACTTTTCACTGCTTCTAACAACTTGCCTCCCACACCATATATTCTTAAAACCTTCCACAGAGCATCTCTATCAACTCTATCATATGCCTTCTGCAGATCCATAAATGCTACATACAAATCCATTTGTTTTTCTAAGTATTTCTCACATACATTCTTCAAAGCAAACACCTGATCCACACATCCTCTACCACTTCTGAAACCTCACTGCTCTTCCCCAATCTGATGCTCTGTACATGCCTTCACCCTCTCAATCAATACCCTCCCATATAATTTACCAGGAATACTCAACAAACTTATACCTCTGTAATTTGAGCACTCACTCTTATCCCCTTTGCCTTTGTACAATGGCACTATGCAAGCATTCCGCCAATCCTCAGGCACCTCACCATGAATCATACATACATTAAATAACCTTACCAACCAGTCAACAATATAGTCACCCCCTTTTTTAATAAATTCCACTGCAATACCATCCAAACCTGCTGCCTTGCCAGCTTTCATCTACCGTAAAGCTTTTACTACCTCTTCTCTATTTACCAAATCATTTACCAAACCACCTCACACCACATATCGTCCTCAAACATCTCATTTCCAGCACATCCACCCTCCTGCGCACAACTCTATCCACAGCCCATGCCTCGCAACCATACAACATTGTTGGAACCACTATTCCTTCAGACGCACCCATTTTTGCTTTCCTAGATAATGTTCTCGACTTCCACACATTCTTCAAGGATCCCACAGTTTTCACCCCCTCCCCCACCATATGATTCACTTCCGCTTCCATGGTTCCATCCCCTGCCAAATCCCCTCCCAGATATGTAAAACACTTCACTTCCTCCGATTTTTCTCCATTCAAACTTACCTCCCAATTGACTTGACCCTCAACCCTACTGTACCTAATAACCTTGGTCTTATTCACATTTACTCTCAACTTCCTTCTTTCACACACTTTACCAAACTCAGTCACCAGCTTCTGCAGTATCTCACATGAATCAGCCACCAGCATGTGTGTGTGTGTGTGTGTGTGTGTGTGTGTGTGTGTGTGTGTGTGTGTGTGTGTGTGTATGTACTTACAGATGCTCCCCGACTTATGACCTATGTGACTTATGACCATCCATTCATACGATTGGAAAAAATATATATTATAAGATATTAGTACATCGTCCAAATGCCTCTCTCCTCTCTTTCACTAATAATCTTATTACTTCTTCATCCCACCTCTCACTACCCTTTCTAATCAACCCATCTCCCACGCTTCTCATGCCACAAGCATCTTTTGCGCAAGCCATCACTGCTTCCCCAAATACATCCCATTCCTCCCCCACTCCCCTTACCTCCTTTGTTCTCACCTTTCTCCATTCTGTACTCAGTCTCTCCTGGTACTTCCTCACACAAGTCTCCTTCCCAAGCTCACTTACTCTCACCACTCTCTTCACTTCACCCCAACATTCACTCTTCTTTTCTGAAAACCCATACAAATCTTCACCTTCGCCTCCACAAGATAATGATCTGACATCCCTCCAGTTGCACCTCTCAGCACATTAACATCCAAAAGTCTCTCTTTCGCACGCCTGTCAATCAACACGTAATCCAATAACGCTCTCTGGCCATCTCTCCTACATACATACGTATACTTATGTATATCTCGCTTTGGTCGAGGTGGTGTGCAACGTGAGAGGGTTAGGGAAAATGATCTGGTAAACAAAGAAGAGGTAGTAAAGCTTTGCGGAAGATGAAAGCCGGCAAAGCAGCAGGTTTGGATGGTATTGCAGTGGAATTTATTAAAAAAGGGGGTGACTGTATTGCTGACTGGTTGGTAAGGTTATTTAATGTATGTATGATTCATGGTGAGGTGACTGAGGATTGGCAGAATGTGTGCATAGTGCCATTGTACAAAGGCAAAGGGGATAAGAGTGAGTGCTCAAATTAAAGAGGTATAAGTTTGTTGAGTATTCCTGGTAAATTATATGGGAGGGTATTGATTGAGAGGGTGAAGGCATGTACAGAGCATCAGATTGGGGAGGAGCAGTGAGGTTTCAGAAGTGGTAGAGGATGTGTGGATCAGGTGTTTGCTTTGAAGAATGTATGTGAGAAATACTTAGAAAAACAAATGGATTTGTATGTAGCATTTATGGATCTGGAGAAGGCATATGATAGACTTGATAGAGATGCTCTGTGGAAGGTATTCGGAATATATGGTGTGGGAGGCAAGTTGTTAGAAGCAGTGAAAAGTTTTTATCGAGGATGTAAGACATGTGTACGTGTAGGAAGAGAGGAAAGTGATTGGTTCTCAGTGAATGTAGGTTTGCGGCAGGGGTGTGTGATGTCTCCATGGTTGTTTAATTTGTTTATGGATGGGGTTGTTAGGGAGGTGAATGCAAGAGATTTGGAGAGAGGGGCATGTATGCAGTCTGTTGTTGATGAGAGGGCTTAGGTAGTGAGTCAGTTGTTGTTCGCTGATGATACAGCACTGGTGGCTGATTCATGTGAGAAACTGCAGAAGCTGGTGACTGAGTTTGGTAAAGTGTGTGAAAGAAGAAAGTTAAGAGTAAATGTGAATAAGAGCAAGGTTATTAGGTACAGTAGGGTTGAGGGTCAAGTCCATTGGGAGGTAAGTTTGAATGGAGAAAAACTAGAGGAAGTAAAGTGTTTTAGATATCTAGGAGTGGATCTGGCAGCGGATGGAACCATGGAAGCTGAAGTGAATCATAGTGTGGGGGAGGGGGCAAAAATCCTGGGAGCCTTGAAGAATGTTTGGAAGTCGAGAACATTATCTCGGAAAGCAAAAATGGGTATGTTTGAAGGAATAGTGGTTCTAACAATGTTGTATGGTTGTGAGGCATGGGCTATGGATAGAGTTGTGCGCGGGAGGGTGGATGTGCTGGAAATGAGATGTTTGAGGACAATGTGTGGTATGAGGTGGTTTGATTGAGTAAGTAATGTAAGGGTAAGAGAGATGTGTGGAAATAAAAAGAGCGTGGTTGAGAGAGCAGAAGAGGGTGTTTTGAAATGGTTTGGGCACATGGAGAGAATGAGTGAGGAAAGATTGACCAAGAGGATATATGTGTCGGAGGTGGAGGGAACGAGGAGAAGTGGGAGACCAAATTGGAGGTGGAAAGATGGATCGAAAAAGATTTTGAGTGATCAGGGCCTGAACATGCAGGAGGGTGAAAGGCGGGCATGGAATAGAGTGAATTGGATTGATGTGGTATACCGGGGTCGAAGTGCTGTAAATGGATTGAATCAGGGCATGTGAAACGTCTGGGGTAAACCATGGAAAGTTCTGTGGGGCCTGGATGTGGAAAGGGACCTGTGGTTTTGGGCATTATTGCATGACAGCTAGAGACAACGTGTGAACGAATGGGGCCTTTGTTGTCTTTTCCTAGCGCTACCTCACACACATGAGGGGGGGAGGGGGTGTTATTCCATGTGTGGCGAGGTGGCGATGGGAATGAATAAAGGCAGACAGTGTGAATTGTGTGCATGTGTATATATGCATGTGTCTGTGTGTGTATACATATATGTGTACATTGAGATGTATGGGTATGTATATTTGCGTGTGTGGACGTGTATGTATATACATGTGTAGGGGGGTGGGTTGGGCCATTTCTTTCGTCTGTTTCCTTGCACTACCTTGCAAACGCGGGAGACAGCGACAAGGCAAAATAAAAATATATAATAATTAGTAGATATATAAATCAAGCTTGGTCATACATCTACCATTGCTAATGGATGCATGCATAAGAAAGTGAATTTTAGACGATCCTGGCATTATGTATATCACAGCATCTCTCAGTTACCATTCAGCAAATGCACATTATTCAGGTGACTCTATTGAATTTTCGTTCTGGATTAAACCATTTTTGTATTAAACCCCAAAGAAGATGACAAGCAAGAGGTAAAACCCATCACATGTTGATAGATCTCGCAAGAAGCCAAGGAACACAATCCATATTGAATTGAAAATGAAGGTAATCACCCAATATAAATGTGATTGCACATGATCTACAGTTGTCCCACTCAATGGTCTCCACAATTTTAAAAGATAAAGAAAAAATACATGAAGTAGTGAAAGGTTCAGTAAATATGAAGTCTATGATAATAATAAAACAATGAGAAGGGCCCATCCACAAAATGGAAAAGTTGTTGATGCTGTGGACGGATGATCAAATTAAAAAAGGTGTACCACTAAGCTTACTAACAATTCAGGCGAGGGATAAAAGTCTTTTTGAGACTTTGAAGGAGCGAAGGAGCGATTGGGAGAGGATTACACTGAGAACTTCACAAGTCATGGTTGGTTCATCAGATATAAAAGATATATCTTGCACAACGTTTGAGTCACAGGTGAAGCTGCAACTGCTGACAAAGGAGCTGCTGAAAAGGTCAATGAAAGTTTGGATGAATCAATCCATGAACTAAAGAATCTTAAATAAAAGGTAAGAAAAAACTACAAAATCATATAATCAAGCTGGTCAATAAAAAGTGAGATAATCATGATAGAAACTTAGTAGGATAAAAGAATGCTGTACAGGTATACGAATTCTACATGCCATGCTGACATATGTCCAACTTACATCCATTTCGAGATGTGAACGGTCAGTCAGAACGGAACTCAGACGTATGTTGGGGAGCATCTGTATACTTTTTTCAATACTTGATCACCATTTTTCTGAATTAGCAAAGTAGCACAAGGTACACACGAAGAAAGGTAGGCCACATATATCCACTGTATAGCTATAAACTGTAATGAAACGAAACCACACCTCCCTATCCACAACCACGCACTACACATCTTTTCATAGTTAACCCCAAGAGCTTCTAAAGCCATGGTTTAGCCCACTGACAGCATGTTGACTCCAGTATACCACATCATTTCAATTCAATCTATCCCTTGCAAACCCTCCACCCCCTTGCATGTTCAGGCTCAGATTACTCAAAATCCTTCCTACTTCATCCTTCCATTTCGAATTAGATCTCCTTTTCATTGTCCTATCCACTTCTGACACATATATCCTCTTTGGCAACATTTCCTCTTTCATTCTCTCCATATCAGAAATATAAATTGAAAATTCATACCAAAACCTCCTGAGTTGGGTCGATGTTGCGGCTCTGACAGTAGCTTCTCTTCTGCAATGGCAAGATTTCCTCTATGGCTCTCATTATCTGGCTCAAGCTCTAGTGCCTTCTTGTAACATTCCTTTGCTTGTTGGTGATCATTTAGACTTGAATACGCCAGTCTGTTATGAAATATGTACATCAGTATGCATTAACATTTTATCTATACATTTACTAGTAAATAATCAACCACTTACTTTTCAAGCAGCAGTCTTCCTCAGCACTCTAGTCAAAATGCCAAGCTCTTCTCTTATGAACACATCCAACATTCTTTAACTATATCATTAATACAAGACCATTCTTCTGGTAAGAGATGTTTACCAAGTCCAAGCCATAAACACAGCACAAACAAACTTTGATTATGGCAAAGCCTGGTGTTAACCCCTTAACATTCCAATATGGTATCCTTTTCATCCCTCAAAATTCTTGTTTTGTATCCTTCTCACTCTTCAAAATTCATGTTTTTCAAGTCTTTACAAGTATATCTAACCTCATAATTTCAAAGATATTCCTATTACAGGGGTGTGTGATGTCTCCATGGTTGTTTAATTTGTTTATGGATGGGGTTGTTAGGGAGGTGAATGCAAGAGTTTTGGAAAGAGGGGCAAGTATGCAGTCTGTTGTGGATGAGAGAGCTTGGGAAGTGAGTCAGTTGTTGTTCGCTGATGATACTGTGCTGGTGGCTGATTCGAGTGAGAAACTGCAGAAGCTGGTGACTGAGTTTGGTAAAGTGTGTGAAAGAAGAAAGCTGAGAGTAAATGTGTATAAGAGCAAGGTTATTAGGTACAGTAGGGTTGAGGGACAAGTCAATTGGGAGGTTAGTTTGAATGAAGAAAAACTGGAGGAAGTGAAGTGTTTTAGATATCTGGGAGTGGATTTGGCAGTGGATGGAACCATGGAAGCGGAAGTGAATCATAGGGTGGGGGAGGGCGCGAAAGTTCTGGGAGTGTTGAAAAATGTGTGGAAGTCGAGAACTTTATCTCGGAAAGCAAAAATGGGTATGTCTAAAGGAATAGTGGTTCCAACAATGTTATAAGGTTGCGAGGCGTGGGCTATGGATAGAGTTGTGCAGGAGGAGGGTGGATGTGCTGGAAATGAGATGTTTGAGGACAATATGTGGTGTGAGGTGGTTTGATCGAGTAAGTAATAATAGGGTAAGAGTGATGTGTGGTAGTAAAAAGAGTGTGGTTGAGAGAGCAGAGGGTGTTTTGAAATGGTTTGGTCACATGGAGAGAATGAGTGAGGAAAGATTGACCAAGAGGATATATGTGTCAGAGGTGGAGGGAATGATGAGAAGTGGGAGACCAAATTGGAGGTGGAAACATGGATTGAAAAAAATTTTGAGTGATTGAGGCCTGAACATGCAGGAGGGTGAAAGGCGTGCAAGGAATAAAGTGAATTGGAACGATGTGGTATACCGGGGTCAATGTGCTGTCAATGGATTGAACCAGGGCATGTGAAGCGTCTGGGGTAAACCATGGAAAGTTCTGTGGGGCCTGGATGTGGAAAGGGAGCTGTGGTTTCAGTGCATTATACATGACAGCTAGAGTCTGAGTGTGAACGAATGTGGCCTTTGTTGTCTTTTCCTAGCGCTACCTCACGCACATGTGGGGGAAGGGGGTTGTTATTTCATGTGTGGCATGGTGGTGATGGGAATGAATAAAGGCAGACAGTATGAATCATGTACATGTGTATATATGTACATGTCTGTGTGTGTATACATATGCATACGTTGAGATGTATAGGTATGTATATTTGCGTGTGTGGACGTGTATGTATATACATGTGTATGTGGGTAGGTTGGGCCATTCTTTTGTCTGTTTCCTTGTGCTACCTTGCTAACGCGGGAAACAGCGACAAAGCAAAATAAATATGAATATTCCTATTACAATGAAAAGAATTCAATTTTTACTATTTTCATTGTAATAACATGTAAAAGTTTTGTAGGTGTTTGGTATAACACACTAAAAAGTGTGGGAATGAATAAAGGCAGACAGTATGAATCATGTACACGTGTATATATGTATATGTCTGTGTGAGTACATATATGTATACGTTGAGATGTATAGGTATGTATATTTGCGTGTGTGGACGTGTGGGGTGAGTTGCCACTGTTCATGTTTTTTGAACTATTTTATCTACACCAAAACATTGACGACATCTTTTATCTTATATAACAAACATTATCTTGTTACAATCAATGTGATTAATTGTTAATCTTTTCATAACAACAAAACTAAAGAATGTGTAAATCACCAGCAGTGCTAGTCAAATGCAGTCTTTTCATGATCAGGCACATGCTGACAACACGGCCTCCACTTCTGCTAAAAACCTTCTCATGCCTTATCCTGGTCAACTTTTGATAATGAAAGAGTCAGTGTCTATCATCATACTCAAATAATCCAGGATCATTTGCCTAGTCCTTTAAAGCTTCCTAAATGCAATTCAATTTCCTTCCTAGAAAATTCATGAAAATGTGCTCTTACTGGCATGGCTAAAGGATGAACAACTTTGGGAGGAAATTATCAAGCATTGCCACCTCAGCCACAACCCAAGCTTGGTGTAAAGCCTTGGAGGCATAAAAAATTGACACACACATATAGCTGTCTGAAGGCACCATCCAACTCGTGTAAACATCCATTAAGGGGTTAATACTGGTCTCCCTTGCTTTCATCATCGATTATGATCCCACAAAAGGTCATTTTAAGCAAACTCAGTATACGCAAACAAGCAATACCCCACAACTAAGCTATGGGTGTTCCATTCTCAGCCATTGCCAAAGTCTGCATTTTGAAGAAAATTCTGAGCAAAGTTTTTCAGCATACGCTAATAACAGTTCTAGAGCAAAATATTGTAAATAATAAAGAATTAACTAAATTATTTCTAATAACAGAATAATAACTAAAACATGGTGAAATCTGAGGCTAAGAGAGGTGAGAAAAAGTACATTCAAACTGGCAGGGAGGCAGAAAGGATATGGTAACCTCCTCAACTGTCCATCACCATCAGTGGCAGACTAGTACAGCCTCTCTTGACCCACACCCCATCCCCCTCCTCTCCTGATTCACACTGCATGTCTCCATTCTTAATCCACACCCCATCCCCCACCTCTCCTGATTCACACTGCATGTCTCCATTCTTAATCCACACCCCATTCCACCTCTCCTGACCCACATTACATACCTGCTTTCTTGATCCACATCCCACATACCCTCTCTTGTTCAAACCTTCTCTTTATTTATGCCCCAAAAGACAAGGCACAAAAAATGAAATGTTAAGAGCAACTCATGCTCAAACTTTTTAAAAAAAGAATTCTATCCCACTGACTACGAAAATGGCTGCAGACAAGCTATATTCTTAATCAGAGGTCCATAATTCCAGCAAGATGTGAAACCAGATCTGCTTCTGCTGATGCTATAGACACATGCTGGGAATTGTTTTGAGGTAAAAAAAAAATATCTTCTATGTCAGATAATCTAGTAATCGACAAATGTCTAGGCTTTAAATGAAATATATGTTATTGAAAAGGGGAAATAAGAAATTGGGGAAAAATATTTTAAGGATTTTGGAGGAAGTGGAAAACCTGCTCTTTAAAAAAAAAAAAAGGGCCAGGTCGCAGTTGTTTGGAAAAAACATGGCAGTGTTCCAAAGCTTCACCCACGCAAAGACTACTCCTCACATATCTGTAGTGGCTCTTCCTTCACTTCTCTAATAGCCTGAGTGGAATCATATATATTCTTCTTTATCAGTTCTTCAGCTATCACTTCTCTTCAACCATGACTTTCCTTCCATTGCAGTATAACTTCCCTTTCCCTGTTTTACAGGCATTATTCTCACCACTGCTCTCACAAGCTGTTGATATGTGTCCCTGTGACTCGCCTGTGGCATGTGCCTTATTGTTATTTCCTATAAATTTTGTATGGAGACCAACCACTACCAAGGACAGACAATTGTGATACCTCCTCTTACTATAACCTTTCCACCTTTGAAAGTCAGATCAATTAACATCAAAGTAGCCACAATTATTTTTTTTCTTATTTTTGTACTCAATTCTTCTTTCATCAAAAATGCCTACTATTAGGGCATGTTCCTGCCACTGCCATGCTGGACAGTATAAAAAAAAAGAAAAATTAATAAAAGAGCAAAGCAGTACACCGATTTTACTCAATAATTTACTCCTGTTCGCTGATGATACAGCACTGGTAGCTGATTCATGTGAGAAACTGCAGAAGCTGGTGACTGAGTTTGGTAAAGTGTGTGAAAGAAGAAAGTTAAGAGTAAATGTGAATAAGAGCAAGGTTATTAGGTACAGTAGGGGTGAGGGTAAAGTCAATTGGGAGGTAAGTTTGAATTGAGAAAAACTGGAGGAAGTAAAGTGTTTTAGATATCTGGGAGTGGATCTGGTAGCGGATGGAACCATGGAAGCGGAAGTGGATCATAGGGTGGGGGAGGGGGCGAAAATTCTGGGAGCCTTGAAGAATGTGTGGAAGTCGAGAACATTATCTCGGAAAGCAAAAATGGGTATGTTTGAAGGAATAGTGGTTCCCACAATGTTGTATAGTTGCGAGGCGTGGGCTATGGATAGAGTTGTGCGCAAGAGGATGGATGTGCTGGAAATGAGATGTTTGAGGACAATGTGTGGTGTGAGGTGGTTTGATCGAGTAAGTAACGTAAGGGTAAGAGAGATGTGTGGAAATAAAAAGAGCGTGGTTGAGAGAGCAGAAGAGGGTGTTTTGAAATGGTTTGGGCACATGGAGAGAATGAGTGAGGAAAGATTGACCAAGAGGATATATGTGTCGGAGGTGGAGGGAACGAGGAGAAGTGGGAGACCAAATTGGAGGTGGAAAGATGGAGTGAAAAAGATTTTGTGTGATCGGGGCCTGAACATGCAGGAGGATGAGAGGAGGGCAAGGAATAGAGTGAATTGGATCGATGTGGTATACCAGGGTTGACGTGCTGTCAGTGGATTGAATCAGGGCATGTGAAGCGTCTGGGGTAAACCATGGAAAGCTGTGTAGGTATGTATATTTGCGTGTGTGGACGTATGTATATACATGTGTATGGGGGTGGGTTGGGCCATTTCTTTTGTCTGTTTCCTTGCGCTACCTCGCAAACGCGGGAGACAGCTACAAAAAAAAAAAAAAAAAAAATTTACTCCTGAAGATTTTAAGGAAAAAACTGTCTGCTTTTATTGAAACGAATGGGTAACAGGCAATCAAAAATACTTTATGGGAGTTTGGTGATGTTCACTTCTTTCAGTGCTGTTCATCAAGCTTTCATCAGCAATCAAAAACAGATTTGAGATGATTTTTATTTCTAGACAGTACATGTGTATTATTCTTTCTTTCTTTTTTTCTTTTATACTATTCGCCATTTCCCGCATTAGCAAGGTAGCGTTAAGAACTGAGGGATGGGCCTTTGAGGGAATATCCTCACCTGGCCCCCTTCTCTGTTCCTTCTTTTGGGAAAAAAAAAAAAAAATGAGAGGGGGGATTTCCAGCCCCCCGCTCCCTTCCCTTTTAGTCGCCTTCTACAACACGCAGGGAATACGTGGGAAGTATTCTTTCTCCCCATCCCCAGGGATACTTAAATGACATAAAGAAAAATTATGATGAAATTTCATCATATGTCACTTCCAGGCCATATCCTTACAGAGGATCTTTTGGAAAGGACCATAATAAGCTGCAAATGCATTTTCTACCATCAAGTGTGAGCAGTGTGAGCTACCATTAAGGAACAAAAACAGTTTGAACGCAAAAATTCAAGTTCTAAGGCAAGATGAAGTCAATATTTACACTATCATGTTTTCAGTAGCATCATGGGTTATTTCTCATATTTCTGCCAATTCTTCAAAATGAAAGAGATCCATTATTTTGTGGAAATGGCATGATGTTAGTGCTGGTAATTTGGGCAAGTATTTAATTAAGGAAAAGCACCAGTTTTGATGTGAAAATTGCAGATAATGAGGTATTTAAGTGGTGGTTAAGCTACACATCAATACTTCTTTTGTCTTAACTGTAAGCTAATTCAATGAATGAATAATATAGTAGAGCTTCGAGCCAATCAGCTACTCTGGTGGCCTGTCCAGATCCATCTTCTCATGGCCATGTCTACTGCGGCATGGGGCCTCTGTTTTTCATGTTACTTTTATGTACACAAGACACCCATACTATGTCTAGAAAAAGGCCTGCAAGTGCTAGCGATGGTTTTTGTTCCTACAGTTTTGTTACTGAGAAGTCATGTCTAGAAAAAGGCCTGCAAGTGCTAGCGATGGTTTTTGTTACTACAGTTTTGTTACAAAGAAGTCAGGGAAGAGCATCAGTTTGGTTAAGAAAATGCTGGTAGTAAGGATCATTGAGGCTGGTTATCATCAGCTTAATTTCAGCTGGAGCATAGGTTTGGATATGTCTATGAAACTATGGAAAATGCAGCCTGCCATACATGCAACTTTATCACCCAACAATGAGCGCTCAAGCTACTGAGTGCAGTAGTGAGTATTGTACCATACCTGTGTTTCTTAATCATTATAATGTTAAGCCATTAAATATTAGTGCTATCATCAATAAACTGACTTAAAACATTTTTCTTGGGAACAGAGTCATCACCAGTGCCATGACCTGTATCCAAATAAAGTGCTTATTATCACTTATAGCTCTTTGAGCAAAAATACATCCTCAGCACTATCACAGGTCTGTCGGTAGAAGGTGTCATGGTACAGTCTCTTGTCAGCATGAGATGTATCCGTACTGGATAGAACTACTTCCATGGTTCCATTATTTTCTAATTCATATTTCTGTCATATTTATAAGTTACATTACTATCCTTGCTATATTCACTGAAATGATTAAATTTCAACATTAGTTTTCTTCTTTTTCTTTTCTTTCATACTTGTTCTATATTTCCAGCATCAGCAAGGCAGTGACAAGAAGATATGAAAAAAAAGCCTCATTTTCTCATATCCATTCGCTAGCTGTCATATGGAATGCATTGAAACCACAGCTCCCTATCCACAACCAGGCCACAAAGATCTTTCCACAGTTTACCCTAGACATTCTCCATGCCTGGTTCAATCCACTGACAGCATGTCACCCCCTGTATATCACTCCAATTCACTCTAACCCATGCATGCCTTTCAACCTCCTGCACATTCAGACCATGAGCACTCAAAATCTTGTTCATTCTATCCATCCATCTCCATTTTGACCTCCTCTTTTGCCTTGTCCCCAAGACTCCTGATACGTACACATATCATCAATGGTAACCTTTCCTCATATGGCCAAACCAATTCAGCACATGCTCTTCAGCTCTTGCAACTATATCATTCTTCTTACCAAACCTCTCTCTTACCCTATCATTACTTGCTCGATCAAAACTCCTCACATCACTTCCTGTCCTCAAACATTTAATTTCCAACGCAGTCACCTTCATCCATATATTCTCATCAATAGTCCATGCCTTGCATCCATGCATCACTGAGACTGTCATACTTTCAAACATACCCATTTTCATCCTCCCAGATAGTGACCTCTCTCTATACATTACTCAATGCTCCAATAAAAGCACAAGTTCTGTTATCCAGTTGGTTCACTTCACATACAACCTATCTTTCCTTTCTTCTCCAGATCCATAAATGATACATACAAATCCATCTGTTTTTCCAAGTATTTCTCACATACATTTTTCAAATCAAACACCTGATCCACACATACTCTACCACTTCTGAAACCACACTACTCTTCCTCAGTCCGATGCTCTGTACATTCCTTCACCCTCTCACATCAGTCTGAGCCTTAGAGGAGGACAAGCACTCCCTGCTTGACTCCTTTTTTCTGCTTCCTCTTTCAAAAATTGAAATACAAGAAGGGGAGGATTTCCAGTCCCCTGCTTTCATTCCCTTTATTTCCCTCCTGTGGCACATGGGGAATATGGAGGCAAGTGGGGAAGTAATAACAGGTAGTGATGAAGTCAAGAGATGGAGTGAGTATTCTGAAGGTTTGTTGAATGTGTATGATGACAGAGTTGCAGATATAGGGTGTTCAGGGTTGTAAATGGAAACGGTGAGAGCTTGTGCATTTGTGTGCTGAAAAAAGACAGGTGACTGGGAAAACCTGGTTAAAAAGAGAGAGATACATAAGTGTACATATGTGAGGAAGCGAGATAGTCAAAGACCATTATTGGATTACATGTTAATTGACAGGTGAGTAAAAGAGAGACTTTGGAATGTACATGTGCTGAGAGGGGCAGTTGGAGGGATGTCTGATCACTATCTCATGGAGGAAAAGGTGAAGATTTGTAGATCCAGAAAAGGAAAGAGAATGTTGGGGAGAAGAGAGTGGTGAGAGTAACTGACCTTGGTATGAAGAAGTACCAGGAGGGATTGAATGTAGAATGGTATAAGGTGAGAGCAAATGACATAAGGGGAGAGGGGGAGGAATGGGATGTATTTAGGGAAGCAGTAATGGCTAGCGCAAAAGATGCATGTGGCATGAGAAAGGTGGGAGGTGGGCAGATTAGAAAGGGTAGTGAGTGGTGGGATGAAGAAGTAAAGTTGTTAGTGAAAGAGAAAAGCGAGGTAGTGAAAGAGAAAAGAGAGGTGTTTTGATGATACTTGCAGGGAAGTAATGCAAATGCCTGAAAGATGTATAAAACAGAGGCAGGAGGTCAAGAGAAAGGCGCAAGGGTTGAAAAAGAGGGCAAATGAGAGTTGGGGTGAGAGAGTACCATTAAATTTTACAGAGAATAAAAAGATGTTTTGGAAGGAGGTAAATAACGTATGTTATACGAGAACAAATCGGAACCTCGGTGAAGGGGTAAGTGTGGAAGTAATAACAAGTGATGATGAAGTGAGAAGATGGAGTGAGTATTTTTAAGGTTTGTTGAATGTGTTTGATAACAGAGTGGCAGATATAGGGTGTTTTGTTCTGAGTGGTGTGCAAAGTGAGAGGGTCAGGGAAAATGGTTTGGTTGAGAGAGAAGAGGTAGTGAAAGCTTTATGGAAGATGAAATCCAGCAAAGTGGCAGGTTTGGATGGTACTGCAGTGGTATTCATTAAAATAGGGGGTGACTGTGTTGCTGATTGGTTGGTATGGATGTTCAATGTATGTATGTACTATGGTGAAGTGCCTGAGGATAGGCAGAATGCATGCATAGTGCCATTATACAAAGGCAAAGGGGATAAAGGCGAGTGTACAAACAACAGAGGCATAAGTTTTGTTATAAGGGAGAGTATTGACTGAGAGGGTGAAGGAATGTACAGAGCATCGGACTGAGGAAGAGTAGTGTGGTTTCAGAAGTGGTAAAGTATTTGTGGATCAGGTGTGTGATTTGAAAAATGTATGTGAGAAATACTTAGAAAAACAGATGGATTTGTATGTAGCATTTATGGATCTGGAGAAGGCATATGATAGGGATGACAGAGATGCTTTGTGGAAGGTCTTAAGTGTATATGGTGTGGGAGGTAAGTTGCCAGAAGCAGTGAAAAGTTTTTACCTGGGATGTAGGGCATATGTACGAGTAGGAAAAGAGGAGAGTGACTGGTTCTCAGTGAATGTTGGTCTGACCCAGGGGTGTGTGATGTCTCCATGGTTGTTAAATTTGTTTATGGATAGGGTGGTTAAGGAGGTATGAAGTCTGCCGGGATGAGAGGGCCTGGGAAGTGAGTCAGTTGTTGTGTGTCGATGAGACAACTCTGGTGGCTGATTTGAGTGAGAAACTGCAGAAGTTGGTGAGTGAGTTTGGAAAAGTGTGTGAAAGGAGAGAGCTGAGAGTAAATGTGAGTAAGAGCAAAATTATTAGGTTCAATAGGGTTGAGGAACAAGTTTATTGGGATGTAAGTTTGAATGGAGAAAAATTGGAGGAAGTGAAGTGTTTTAGATATCTGAAGTGTTTTAGATAGCAGTGGATGGAAACATGGAAGCAGAAGGGAGTCACAGGATGGGGGGAGGGGATGAAGGTTCCAGAAGTGATGAAGAATGTGTGGAAGGAGAGAACATTATCTCAGAGAGCAAAAATGGTTATGTTTGAAGAAATAGTAGTTCCAACAACACAATATGGGTGTGAGGCATGGGCTATAGATAGGGTTGTATGAAGGAGTGTGGATGTGTTGAAAATAAAATGTGTGAGGACAATTTGGGGTAATGAGGTGGATTGATCAAGTACATACTGAAAGGGTAAAGGAAATGTGAGGAAATAAAAAGAATGTGGTTGAGAGAGCAGAAGAGGGTGTGTTGAAATGGTTTGGACATATGGAGAGAGAGAATGAGTGAGGAAAGATTGACAAAGAGGATAAATAAGTCAAAGGTGAAGGGAACAAGAAGTGGGAGAACAAATTGAAGGTGGAAGGATGGAGAGAAAAAGACTTTGAGCAACCAGGGCCAAAACAAACAGGAGGGTGAGAGGGCATGTGAAGCATCTTGGGTAAACCATGGAAAGGTCTGTGGGGCCTCGATGAAGATAGAGCTGCAGTATTGGTGCATTACAAATGACAGCTAGAGATTGAGTGTTAACGAATGTAGCCTTTTTTGTCAGTTTTTCCAGGCATTATTTCACTGAAGCAGGGGGTAGCGATGCTATTTCGTGTTGGGCGGGGTAGCGACAGGAATGGATGAAGGCAAGTAAGTATGTGTATGTGTATGGGGAAGAGCAGTGTGGTTTCAGAAATGGTAGAGGATGTGTGGATCAGGTGTTTGCTTTGAAGAATGTATGTGAGAAATACTAAGAGAAGCAAATGGATTTGTATGTAGCATTTATGGATCTGCAGAAGGCATATGATAGACTTGATAGAGATGCTCTGTGGAAGGTATTATGAATATATGGTGTGGGAGGCAAGTTGTTAGAAACAGTGAAAAGTTTTCATCGAGGATGTAAGGCATGTGTACGTGTAGGAAGAGAGGAAAGTGATTGGTTCTCAATGAATGTAGGTTTGCAGCAGGGGTGTGTGATGTCTCCATGGTTGTTTGAATTGTTTATGGATGAGGTTGTTAGGGAGGTGAATGCAAGAGTTTTGGAAAGAGAGGCAAGTATGCAGTCTGTTGTGGATGAGAGAGCTTGGGAAGTGAGTCAGTTGTTGTTCGCTGATGATACAGTGCTGGTGGCTGAATCATGCGAGAAACTGCAGAAGCTAGTGACTGAGTTTGGTAAAGTGTGTGAAAGAAGAAAGTTGAGAGTAAATGTGAATAAGAGTAAGGTTATTAGGTACAGTAGGGTTGAGGGTAAAGTAAATTGGGTGGTAAGTTTGAATGGAGAAAAACTGGAGGAAGTGAAGTGTTTTAGATATCTGGGAGTGGATTTGGCAGCGGATGGAACCATGGAAGCGGAAGTGAATCATAGGGTGGGGGAGGGGGCGAAAATTCTGGGTGCCTTGAAGAATGTGTGGAAGTCGAGAACATTATCTCGGAAAGCAAAAATGGGTATGTTTGAAGGAATAGGGGTTCCAACAATGTTGTACGGGTGCGAGGCATGGGCTATGGATAGAGTTGTGCTGAGGAGGGTGGATGTGCTGGAAATGAGATGTTTGAGGACAATATGTGGTGTGAGGTGGTTTGATTGAGTAAGTAATAATAGGGTAAGAGAGATTTGTGGTAATACAAAGAGTGTGGTTGAGAGAGCAGAAGAGGGTGTTTTGAAATGGTTTGGTCAAATGGAGAGAATGAGTGAGGAAAGATTGACCAAGAGGATATATGTGTCAGAGGTGGAAGGAACGAGGAGAAGTGGGAGACCAAATTAGAGGTGGAAAGATGGAGTGAAAAAGATTTTGAGTGATCGGGGCCTGAACATGCAGGAGGGTGAAAGGTGTGCAAGGAATAGAGTGAATTGGAACGATGTGGTATACCGGGGTCAACATGCTGTCAGTGGATTGAACCAAGGCATGTGAAGCGTATGGGGTAAACCATGGAAAGTTCTGTGGGGCCTGGATGTGGAAAGGGAGCTGTGGTTTCGGTGCATTATTACATGACAGCTGGAGACTGAGTGTGAACGAATGTGGCCTTTGTTGTCTTTTCCTAGCGCTACCTCACACATATGAGGGGGGAGGGTGTTGTTATTCCATGTGTGATGGGGTGGCGATGGGAATGAATAAAGGCAGACAGTATGAATCATGTACATGGGTATATATGTATATGTCTGTGTGTGTATATATATGTATAAATTGAGATGTATAGGTATGTATATGTGCTGTGTGTGATGTGTATGTATATACATGTGTATGTGAGTGGGTTGGGCCATTCTTTCATCTGTTTCCTTGCGCTACCTCACTAATGCAGGAGACAGCAACAAAGCAAAATGAATAAAATAAAAAAATATATCTATGGGAACTTCAGTGAAGGGGGCTAATGGGGAGGTGATAACAAGTAGTGGTGATGTGAGAAGGAGGAGTGAGTATTCTGAGGGTATGTTGAATGTGTTTGATGATAGAGTGGCAGATATAGGGTGTTTTGGGTGAGGTGGTGTGCAAAGTGAGAGGGTTAGGGAAAATGATTTGGTAAACAGAGAAGAGGTTGTAAAAGATTTGCGGAAGATGAAAGCCAGCAAGGCAGCAGGTCTGGATGGTATTGCAGTGGAATTTATAAAAAAAAGAGGGTGACTGTATAGTTGACTGGTTGGTAAGGTTATTTAATGTATGTACAATTCATGGTGAGGTGCCTGAGGATTGGCGGAATGCGTGCATAGTGCCATTGTACAAAGGCAAAGGGGATAAGAGTGAGTGCTCAAATTACAGAGGTATAAGTTTGTTGAGTATTCCTGGTAAATTATATGGGATGGTATTGACTGAGAGGGTGAAGGCATGTACAGAGCATCAGATTGGGGAAGAGCAGTGTGGTTTCAGAAATGGTAGAGGATGTGTGGATCAGGTGTTTGCTTTGAAGAATATATGTGAGAAATACTTAGAAAAGCAAATGGATTTGTATGTAGCATTTATGGATCTGCAGAAGGCATATGATAGAGTTGATAGAGATGCTCTGTGGAAGGTATTAAGAATATATGGAGTGGGAGGCATGTTGTTAGAAGCAGTGAAAAGTTTTTATCGAGGATGTTAGGCATGTGTACATGTAGGAAGAGAGGAAAGTGATTGGTTCTCAGTGAATGTAGATTTGTGGCAGGGGTGTGTGATGTCTCCATGGTTGTTTAATTTGTTTATGGATGGGGTTGTTAGGGAGGTGAATGCAAGAGTTTTGGAAAGAGGGGCAAGTATGCAGTCTGTTGTGGATGAGAGAGCTTGGGTAGTGAGTCAGTTGTTGTTCGCTGATGATACTGTGCTGGTGGCTGATTCATGTGAGAAACTGCAGAAGCTGGTGACTGAATTTGGTAAAGTGTGTGAAAGAAGAAAGTTGAGAGTAAATGTGAATAAGAGTAAGGTTATTAGGTACAGTAGGGTTGAGGGTAAAGTAAATTGGGTGGTAAGTTTGAATGGAGAAAAACTGGAGGAAGTGAAGTGTTTTAGATATCTGGGAGTGGATTTGGCAGCGGATGGAACCATGGAAGCGGAAGTGAATCATAGGGTGGGGGAGGGGGTGAAAATTCTGGGAGCCTTGAAGAATGTGTGGAAGTCGAGAACATTATCTCGCAAAGCAAAAATGGGTATGTTTGAAGGAATAGTGGTTCCAACAATGTTGTATGGTTGCGAGGCATGGGCTATGGATAGAGTTGTGCGCAGGAGGGTGGATGTGCTTGAAATGAGATGTTTGAGGACAATATGTGGTGTGATCGAGTAAGTAATAATAGGGTAAGAGATGTGTGGTAATGAAAAGAGTGTGGTTGAGAGAGCAGAAGAGGGTGTTTTGAAATGGTTTGGTCACATGGAGAGAATGAGTGAGGAAAGATTGACCAAGAGGATATATGTGTCAGAGGTGGTGGGAACGAGGAGAAGTGGGAGACCAAATTGGAGGTGGGAAGATAGAGTGAAAAAGATTTTGAGTGATCAGGGCCTGAACATGCAGGAGGGTGAAAGGCGTGCAAGGAATAGAGTGAATTGGAACGATGTGGTATACCCGGGTTGACGTGCTGTCAATGGATTGAACCAGGGCATGTGAAGCATCTGGGGTAAACCATGGAAAGCTCTTTGGGGCCTGGATGTGGAAAGGGAGCTGGGTTTCGTTGCATTATTACATGACAGCTAGAGACTGAGTGTGAACGAATGTGGCCTTTGTTGTCTTTTCCTAGCGCTACCTTGCACACGAGGGGGGAGGGTGTTATTATTCCATGTGTGGCGGGGTGGCGATGGGAATAAATAAAGGCAGACAGTATGAATTATGTACATGGGTATATTTGTATATGTCTGTGTGTGTATATATATGTATACATTGAGATGTATAGGTATGTATATGTGCTGTGTGTGAACGTGTATGTATATACATGTGTATGTGGGTGGGTTGGGCCATTCTTTTGTCTGTTTCCTTTCGCTACCTCGCTAGCGCGGGAGACGGGGACAAAGCATAATAATAATATATATATGTGCATGTCCCTGGGGACAGGGGAGAAAGAATGCTTCCCAAGCATTCCCCATGTGTCGTAGAAGGAAACTAAAGGGGACGGGAGCGGGGGGGGGGGGGGGGGGGGGGGGGGCTAGAAACCCTCCCCTCCTTGTATTTTAACTTTCTAAAAAGGGAAACAGAAGAAGGAGTCATGCGAAAAGTGGTCATCCTCCTTGAAGGATAAGATTGGGGTGTCTAAATGTGTGTGAATGTAACCAGGATGTGAAAAAAGGAGAGATAGATAGTATGTTTGAGGAAAGGAACCTGCATGTTTTGGCTCTGAGTGAAATGAAGCTCAAGGGTAAAGGGGAAGAGTGGTTTCGGAATGTTTTGGGAGTAAAGTCAGGGGTTGGTGAGAGGACAAGAGCAAAGGAAGGAGTAGCACTACTCCTGAAACAGGAGTGGTGGGTGTATAAGAGTGTAAGAAAGTAAACTCTAGATTGATATGGGTAAAACTGAAAGTGGATGGAGAGAGATGGGTGATTATTGGTACCTATGCTCATGGGCATGAGAAGAAAGATCATGAGAGGCAAGTGTTTTGGGAGCAGCTGAGTGAGTGTATTAGCAGTTTTGATGCAAGAGACTGGGTTATAGTGATGGGTGATTTGAATGCAAAGGTGAGTAATGTGGCAGTTGAGGGAATAATTGGTGTACATGGGATGTTCAGTATTGTAAATGGAAATGGTGAAGAGCTTGTAGATTTCTGTGCTGAAAAAGGACTGGTGATTGGGATTACCTGGTTTAAAAAGAGAGATAGGCATAAGTATACGTATGTAAATAGGATAGATGACCAAAGAGCATTATTGGATTATGTGTTAATTGATAGGCATGTGAAAGAGAGACTTTTGGATGTTAATGTGGTGAGAGGTGCAACTGGAGGGATGTCTGGTCATTATCTTGTGGAAGCGAAGGTGAAGATTTGTAGAGGCTTTCAGAAAAGAAGAGAATGTTGTGGTGAAGAGAGTGGTGAGAGTAAGTGAGCTTTGGAAGGAGACTTGTATGAGGAAGTACCAGGAGAGACTGAGTGCAGAATGGAAAAAGGAGAGAGCAAAGGACATAAGGGGAGTAGGGGAGGAATGGGATGTATTTAGGGAAGCAGTGATGACTTGTGCAAAGGATGCTTGTGGCATGAGAAGTGTGGGAGGTGGGCAGATTAGAAAGGGTAGTGAGTGGTGAGATGAAGAAGTAAGATTATTAGTGAAGGAGAAGAGAGAGGAATTTGGACAAGTTCTGCAGGGAAATAATGCAAATGACTGGGAGATGTATAAAAAAAAAAAAAAAAAAAAAAAAAAAAAGAGGCAGGAGGTCAAGAGAAAGGTGCAAGAGGTGAAAAAGAGGGCAAACGAGAGTTGGGGTGAAAGAGTATCATTAAATTTTAGGGAGAATAAAAAGATGTTCTGGAAGTAGGTAAATAAAGTGCGTAAGAAAGAGAACAAATGGGAACATCGGTGAGAGGGGTTAATGGTGAGGTAATAACAAGTAGTGGTGATGTGAGAAAGAGATGGAGTGAGTATTATGAGGGTTTGTTGAATGTGTTAGATGATAGAATGGCAGATATAGGGTGTTTGGGTCCAAGTGGTGTGCAAAAAGAGAGGGTCAGGGAGAATGATTTGGTAAACAGAGAAGAGGAAATGAAAGCTTTGTGGAAGATGAAAGCCGGCAAGGTGGCAAGTTTGGATGGTATTGCAATGGAATTTATCAAAAAAGGGGGTGACTGTGTTGTTGACTGGTTGGTGAGGATATTCAATGTATGTACGGTTCATGGTGAAGTGCCTAAGGATTGGCGGAATGCATGCATAGTGCCAGTGTGCAAAGGCAAAGGGATAAAGGTAAGTGTTCAAATTACAGAGGTATAAGTTTGTTGAGTATTCCTGGGAAATTATATGGGAGGGTATTGATTGAGAGGGTCAAGGCATGTACAGAGCATCAGATTGGGGAAGACCACTGTGGTTGTGCAAGGAATAGAGTAAATTGGAACTATGTGGTATACCGGGGTCAACGTGCTGTCAATGGATTGAACCAGGGCATGTGAAGCATCTCTGGTAAACCATGGAAAGTTTTGTGGGGCCTGGATGTGGAAAGGAAGCTGTGGTTTTGGTTCATTATACATGACAGCTAGAGACTGAGTGTGAACAAATGTAGCCTTTTCTTTTCCTAGCGCTACCTCCCGCATGTGCGGGGGGAGGGGGGTGTCATTTCACGTGAGGCGGGGTGACGAGAGGAATGAATAAAGGCAGCAAGTATGAATTATGTACATGTGTACATATGTATATACCTGTGTATGTGTAAATATATGTATACATATGTATATGTTATCCCTAGGATAGGGGAGAAAGAATACTTCCCACGTATTTCCTGCGTGTCGTAGAAAGCGACTATAAGGGAAGGGAGCGGGGGACTGGAAATCCTCCCCTCTCATTTTTTTTAATTTTCCAATAGAAGGGACAGAGAAGGGGGCCAGGTGAGGATATTCCCTCAAAGGTCCAGTCCTCTGTTCTTAACGCAACCTCACTAATGCGGGAAATGGCGAATAGTATGAAAGAAAGAAAGAAAAAATGTATATGTGTGGGTGTGGATGTGTATGTACATACAAGTGTATGTGGGTGGGTTGGGCCATTCTTTCGTCTGTTTCCTTGTGCTACCTAGCTAACGCGGGAGACAGCAGCAAAGTACATTAGATGAATAAATAAATATGTGCATGTATGGGCATTTAGGTGTTTGCTTTGAAGAATGTATGTGAGAAATACTTAGAAAAGCAAATGGATTTGTATGTAGCATTTATGGATCTGGAGAAGGCATATGATAGAGTTGATAGAGATGCTCTGTGGAAGGTATTAAGAATATATGGTGTGGGAGGCAAGTTGTTAGAAGCAGTGAAAAGTTTTTATCGAGGATGTAAGGCATGTGTACGTGTAGGAAGAGAGGAAAGTGATTGGCTCTCAGTGAATGTAGGTTTGCGGCAGGGGTGTTTGATGTCTCCATGTTTGTTTAATTTGTTTATGGATGGGGTTGTTAGGGAGGTGAATGCAAGAGTTTTGGAAAGAGGGGCAAGTATGAAGTCTGTTGGGGATGAGAGAGCTTGGGAAGTGAGTCAGTTGTTGTTCGCTGATGATACAGCGCTGGTGGCTGATTCATGTGAGAAACTGCAGAAGCTGGTGACTGAGTTTGGTAAAGTGTGTGAAAGAAGAAAGTTAAGAGTAAATGTGAATAAGAGCAAGGTTATTAGGTACAGTAGGGGTGAGGGTCAAGTCAATTGGGAGGTGAGTTTGAATGGAGAAAAACTGGAGGAAGTGAAGTGTTTTAGATATCTGGGAGTGGATCTGGCAGCGGATGGAACCATGGAAGCGGAAGTGGATCATAGGGTGGGGGAGGGGGTGAAAATTCTGGGAGCCTTGAAGAATGTGTGGAAGTCGAGAACATTATCTCGGAAAGCAAAAATGGGTATGTTTGAAGGAATAGTGGTTCCAACAATGTTGTATGGTTGCGAGGTGTGGGCTATGGATAGAGTTGTGCACAGGAGGATGGATGTGCTGGAAATGAGATGTTTGAGGACAATGTGTGGTGTGAGGTAGTTTGATCGAGTAAGTAACGTAAGGGTAAGAGAGATGTGTGGAAATAAAAAGAGCGTGGTTGAGAGAGCAGAAGAGGGTGTTTTGAAATGGTTTGGGCACATGGAGAGAATGAGTGAGGAAAGATTGACCAAGAGGATATATGTTTCGGAGGTGGAGGGAACGAGGAGAAGAGGGAGACCAAATTGGAGGTGGAAAGATGGAGTGAAAAAGATTTTGTGTGATCGGGGCCTGAACATGCAGGAGGGTGAAAGGAGGGCAAGGAATAGAGTGAATTGGAGCAATGTGGTATACCGGGGTTGACGTGCTGTCAGTGGATTGAATCAAGGCATGTGAAGCGTCTGGGGTAAACCATGGAAAGCTGTGTAGGTATGTATATTTGCGTGTGTGGACGTATGTATATACATGTGTATGGGGGTGGGTTGGGCCATTCCTTTTGTCTGTTTCCTTGCGCTACCTCGCAAACGTGGGAGACAGCGACAAAGCAAAAAAAAAAAAAAAAGAAAAATATATATATATATGTGTGTGTATAAAAAGGTGCAAAGGTGAGTAATGTGGCAGTTGAGGGAATAATTGGGATACATGGGGTGTTCAGTGTTGTAAATGGAAATGGTGAAGAGCTTGTAGATTTATGTGCTGAAAAATGACTGGTGATTGGGAATACCTGGTTTAAAAAGCGAGATATACATAAGTATACGTATGTAAGTAGGAGAGATGGCCAGAGAGCGTTATTGGATTACGTGTTAATTGACAGGCGCGCGAAAGAGAGACTTTTAGATGTTAATGTGCTGAGAGGTGCAACTGGAGGGGTGTCTGATCATTATCTTGTGGAGGCTAAGGTGAAGATTTGAATGGGTTTTCAGAAAAGAAGAGTGAATGTTGGGGTGAAGAGGGTGGCGAGAGTAAGTGAGCTTGGGAAGGAGACTTGTGTGAGGAAGTACCAGGAGAGACTGAGTACAGAATGGAAAAAGGTGAGAGCAATGGAAATAAGGGGAGTGGGGGAGGAATGGGGTCTATTTAGGGAATCAGTAATGGATTGCGCAAAAGATGCTTGTGGCATGAGAAGCGTGGGAGGTGGGTTGATTAGAAAGGGTAGTGAGTGGTGGGATGAAGAAGTAAGATTATTAGTGAAAGAGAAGAGAGAGGTATTTGGACGATTTTTGCAGGGAAAAAATGAAATTGAGTGGGAGATGTATAAAAGAAAGAGACAGGTGGTCATGAGAAAGGTGCAAGAGGTGAAAAAGAGGGCAAATGAGAGTTGGGGTGAGAGAGTATCATTAAATTTTAGGGAGAATAAAAAGATGTTCTGGAAGGAGGTAAATAAAGTGCGTAAGACAAGGGAGCAAATGGGAACTTCAGTGAAGGGCGCAAATGGGGAGGTAATAACAAGTAGTGGTGATGTGAGAAGGAGATGGAGTGAGTATCTTGAAGGTTTGTTGAATGTGTTTGATGATAGAGTGGCAGATATAGGGTGTTTTGGTCGAGGTGGTGTGCAAAGTGAGAGGGTTAGGGAAAATGATTAGGTAAACAGAGAAGAGGTAGTAAAAGCTTTGCGGAAGATGAAAGCCAGCAAGGCAGCAGGTCTGGATGGTATTGCAGTGGAATCTATTAAAAAAGGGGGTGACTGTATTGTTGACTTGTTGTAAGGTTATTCAATGTATGTATGACTCATGGTGAGATGCCTGAGGACTGCCGGAATGCGTGCATAGTGCCATTGTACAAAGGCAAAGGGGATAAGAGTGAGTGCTCAAATTACTGAGGTATAAGTTTGTTGAGTATTCCTGGTAAATTATATGGGAGGATATTGATTGAGAGGGTGAAGGCATGTACAGAGCATCAGATTGGGGAAGAGCAGTGTGGTTTCAGAAGTGGTACAGGATGTGTGGATCAGGTGTTTGCTTTGAAAAATGTATGTGAGAAATACTTAGAAAAGCAAATGGATTTGTATGTAGCATTTATGGATCTGCAGAAGGCATATGATAGAGTTGATAGAGATGCTCTGTGGAAGGTATTAAGAATATATGGTGTGGGAGGCAAGTTGTTAGAAGCAGTGAAAAGTTTTTATCAAGGATGTAAGGCATATGTACCTGTAGGAAGAGAGGAAAGTGATTGGTTCTCAGTGAAAGTAGGTTTGCGGCAGGGGTGTGCGATGTCTCCATGGTTGTTTAATTTGTTTATGGATAAAGTTGTTAGGGAGGTGAATGCAAGAGTTTTGGAAAGAGGGGCAAGTATGAAGTCTGTTGTGGATGAGAGAGCTTGGGAAGTGAGTCAGTTGTTGTTCGCTGATGATACAGCGCTGGTGGCTGATTCATGTGAGAAACTGCAGAAGCTGGTGACTGAGTTTGGTAAAGTGTGTGAAAGAAGAAAGTTAAGAGTAAATGTGAATAAGAGCAAGGTTATTAGGTACAGTAGGGTTGAGGGTCAAGTCAATTGGGAGGTAAGTTTGAATGGAGAAAAACTGGAGGAAGTAAAGTGTTTTAGATATCTGGGAGTGGATCTGGCAGCGGATGGAACCATGGAAGTGGAAGTGAATCATAGGGTGGGGGAGGGGGCAAAAATCCTGGGAGCCTTGAAGAATGTGTGGAAGTCGAGAACATTATCTCGGAAAGCAAAAATGGGTATGTTTGAAGGAATAGTGGTTCCAACAATGTTGTATGGTTGCGAGGTGTGGGCTATGGATAGAGCTGTGCGCAGGAGGGTGGATGTGCTAGAAATGAGATGTTTGAGGACAATGTGTGGTGTGAGGTGGTTTGATCGAGTAAGTAATGTAAGGGCAAGGGAGATGTGTGGAAATAAAAAAAGCGTGGTTGAGAAAGCAGAAGAGGGTGTTTTGAAATGGTTTGGGCACATGGAGAGAATGAGTGAGGAAAGATTGACCAAGAGGATATATGTTTCGGAGGTGGAGGGAACGAGGAGAAGTGGGAGACCAAATTGGAGGTGGAAAGATGGAGTGAAAAAGATTTTGAGTGATCGGGGCCTGAACATGCAGGAGGGTGAAAGGCGGGCAAGGAATAGAGTGAATTGGATCGATGTGGTATACCGGGGTTGACGTGCTGTCAGTGGATTGAATCAGGGCATGTGAAGCATCTGGGGTAAACCATGGAAAGTTGTGTGGGGCCTGGATGTGGAAGGGGAGCTGTGGTTTCGGGCATTATTGCATGACAGCTAGAGACTGAGTGTGAATGAATGAGGCCTTTGTTGTCTTTTCCTAGCGCTACCTCACACACATGAGGGGGGAGGGGGATGGTATTCCATGTGTGGCGAAGTGGCGATGGGAATGAATAAAGGCAGACAGTGTGAATTGTGTGCATGGGTATATATGTATGTGTCTGTGTGTGTATATATATGTGTACATTGAGATGTATAGGTATGTATATTTGCGTGTGTGGACGTGTATGTATATACATGTGCATGGGGGTGGGTTGGGCCATTTCTTTCGTCTGTTTCCTTGTGCTACCTCGCAAACGCGGGAGACAGCGACAAAGCAAAATAAAAAAAAAAATGTGTATAAAAGTGGATGAGCCATTCTTCGTCTGTTTGCTAGCGCTACCTCATTAACATGGGAAACAGCGATAAAGTATGATAACAATAACAAAAAAAATCAACATATACATATATACATACACATGCACAGACATATACATATATACACATGTACAT
Source organism: Panulirus ornatus (assembly GCF_036320965.1). Lineage (NCBI taxonomy): Eukaryota > Metazoa > Arthropoda > Malacostraca > Decapoda > Palinuridae > Panulirus > Panulirus ornatus. The sequence continues at coordinate 29,033,408 of NC_092233.1, read as the reverse complement.
ATTCATACTTGCTTGTTCTCATCCATTCCCTGTGCTACCCCACCCCACAGGAAACAGCATCACTACCTCCTGCTTCAGCAAGGTAGTGCCAGGAAAACAAACAAAAAACAAAAGGCCACATTCATTCACACTCAGTCTAGCTGTCATGTGTAATGCACCGAAACCACAGCTCCCTATCCACATCCACTGCCCCACACACCTTTCCTTGGTTTACCCCAGACATTTCACATGCCCTGGTTCAGTCCACTGACAGCAAGTTGACCCCGGAATACCACATCATTCCAATTCTCTCAATTCCTTGCAAGACTTTCACCCTCCTGTTCAGGTCTCGATAGCTCAAAATCTTTTTCACTCTATCCTTCCACCTCCAATTTGGTGTCCCGCTTCTCCTTGTTCCCTCCATCTCTGACACATATATCCTTTTTGTCAATCTTTCCTCACTAATTCTCTCCATAAGTCCAAACCATTTCAAAACACCTCTTCTGTTCTCTAAACCACACTCTTTTTATTTCCACATATCTCTCTTGAAGGTTTGTTGAATGTGTTTGATGATAGAGTGGCAGATATAGGGTGTTTTGGTCGAGGTGGTGTGCCAAGTGAGAGGGTTAGGGAAAATGATTTGGTAAACAGAGAAGAGGTAGTGAAAGCTTTGCGGAAGATGAAAGCCGGCAAGGCAGCAGGTTTGGATGGTATTGCAGTGGAATTTATTAGAAAAGGGGGTGACTGTATTGTTGACTGGTTGGTAAGGTTATTTAATGTATGTATGACTCATGGTGAGGTGCCTGAGGATTGGCGGAATGCGTGCATAGTGCCATTGTACAAAGGCAAAGGGGATAAGAGTGAGTGCTCAAATTACAGAGGTATAAGTTTGTTGAGTATTCCTGGTAAATTATATGGGAGGGTATTGATTGAGAGGGTGAAGGCATGTACAGAGCATCAGATTGGGGAAGAGCAGTGTGGTTTCAGAAGTGGTAGAGGATGTGTGGATCAGGTGTTTGCTTTGAAGAATGTATGTGAGAAATACTTAGAAAAGCAAATGGATTTGTATGTAGCATTTATGGATCTGGAGAAGGCATATGATAGAGTTGATAGAGATGCTCTGTGGAAGGTATTAAGAATATATGGTGTGGGAGGAAAGTTGTTAGAAGCAGTGAAAAGTTTTTATCGAGGATGTAAGGCATGTGTACGTGTAGGAAGAGAGGAAAGTGATTGGTTCTCAGTGAATGTAGGTTTGCGGCAGGGGTGTGTGATGTCTCCATGGTTGTTTAATTTGTTTATGGATGGGGTTGTTAGGGAGGTGAATGCAAGAGTTTTGGAAAGAGGGGCAAGTATGAAGTCTGTTGGGGATGAGAGAGCTTGGGAAGTGAGTCAGTTGTTGTTCGCTGATGATACAGCGCTGGTGGCTGATTCATGTGAGAAACTGCAGAAGCTGGTGACTGAGTTTGGTAAAGTGTGTGGAAGAAGAAAGTTAAGAGTAAATGTGAATAAGAGCAAGGTTATTAGGTACAGTAGGGTTGAGGGTCAAGTCGGTTGGGAGGTGAGTTTGAATGGAGAAAAACTGGAGGAAGTGAGGTGTTTTAGATATCTGGGAGTGGATCTGGCAGCGGATGGAACCATGGAAGCGGAAGTGGATCATAGGGTGGGGGAGGGGGCGAAAATTCTGGGGGCCTTGAAGAATGTGTGGAAGTCGAGAACATTATCTCAGAAAGCAAAAATGGGTATGTTTGAAGGAATAGTGGTTCCAACAATGTTGTATGGTTGCGAGGCGTGGGCTATGGATAGAGTTGTGCGCAGGAGGATGGAGGTGCTGGAAATGAGATGTTTGAGGACAATGTGTGGTGTGAGGTGGTTTGATCGAGTGAGTAACGTAAGGGTAAGAGAGATGTGTGGAAATAAAAAGAGCGTGGTTGAGAGAGCAGAAGAGGGTGTTTTGAAGTGGTTTGGACACATGGAGAGAATGAGTGAGGAAAGATTGACCAAGAGGATATATGTGTCGGAGGTGGAGGGAACGAGGAGAAGAGGGAGACCAAATTGGAGGTGGAAAGATGGAGTGAAAAAGATTTTGTGTGATCGGGGCCTGAACATGCAGGAGGGTGAAAGGAGGGCAAGGAATAGAGTGAATTGGAGCGATGTGGTATACCGGGGTTGACGTGCTGTCAGTGGATTGAATCAAGGCATGTGAAGCGTCTGGGGTAAACCATGGAAAGCTGTGTAGGTATGTATATTTGCGTGTGTGGACGTATGTATATACATGTGTATGGGGCGGGGTTGGGCCATTTCTTTCGTCTGTTTCCTTGCGCTACCTCGCAAACGCGGGAGACAGCGACAAAGTATAATAAATAAAAAAAAAATCTCTCTTACCCTTTCATTAATTAATCAAACCACCTCACAACACATATTGTCCTAAAACATTTCATTTCCATCCTCACAAAAGACTTACATAAAGACAAAGAACAGAATCAGTGAGACTGGCTTACCGGAAGAAAGCAGCATGTAGTACTAAACAGCGAAGCCTCAGACTGGCTGGACATAATGAGTGGTGTGCCACAGGGGTCGGTTCAAGGCCCAGTTTTTTCATAATATACATTAATGACCTAGAACTCAGTCTCATATCTAAGATCTCCAAATATGCTGACAATACTGAACTATGAGGTAGAGCTGTAAAATGCCGTGACTAAAAAATTATTCAGAGATCTTAACTTACTAAAAGAGTGGTCAGATAGATGGCAAATGAAGTTCAATGCAGGCAAGAGTAAAGTTATGCACTTTGAAGACAAGAATATATGATTACAAACTATTAAGAAATTCTCTAACTGAAGTAAATGAAGACCTTGGAGTTGTCATTAGCAACAACTTGAGGTACACTAAACAGTGTCAAGCAACAAGTTAAAAGGCCATCAAATATTAGACTTCATAGCCAGGAACATAGGTTACAAGACACCAGAAACAATTCTCTTTCTTTTCTTTCAAACTATTCGCCATTTCCCGCATTAGCGAGGTAGCGTTAAGAACAGAGGACTGGGCCTTTGAGGGAATACCCTCACCTGGCCCAATTCTCTGTTCCTTCTTTTGGGAAAAAAAAAAAAAAAAAAAAAAAAAAAAAACGAGAGGGGAGGATTTCCAGCCCCCAGCTCCCTCCCCTTTTAGTCGCCTTCTACGACACGCAGGGAATATGTGGGAAGTATTCTTTCTCCCCTATCCCCAGGGAAAAAAACAATTCTCACGCTTCATAATTCTCTAGTAAGACCACACCATGAATCTGCAATCCAGTTTTGGTCCCTAAACTATTAAAAGATGTGGAAAAATTAGAGCAAGTACAAATCCAAGTGTTCAAAATTTTGAATGAGTTTGATAAAGTAAATCACAAACATGTTTTTGAAACCAAGAAAATATGGTTACCAAGACAAATGGAGTAAAACTCAAAGGTGAAAGATGTAGTGCAGACGCAGGAAAAAGCTTCTTTTCCTATTGGTGTGTTGAGCACTGGAATAATTTACTGTTAGATTGTGAACACAAAGACTATAAATACCTTCAAAAGTCATTGAGACAAATATTTCATGAATTCAAATAAACTGTATAAATGACAATGGTAATGGTTAGATTAGAAGGCCTAATTGTTTTCATAATATACATTAATGACCTACACTCGGTCTGAAGTCTATGATCTCCAAATTAGCTGACAACACTAAACTAGGTAGAGCTGTAAACAGGTGGGACTATAAAATGATTCAGAGATCTTAACTTACTGACAGAGTGGTCAGACAGGTGGAAAATGAAGTTCAATGCAGGCAAGTGTAAAGTTATGCACTTTGAAGACAAGAATATATGTTACAATTACAAACTATTCAGAAACTCCCTAACTACAGTAAATGAAGATAAAGACCTTGGAGTTGTCATTAGCAACAATTTGAAGTACACTAAACAGTGTCAAGCAGCAAGTAAAAAGGCCATCAAATATTAGGTCTCATAGTCAGTAACAGATTACAAGACACCAGAAACAATTCTCACATATAATTCTCTAGTAAGAACACACCATGAATTTGCAGTCCAGTTTTGGACCCCAAACTATAAAAAATATGAGGAAAAATGAGAGCAAGTACAAATCTAAGTGTTCAAAGTTCCGATCTTTTTGAAATACAAGAAAATATGGTTACCAGGACAAATGGAATAAAACTCAAAGCTGAAAGACGTAGTACAGATGCAGGAAAAAGATTTTCCTATAGGTGTGTTGAGCACAGGAATAAGTTACCATTAGATTGTGAATGCAAAGACTATAAACACCTTCAAAAGTTATTTCATTTGTTCATTATACTTTTTCGCTGTCTCCCACGTTAGCGAGGTAGCGCAAGGAAACAGACGAAAGAATGGCCCAACCCACCCATATACAGGTGTATATACATACACGTCCACACACGCACATATACATACCTATACATTTCAATGTATACATATATATACATACGCAGACATATACATATAAACACATGTACATAATTCATACTTGCTGCCTTTATTCATTCCCGTCGCCACCCCGCCACAAATGAAATGACAATCCCCCTCCCCCCGCACGAGGTAGCACCAGGAAAAGACACAAAGGCCACATTCGTTCACACTCAGTCTCTAGCTGTCATGTATAATGCACCAAAACCAAAGCTCCCTTTCCACATCCAGGCACCACAAAACTTTCCATGGTTTACCCCAGACGCTTCACATTCCCTGGTTCAATCCACTGACAGCACATCGTCCCCAGTACACCACATCATTCTAATTCACTCCATTCCTTGCACGCCTTTCACCCTCCTGCATGTTCAGGCCCCAATCGCTCAAAATCTTTTTCACTCCATCCTTCCAATCTCTCTCAATCACACTCGTTTTATTACAACACATCTCTCTTACCCTTTCATTACTTAATCAAACCACCTCAAACTATATATTGTCCTCAAACATCTCATTTCCAACACATCCACCCTTCTCCACACAACCCTATCTATAGCCCACGCCTCACAACCATAACATTGTTGGAACCACTATTCCTTCAAACATACCCATCTTTGCTTTCGGAGATAATGTTCTTGCCTTACACATATTCTTCAACACTCCCAGAACTTTCGCCCTCTCCACCACCCTGTGACTCACTTTCGCTTCCATGGTTCCATCTGCTGCCATAGCCACTCCCAGATATCTAAAACACTATACTTCCACCAGTTTTTCTCCATTCAAACTTACCTCCCAATTGACTCGTCCCTCAACCTTACTGTACCTAATAAACTTGCTCTTATTCACATTTACTCTCAGCTCTCTTCTTTCATACACTTTACCAAACTCAGTCACCAGCTTCTGCAGTTTCTCAACGCATCAGCCACCAGTGCTGTATCATCAGCAAACAACAACTGACTCACTTCCCAAGCCCTCTCATCAACAACAGACTGCGTACTTGCTCCTCTCTCCAAATCTCTTCCATTAGCCTCCCTAACAACCCCATCCATAAACAAATTAAACAACCATGGAGACATCAGGCACCCCTGCCGCAAACCGACATTCACTGAGAACCAATCACTTTCCTCTCTTCCTACTCGTACACATACCTTACATCCTCGATAAAAACTTTTCACTGCTTCTAGCATCTTGCCTCCCACACCATATACTCTTAATACCTTCCACAGAGCATCTCTATCAACTCTATCATATGCCTTCTCCATTTCCATAAATGCTACATACAAATCCATTTGTTTTTCTAAGTATTTCTCACATACATTCTTCAAAGCAAATACCTGATCCACACATCCTCTACCACTTCTGAAACCACACTGCTCTTCCCCAATCTGATGCTCTGTACATTCCTTCACCCTCTCAATCAATACCCTCCCATATAATTTCCCAGGAATACTCAACAAACTTATACCTCTGTAATATACCTTATATCTTCAAAAGTTGTTTTTTAAGACAAATTTTTTTTTTTTTTTTTTTTTTTTTTTTTATACTTTGTCGCTGTCTCCCGCGTTTGCGAGGTAGCGCAAGGAAACAGACGAAAGAAATGGCCCCCCCCCCCCATACACATGTACATACACACGTCCACACACGCAAATATACATACCTACACAGCTTTCCATGGTTTACCCCAGACGCTTCACATGCCTTGCTTCAATCCACTGACAGCACGTCAACCCCTGTATACCACATGACTCCAATTCACTCTATTTCTTGCCCTCCTTTCACCCTCCTGCATGTTCAGGCCCCGATCACACAAAATCTTTTTCACTCCATCTTTCCACCTCCAATTTGGTCTCCCTCTTCTCCTCGTTCCCTCCACCTCCGACACATATATCCTCTTGGTCAATCTCTCCTCACTCATTCTCTCCATGTGCCCAAACCATTTCAAAACACCCTCTTCTGCTCTCTCAACCACGCTCTTTTTATTTCCACACATCTCTCTTACCCTTACGTTACTTACTCGATCAAACCACCTCACACCACACATTGTCCTCAAACATCTCATTTCCAGCACATCCATCCTCCTGCGCACATCTCTATCCATAGCCCACGCCTCGCAACCATACAACATTGTTGGAACCACTATTCCCTCAAACATACCCATTTTTGCTTTCCGAGATAATGTTCTCGACTTCCACACATTTTTCAAGGCTCCCAAAATTTTCGCCCCCTCCCCCACCCTATGATCCACTTCCGCTTCCATGGTTCCATCCGCTGACAGATCCACTCCCAGATATCTAAAACACTTCACTTCCTCCAGTTTTTCTCCATTCAAACTCACCTCCCAATTGACTTGACCCTCACCCCTACTGTACCTAATAACCTTGCTCTTATTCACATTTACTCTCAACTTTCTTCTTCCACACACTTTACCAAACTCAGTCACCAGACAAATATTTTATAAATTCAGGTACACTGAGAAAAACCTCAGAAATAAATTGTATAAATGACGATGGTAAAGGTTATATTAGAAGGCTACTGTGCAGCACCAAGGAGTTGGTTATAGCTTAAAAAACTGCTGAGTGGAATTACACTGTCTAGTCAAGTTAAATTTTTTTTTTCTTTTTACTAGACAACTCAGTTATGGACCAATCAGGCCTCCTGTTGTCTGATATAAAATCATGTAAGGACTTTGGCCCCTTTACCCAACCCATGACTAACCTTCACTTCCATAGTTTCATTTGCTGCTATGTCAACTCTCAGGTATCTAACCTCTCTCTTAGTATTGCTAAACCTAATAACCTTGCTTTTATTCATATTCACTGTCAACTTCACCTTTCACACATTCTCCCAAACTCAGACACACTTCTGCAGTTTCTCATTTGAATCTGACACATGCCAATTTATCAGTGAACAATAACTTACTCACCCCCCATCCCCTAAACACTGCATATCTGCCCCTCTCTCCAAGCCCCTTGCACTTACCTCCCTCACCAATCCATTCATAAACAAATCATACAGCCATGGTGACATTACACACCCCTTCTTCAAACACATCTTCACCTGGAACCATTTGCTCTTCTCTCTTTCTACCTGCAAACACATCATACTCTCTTGATAAAACCTCCACAGATATTAGCTTTCCTCCCACATCATATATTAATAACTCCTTCCAAAAGGCATTCTTGTCAGCCCTATCATATGCATTCTCCAGCATCATAAAACCCACACAAAGATCCTTCTGTTTTTCTAAGTATTTCTCACAAACATCTTCAGCATAAACATTTGATTCAAATATCCTCAAGCACTCCTGAAACAACACTGTTCTTCCCAAGTCTGATGCTCTGTGCTTGCCAGCACTCTCTTAATTACCATACTTCCATATAATTTACAAGGTACACTCAACAAGCTTATATTTCTGTAATTTAAACACTCACCTTTGTCCCCCTTGCACTACACATGCATTCCATCAATACTCATTGATATCGCTATGATCATTACATACAATGAAAATCCTAACTAACCAATCAAAAACACAGTACCACCCTTTCGTAAGAAATTCAACCACTTTAAAGCACTTCATCTTATAGAAGGCTTTCACCAACTCCTCTCTCTTAAAAAAACCCACTTCTCATGACTCTCTCACTTCACATACCACCCTCATCAAAACGCTTTACATCTGACATTCTATCATCAAACATATTCAACAATTTTTCAAAATACTGACTCCATCTCCACCTTATTACCACTTCCTCATTTGCTCCCACCACTAATGATCAAATATGTTCTCTTGTTTTTTCATATTATCAACTTCATTTCAAAACATCATCTTATTTTCCCAGAGGCTTTCTCATACTTGTTCACCCCAGTTCTCATATGTCTTTTTTCAGCCCCTGCATCTTCCTCTCGACCTCCTGTCACCTTCTCTAATGCATTTCCTTCTCTAATGCATTCCTTCCCTGTAAGTACCACCCATACACCTCTCTCTTCTCTTTCATCACTAGGACCTTTACTTCCTCATATCACACTACCCTTTCTCACATGCAACACACTTTTCTCACACATGGCAGCAATGCTTTCCTCAATATCTTCCATTTTTCACCCACTTCCCTAGCTATATTTACTTTCAATTTTTGCCATTCTACTCTTGATCTCTCGTGATACTTCTTCCCACAAGCACAAGTCTTTTCCTTGGTCACTTACTTTCACCACCCTCTTTTCACCCATATCATTTCCTCTTTTCTGAAAACCTCTACAAATCTTCACTTTCATCTGCACCAGGTAACGATCAGACATCCCACCGGCTGCCCATCTCAGTACATTCACATCCAAGTGTCTCTCTTTCACATGCCTATCAGCTACCAATAATCCAATGATGCCTGCTGACCGTCTTCCTATTCACCCATGTATGCTTAAGTATGTCCCTCCCTTTAAACTGGATTTTTTGCAATCAATAATCCTTTATCAGCACACAACCCTACAAGCTGTTAACCATTTTTATTTGCCTTACTGAATGCCCCATGCCCCTTAGTTATAACATCAACTGTCAAATGACTCACTGCTGCATTAAAATCACTGATTGTTTCAACCTGGTCTCTTTAGTCAAAACTGCTGACATACTCATGCAAGTGTTCCCAAAACATTCACTTTCCTTAAGCAGTCTTCTCATGACCAGGCACATTTGTATTAATAATAACCCATCCCAAATAATTCACTTCAATTTTACCCAAAGCTGTCTGGAACTCACTTCCTTAAACTCTTTCATACACTCCTTCATCTCCTGCTTCAGTAGTAGTAGAGCCAACCCCTTCATTAGCTCACCCTTGCCTTGACTTTACCCCTAATATGTTCCCAATCATTCTTCCCCCTTATCCTTAAGCTTTATTCCACCCAGTGTTAGAACATCCACATTCCTTTCCTCAAATATACAACTTATCTCTCCTTTCTTCTCATCTTGGTTACATCCACACACATTCTGACATCCCAGCTTGAACCTTTGAGCACGATGAGCACTCCTCGCTTGGCTCCTTTTTCTATTCCATCTTTTAGCAACTGAAATACAAGAAGGGGAAGGATTTTAGTCAGAGATTACAGAAAGTGTGCCTCTGAGCTAGCTCTGATCCTTGCTTGCTATTTACTCTGCCTCAAAACTCAAATTTTTCCTTCTTGGAAGCATTCTTTGGTGTAGTGCATCCCTAAGAAACGACATCGACCTGCCCTTCCAATCACCATCTCATCGCTCTCAATTCTGCCATCTCCTTTACTATCACACTCTCAAATGCCTAGAATCCCATTCCCATCACCAATTTCGCTTTTGTAGTGCAAGGTCTACTGGTGATATCTCCAATGTGATTTACCTCTGGTCCTTTTCTCTCAGAGAAATTTTTTTTTCTTCTAAACTTCAACATCAGGGTATTTAAATGGAAGCGGGATAAACTATTGCCTCCTAAACTTTCTCTATTTTTGGCTTACTTGCTTCTCCTTTTTCTCTTGTGCACAATATTTTCTCTCGTCAGTACACTGTCATTAATCAATGATGGAGAGACTTAAATGATCTTTTCTTAATCTAACTCTATTTGTTCTTAAGCAGATGATTCCATTCTAAACTTCAACTGTTTTCCCCTACCCTCCTCACTTATTCTCTTTCTCCTGCTGAACAAATTTCCTCTCTTAATTTGGAAAGCAGGTAAGGGAAAGCAGTAAACTGGTTAATTTCAAGTTTTGAAATATAATTCCTAATCTATAACTCTTTCTAATTGTCATTCATTTCCTTCCTTTCAATTTCAACACACATTTCATACCTGCAATAAAAAAAAAAAATGCTACAACATACACATATCCTCTACAATAACCTTGAACTCCCCACATAATTAACATATCAAAATCAACTTCCAAAAGATTAGGTGTTGTTTGATTGTCGTCACATCAACATGGGTCTTATTTGCCACGGTATTAAATAAAAAGGCAGGAAAACTTGATGTCTAACATAGACTCATGGCAGCTGCATGCCACATTAAACTGTTAGACACATTAACATCAGCTGTCACCTGTAAGTCTAATTCAAATTAACTAATCACTCATGGAGATGATGCATAATACTGATTATCCAACCATGCAATGAATCATGATATAATTGGCCATAATTAACTAAAGGTCCTACCCCATTCTTCCATAGGCTTTACTGTACTGTGGTTCAATCTCTAGTGCTCGCTTGCAGTCCTCAATAGCTTCTCGGTGGTTGTTCAGTTTACTGTGTGCTGCTGCCCTGTTGCAATAGTATACTGCATTCACACAGTCCTTACTTATAGCTCTGAAAGACAATAATTCTACATTAAAGATACAATACACTTTAGTTTTGATATCGCAGGTAAGTCTTCAAAAAAAAATATAAAGATAGAGCTGTGGTTTCCATGCATTATTACATGACAGCGAGAGACTGAGTGTGAACGAATGTGGCCTTTGTTGTCTTTTCCTAGTGCTACCTCATGCACATGAGGGGGGGAGGGGGTGTTATTTCATGTGTGGCGGGGTGGCGATGGGAATGAATAAAGGCAGACAGAATGAATTACATACATATGTGTATATATGTATATGTCTGTGTGTGTATATATATGTATACGATGAGATGTATAGGTACGTATATTTGCGTGTGTGGACGTACATGTATATACATGTGTATGTGGGTAGGTTGGGCTATTCTTTCGTCTGTTGCCTTGTGCTACCTCGCTAATGCGGGAGACAGCGACAAAGCAAAATAAATAAAGAAAGAAAAAAGTTTCAAATTCAAGAGATCAATACATAATGAGTCATCTTGTACTAGACAGCAAGATTATTCACAAAAATACTAACACTATAAATGTTCAAATCTACATCATCCTGACAATCCAATAGCATGTTTTATATCAATTAAGAACCTATTGTGTACTAGTTAACTGATGACCAGTTACAGCTGTGTTGGTACCTACTTCCAAACTAACTCTTTCAACTCCAATCTCATGCCTGAGCATTGTTTTCCTGCTAAACCTACATGCATTCTGAACTCACATAAAACTTCCATTTTAAATTTTTGTAATAAAAAAAATTCATTCTTTGCATATACCAACCATTCACTCCATACTTTCTCCTTCACATTCCTCTCTTTCTGCATTATGCTCTCAAAAAATACATCAACTGTCAGTCATCCATGATCCTCATAACTGTTTCCCTCCAAAAATGCACTGCACACTTGAAAAGAACCAATCTTCCTCAAATTTTTTCCATACATCAGTTTATTGACTTTCAAAATACATTTGAACCTTTTCAAACACTTCCCCCTCAATTCCTCTGAATACCTAAACTCTTCAAAGTACCTTCTAATTACAATTACAGGTAACAATATGCCAAATATACATTTCATGACTTCTAACTGATGAAGTCTCCAGGTGTACTAATTCCATAAAAAGAACAAGGTACTAACACTATATAATCTCTGAATGCCAGAGGTGAAGTTGAAGACACACCACTACATGTTTTATAAGTATATCATACTTCCAAAACCCAGTTCTCATATACTCAAATATCTGTTATCATCAATTAAAAATAATTCTGTTTCTGAGTGAAACTCAGCTTAAAGGTAAAGAATACAAATAGTTTGGAAATGTCTTAGGATTAAAGTCTGAGGTTGGTGAAGGAACAAGAGCCAAGAAAGGAGTAGCATTCCTCCTGAAGCACGAGTTGTGGGAGTATGTGGGAGAGTCTAAGGAAGTGAATTCTACAATGATGTGGGTAAAGATGAATTTGGATAGCAAGAGGCAGGTGATCATTACTGTTGAGACCAAGTGTTAGTGATAAGAATGTGAAAGTGAATGATCTGGCAGCTGAGGGTATAATTGGGGGTCATGGGGTATTCAGTATCATGAATGGAAATAATGAACAGCTTATGGAGTAGTAACTAACAGAGAGTACCTGGTTTAAAAAGATAGACCTTCACAAGCATACATATGTGGGTAGGAAAGATGGTCAGCAAGGTTAACTGGGCTACATGGTAACTGACAGGCATGTAAATGTGCTGAAAGGGACAGTTGGAGGGGTGTCTGATCATTGTCTTGATGATGCAAGGTTAAAGTTCTGTACAGGTTTTAGGAAACGAGGAAACAATAACAATGAGAATAGTGTGATGAAAGTAAGCAAGCACAGAAAGGAGACGTGAGGAAATACCAGGAGAGACTGAGTGTGCAATGACAAAATATGAGTTGATGAAGAATGGGAAGTGGATGAGGAATAGGAGGTATTTAGGGAGGCAGTGCTGGCACGTGTGAGAGATGCATGTGGCATGCGAAAGATGGGAGGTGAAAAGATTAGAAAGGGTAGCGAGTAGTGGGATGAAGAAAAGTTGCAAGTGGGGGAAAAAAAAGAAAAAAAGAAAAGAAGAGGCATTTGGGAGGTACTTACAGGAGAGGAGTACAAATGATAGGGGGATGTATAAAAGAAAGTAGCAGGATATCAAGAGGAAGGAGCATGGGTTGAAAAATCAGGCAATGAGGGTCGGAGTGAGTGGATATTAGTTAACAGTGTGGGAGCAAAGCTGCTAAAAGCTATGAAAAGCTTTCATCAGGGGCATAACGCATATGTATGAATAAGAGGAGAGGATAGCAAACGATTTCAAGTGAAAGTTGGTCATTGGCAGAAGTGTGTGATGTCACCACAGTTGTTTAATTTGTTTATGGATGGGGTGGCGAGGTGGATAAATGCAAATCTTGGAGAGAGGTGAGAGTATGCAGTCTGTAAGGGATGAGAGGGCCTGAGAAGTGTCAGTTGCTGTTTGCTGATTGCATGAGATTACATGAAAAAGAGAAACAACAGGAGGCCTCACTGGCCTACAACTGGGTTGTTTGAAAAAAAGTTTGACTTGAAAAAAAATGTAATTCTGCTCAGTACTTTTTTAAGGTTATCACAGACTCCCTGCTGCTGCACATTATCCTTCTAGTGTCCACATTACACTGTCATTTATATGTTTATTTCTGGCATTTTTCTCAAAGTATACCTGAATAAATAAAATATTTGTCTAAATGACTTTTGAAGGTAGCATTCACCATGTCTGATGGTAACTTATTCCAGTGCTCATTACACCTATGGGAAAAGAAGCTTTTTCCCACATCCGTACTATGTCTTTTAGCTTTGAGTTTTATTCCATATATCCTAGTAACCGTATTTTCTTATATTTCGAAAAGATGATCATGGTTTACTTTATCAAACTTGTTCAGGATTTTGAACACTTGGATTAAGTCACTGCAAAGTCTACGTTTTTTGAGAGAGAAGAGATCCAATCATTTTAATCTCTTCGTATACCAGATTTCTAAAGGATGGGATCAATTTTGTTGCATGTCTTTGTACTTGCTCTGATTTTTTCTCATCCTTTTTATAGTTTGGGGATCAAAACCAGAATGAGTATTCAAGGTAAATCTCACTAGATAATTATAAAGTGTGAGGATTGTTTCTGGTATTGCATAATCTATGTTCCTGGCTATGAAACCTAACATTTGGTTACCTTTTTTCCTTGCTGCTTGACACTGTTTCTTGTATTTCAAATTGTTGCCCAAGACAACTCCAAAGTCCTTTTCTTCATTTACTTTAGTTTGAGAGTCAAATAGTTTGTAGTCGTAACGTATATCCTTGTCTCCAAAGTGTATAACCTTACACATGTCTACATTAAACTATATTTGCCATCTGTCTGACCACTCTGCAAGTAAGTTAAGATCTCTTTGAATCATTTTGCAATCCTGCCTGTTTACTGCTCTACCTCCTAGTCTAGTATCTTCAGCAAATTTGGAGATCTTAGATACGAGACTGAGTTCTAGGTCATTAATACACATTATGAAAAGAATAGTGGCACACCACTTGTTACATCCAGCCAATCTGAGGCTTTGCCATTTAATGCTACAAGCAGCTTTCTTCTGGTAAGCCAGTCTCTGATCCATGTACAGAGTTCTTCACCGATTCTGTGTGCTTTGAATTTATGCAAAAGTCTCTCGTGAGGTACTTTATCAAAAGCTTTTTGGAAATCTTAATATACTACATCAGACTGTAATTTTTCATCCCAATTTTGATAAATAACATTAAAAATTTTTAGCAAATTTGCCAGGCAAGATCTTCTGCAGCAGAAACCGTGCTGGTTGTCTGATATAATTTTGTGTTCTAGAAATGTGACAATTTTATCTTGCATTATTTTTTCCATACTTCTACCTAACAATCTAACAATGCTCAAGGCTAACTGGGCAGTAGTTCAAGGAACATTTTTTGTCTCCTTTTTTATATACAAGAGTAACATTTGCTAGTTTCCAGTCAGTTGGAATTAATTGGTCCAGCTAATTAGTACTTCAGAGCTCTTTATTTCTCTAACCTTCAACTCTAATTCATTAGATCCTTGAAACATTTTCACTGGTTGTAGTATTCAATGGTGAATATGGAGTTAAAAGAATAATCTAGTATGGTAGCCATTTCCTTGTCATCAAAAGTTAGTGTGTCATGTTCGTTTCATAATGGTCCAATTCCTTTTACTGTCTTCCTTTGTCTTATATATTTGAAAAATTCCTTAGGATTATTCTTAACTTTGGAGGATATTCTTTTTTTGTTGCATTAACTCTGTCTTATGACCTTCTTGCACTCTTAGGATTTTTATTAATTCCTGGCAATTTTCATTGGTTCCCATTGATCTGAATTTCTTTTGGCAAGTTAGTCCCTCTATTCTCATATTCATGCATGATGGTTCTGAAATATTGCAAGTTCCCTTCATAATTCATGGAACACATTTATTTTCAATCTTGAGTAGTATGTTTTTATAATCATTGCACATTTCCTCTATTGTGTAAATTTCAAGAAGTTTTGTCAAACTGGTACAGTGAATTTCTTGTCTAAAGTTTTCAAAATTTGCTCACCTGTAATCTGGGATCAAGAATTTGTTTTCACTTATTTCATAATCTAAATTTATCTCTACTCTAATCAAACTGTGATCACTGTTTGACAAACTCTTCGCAAGAGTTGATTAAGTCTGTGTCACTGGAGAGGACAAGATCAAGAATGTTTTTACCTCTAGTTGGTTTTTTAATTAACTGTTCTAGAAAAGCGTCTTTAATCACTCCATTAGTCTCATTCCCTCTCTGTCACCTGTTAATGTATTCCAGTTTATGATACAACACTGATGGCAGATCCAAGTCAGAAAATGAAGTTGGTGACTGAGTTTGAAATAGTGTGTAAAAGGAGGAAGTTGAGAAAGAAAATGTGATTAAAGTAAGTTTATTAAGGTTAGATGGGCTGATGGACAGGTTAGTTTGGGGGGGGGGGGGAATCTGAATGATGAAATTTTGGAGGAAGTGAAGTGTTTAGAAAGCTGGGAGTGGATATGGCAGTGAATGAAATCACAGAAGTGGAAGTGAGTCATAGGGTAGGTGAGGGGGCAAAGGTACTGGGTAAGCTGAAAAATGTTTGGAAAGAGAGACCATTATCTGGGAGGGCAAAAATGTTTATGTTTAGAGCAGTCTTATATGGATGAGAGGCATGGGTGGGTGTGTGTTGGAAATGAAATGTCTAAGGACAAACAAGTGATTTCACTGTGTAAATAATGAAAGGGTGAGAGAAGTGTGGTATTAAAAAGGGTGCAGTTGGGAGAGCTGAAGAGGAGGTGCTGAAATGTTTTTAAGCTATGGAAAGAATGAGTGAAGAAAGGTGGAGGGATCAAGAAGGGTGAGACCAAACGAGATGAAATATCTAATTTTTCATACCTGAATGCTATTTCCTGTGATTGTGAGGAAGAAGAAATATGACTCATCCACTCATACATATATGCATATACATACTGTCAATAGACTAAACCAGGGCATGTGAAACATCTGGGGTAAACCATGGAAAGGTCTGTGGTGCATTACACATGACAGCTACAGACTGAGTGTAAACGAATGTGGCCTTTTTGTCTGTTTTCCTGACACTACCTCGCTGAAGCAGGGGGTAGTGGTACTATTTCCCGTGGGGCATGGTAGCGAAAGGAATGGATAAAGGCAAGCAAGTATGAATATGTACATGTGTATACATGTATATGAGCTTGTATGGGCATTTATGTATTAATCTATTTATTTTACTTTGTCGCTGTCTCCCGCGTTAGCGAGGTAGCACAAGGAAACAGACAAAAGAATGGCCCAACCCACCCACATACACATGTATATACATACACGTCCACGCACGGCACATATACATACCTATACATCTCAACGTATACATATATATACACACACAGACATATACATATATACACATGTACATAATTCATACAGTCTGCCTTTATTCATTCCCATCGCCACCCCACCACACATGAAATAACAACCCCCTCCCCCCTCATGTGTACGAGGTAGCGCTAGGAAAAGACAACAAAAGCCACATTCGTTCACACTCAGTCTCTAGCTCTCATGTATAATGCATCAAAACCACAGCTCCCTTTCCACATCCAGGCCCCACACAACTTTCCATGGTTTACCCAAGACGCTTCACATGCCCTGGTTCAATCCATTGACAGTATGTCGACCCCAATATACCACATCGTTCCAATTCACTCTATTCATTGCACGCCTTTCACCCTCCTGCATGTTCAGGCCCCGATCACACAAAATCTTTTTCACTTCATCTTTCCACCTCCAATTTGGTCTCCCACTTCTCCTCGTTCCCTCTAACTCTGACATATATATCCTCTTGGCCAATCTTTCCTCACTTATTCTCTCCATGTGACCAAACCATTTCTAAACACCCTCTTCTGCTCTCTCAACCACACTCTTTTTATTACCACACTTCTCTCTTACCCTATTATTACTTACTCGATCAAACCACCTCACACCACATATTGTCCTCAAACATCTCATTTCCAGCACATCCACTCTCCTTCACACAACTCTATCCATAGCCCATGCCTCACAACCACATAACATTGTTGGAACCACTATTCCTTCAAACATACCCATTTTTGTTTTCCGGGATAATGTTCTCGACTTCCACACATTCTTCAATGCTCCCAGAACTTTCTCCCCCTCCCCCACCCTATGATTCACTTCCGCTTCCATGGTTCCATCCGCTGCCAGATCCACTCTCAGATATTTGAAACACTTCACTTCCTCCAGTTTTTCTCCATTCAAACTTACCTCCCAATTGACTTGTCCCTCAACCCTACTGTACCTAATACCCTTGCTCTTATTCACATTTACTCTCAGCTTTCTTCTCTCACACTCTTTACTAAACTCAGTCACCAGCTTCTGCAGTTTCTCACATGAATCAGTCACCAGTGCTGTATCATCAGCGAACAACAACTGACTCACTTCCCAAGCTCTCTCATCCACAACAGACTGCATACTTGCCCTTTTTCAAAAACTCTTGCTTTCACCTCCCTAACAACCCCATCCATAAACAAATTAAACAACCATGGAGACATCACACACCCCTGCCGCAATGCAACATTCATTGAGAACCAATCACTTTCCTCTCTTCCTTCACGTACACATGCCTTACATCCTCGATTAAGACTTTTCACTGTTTCTAACAACTTGCCTCCCACACCATATATTCTTAATACCTTCCACAGAGCTTCTCTATCAACTCTATCATATGCCTTCTCCAGATCCATAAATGCTACATACAAATCCATTTGCTTTTCTAAGTATTTCTCACATACATTCTTCAAAGCAAACACCTGATCCACACATCCTCTACCACTTCTGAAACCATACTACTCTTCCCCAATCTGATGCTCTGTACATGCCTTCACCCTCTCAATCAATACCCTTCCATATAATTTCCCAGGAATACTCAACAAACTTATACCTCTGTAATTTGAGCACTCACTTTTATCCCCTTTGCCTTTGTACAATGGCACTATGCAAGCATTCCATCAATCCTCAGGCACTTCACCATGAGTCATACATACATTAAATAACCTTAGCCAACCAGTCAACAATAAAGTCACCCCCTTTTTTGATAAATTCCACTGCAATACCACCCAAATCCTCTGCCTTGCCAGCTTTCACCTTCCACAAAGCTTTTACTACCTCTTCCCTGCTAACCAAATCATTCTCCCTAACCCTCTCACTTTGCACACCACCTTGACCAAAACACCCTATATCTGCCACTCTATCATCAAACACATTCAACAACCCTTTAAAATACTCACTCCATCTCTTTCTCACATCACCACTACTTGTTATCACCTCCCCATTAGCCCCCTTCACTGAAGTTCCCATTTGTTCTCTTGTCTTACGCACTTTATTTACCATCTTCCATCTTGAATCATGTTATCGAAGATAAACTGTCATAAAGGAAAGAGATCTCCTGGTTTGAAATCTTACATGGAATGTTAAACTCATGTTCAGTGTTAACGTAAATGATTTGCGCCTGATTCATGTGTTTGTCATTTTGTACTCTTTAGTTTCATTACAAACAGTTTTGATGCCGGAGTTTGATTCAGTCCCATGACTTTACGATAGTGTTATCCTGTGTTGTGTAACGTAACAAATTTAACATCTTTGCAAAGACAAGGATCAGTATAGTATTTGTAACATATATATGTAATTGGCGACCTCGCTAGAATAAGTATAGAGTTCATACATTTCTTTTTCTTTTCTTTCATACTATTCGCCACTTCCCGCATTAGCGAGGTAGCGTTAAGAACAGAGGATGGGACTTTGAGGGAATATCCTCACCTGGCCCCCCTTCTCTGTTCCTTCTATTGGAAAATCAAAAAAAAAAAAAAAATGAGAGGGGAGGATTTCCAGCTCCCCGATCCCTTCCCTCTAAATCGCCTTTTATGACATGCAGGGAATACGTGGGAAGTATTCTTTCTCCCCTATCCCCAGGGATAAGAGTTCGTATATATATATTATTTATTTATTTCATTTATTTTGCTTTGTCGCTGTCTCCCGCGTTAGCGAGGTAGTGCAAGGAAACACACGAAAAAATGGCCCAACCCACCTACATACACATGTATATACATACACGTCCACACACGCAAATATACATACCCATACATCTCAACGTATACATATATATACACACACAGACATATACATATATACACATGTACATAATTAATACTGTCTACCTTTATTCATCCCCATCACCACCCCGCCACACATGAAATAACACCCTCCCCCTCGTGTGCACCAGGTAGTGCTAGGAAGACAACAAAGGCCCCATTCGTTCACACTCAGTCTCTCGCTGTCATGTAATAATGCACCAAAACCAAAGCTCTCTTTCACATCCAGGCCCCACAGAGCTTTCCATGGTTTACCCCAGATGCTTCACACACACACACACACACACCTAACCTAACCTAACGCGGGAAATGGCAAATAGTTTTGAAAAATATATATATATATATATATATATATATATATATATATATATATATATATATATATATATATATATATAGCATTTATGGATCTGGAGAAGGCATATCATAGAGTTGATAGAGATGCTCTGTGGAAGGTATTAAGAATATATGGTGTGGGTGGCAAGTTGTCAGAAGCAGAGAAAAGTTTTTATCGAGGATGTAAGGCATGTGTATGTGTAGGAAGAGAGGAAAGTGATTGGTTCTCAGTGAATGTAGGTTTGCGGCAGGGGTGTGTGATGTCTCCATGGTTGTTTAATTTGTTTATGGATGGGGTTGTTAGGGAGGTGAATGCAAGAGTTTTGGAAAGAGGGGCAAGTATGAAGTCTGTTGTGGATGAGAGAGCTTCGGAAGTGAGTCAGTTGTTGTTCGCTGATGATACAGAGCTGGTGGCTGATTCATGTGAGAAACTGCAGAAGCTGGTGACTGAGTTTGGTAAAGTGTGTGAAAGAAGAAAGTTAAGAGTAAATGTGAATAAGAGCAAGGTTATTAGGTACAGTAGGGTTGAGGGTCAATTCAATTGGGAGGTAAGTTTGAGTGGAGAAAAACTAGAGGAAGTAAAGTGTTTTAGATATCTGGGAGTGGATCTGGCAACGGATGGAACCATGGAAGCGGAAGAGGATCATAGGGTGGGGGAGGGGGCGAAAATCCTGGGAGCCTTGAAGAATGTGTGGAAGTCGAGAACATTATCTCGGAAAGCAAAAATGGGTATGTTTGAAGGAATAGTGGTTCCAACAATGTTGTATGGTTGCGAGGCATGGGCTATGGATAGAGTTGTGCGCAGGAGGGTGGATGTGCTGGAAATGAGATGTTTGAGGACAATGTGTGGTGTGAGGTGGTTTGATCGAGTGAGTAACGTAAGGGTAAGAGAGATGTGAGGAAATAAAAAGAGCGTGGTTGAGAGAGCAGAAGAGGGTGTTTTGAAGTGGTTTGGGCACATGGAGAGGATGAGTGAGGAAAGATTGACCAAGAGGATATATGTGTTGGAGGTGGAGGGAACAAGGAGAAGAGGGAGACCAAATTGGAGGTGGAAAGATGGAGTGAAAAAGATTTTGTGTGATCGGGGCCTGAACATGCAGGAGGGTGAAAGGAGGGCAAGGAATAGAGTGAATTGGAGCGGTGTGGTATACCGGGGTTGACGTGCTGTCAGTGGATTGAATCAGGGCATGTGAAGCGTCTGGGGTAAACCATGGAAAGCTGTGTAGGTATGTATATTTGCGTGTGTGGACGTATGTATATACATGTGTATGGGGGGGGTTGGGCCATTTCTTTCGTCTGTTTCCTTGCGCTACCTCGCAAACGCGGGAGACAGCGACAAAGTATAATAAAAAAAATAATAATATATATATATATATATATATATATATATATATATATATATATATATATATATATATTATATATATCCTATCCCTGGGGATAGGGGAGAAAGAATACTTCCCACGCATCCTTCACGTGTCGTAGAAGGAGTCTAAAGGGGATGGGAGAGGGGGCTAGAAACCATCCCCTCCTTGTATTTTAACTTTCCAAAAGGGGAAACAGATGAAGGAGTCACGCGGGGAGTGCTCATCCTCATCGAAGACTCAGATTGGGGTGTCTACATGTGTGTCGATGTAACCAAGATGAGAAAAAAGGAGAGATACGTAGTATGTTTGAGGAAAGGAACCTGGATGTTTTGGCTCTGAGTGAAACGAAGCTCAAGGGTAAAGGGTAAGAGTGGTTTGGGAATGTCTTGGGAGTAAAGTCAAGGGTTAGTGAGAGGACAAGAGCTAGGGAAGGAGTAGCACCACTCCTGAAACAGAAGTGGTGGGAGTATGTGATAGATTGTAAGAAAGTAAACTCTAGATTGATATGGATAAAACTGAAAGTTGATGGAGAGAGATGGGTGATTATTGGTACATATGCACCTGGGCATGAGAAGAAAGATCATGAGAGGCAAATGTTTTGGGAGCAGCTGAATGAGTATGTTAGTAGTTTTGATGCACGAGACCGGGTTATAGTGATGGGTGATTTGAATGCAAAGGTGAGTAATGTGGCAGTTGAGGGAATAATTGGTATACATGGGGTGTTCAGCATTGTAAATGGAAATGGTGAAGAGCTTGTAGATTTATGTGATGGGACTGGTGACTTGGAATACCTGGTTTAAGAAGAGAGATATACATAAGTATACGTATGTAAGTAGGAGAGATGGCCAGAGAGCGTTACTGGATTACGTGTTAATTGACAGGCACGCGAAAGAGAGACTTTTGGATGTTAATGTGCTCAGAGGTGCAACTGGAGGGATGCCTGATCATTATCTTGTGGAGGCGAAGGTGAAGATTTGTAGAGGTTTTCAGAAAAGAAGAGAGAATGTTGGGGTGAAGAGAGTGGTGAGAGTGAGTGAGCTTGGGAAGGGGAATTGTGTGAGGAAGTACCAGGAGACTGAGTACAGAATGGAAAAAGGTGAGAACAAAGGATATAAGGGGAGTGAGGGAGGAATGGGATGTATTTAGGGAAGCAGTGATGGCTTGCGCAAAAGATGCTTGTGGCATGAGAAGCGTGGGAGGTGGGCAGATTAGAAAGCGTTGTGAGTGGTGGGATGAAGAGGTAAGATTATTAGTGAAAGAGAAGAGAGAGGCATCTGGACGATTTTTGCAGGGAAATAATGCAAATGAGTGGGAGATGTATAAAAGAAAGAGGCAGGATGTCAAGAGAAAGGTGCAGGTGAAAAAGAGGGCAAATGAGAGTTGGGGTGAGGGAGTATCACTAAATTTTAGGGAGAATAAAAAGATGTTTTGGAAGGAGGTAAATAAAGTGTGTAAGACTAGGGAACAAATGGGAACTTCAGTGAAGGGGGCCAATGGGGAGGTGATAACAAGTAGTGATGATGTGAGGAGATGGAGTGAGTATTTTGAAGGGTTTTTGAATGTGTTTGATGATAGAATGGCAGATATAGGGTGTTTTGGTCGAGGTGGTGTGCAACGTGAGAGGGTTAGAAAAAATGATTTGGTAAACAGAGAAGAGGTAGTAAAAGCTTTGCAGAAGATGAAAGCCGGCAAGGCAGCGGGTTTGGATGGTATTGAAGTGGAATTTATCAAAAAAGGGGGTGACTTTATTGTTGACTGGTTGGTAAGGTTATTCAATGTATGTATGATTCATGGTGAGGTGCCTGAGGATTGGCAGAATGCTTGCATGGTGCCATTGTACAAAGGCAAAGGGGACAAAGGTGAGTGCTCAAATTACAGAGGTATAAGTTTGTTGAGTATTCCTGGGAAATTATATGAGAGGGTATTGACTGAGAGGATGAAGGCATGTACAGAGCATCAGACTGGGTAAGAGTAGTGTGGTTTCAGAAGTGGTGGATGATATGTGGATCAGGTGTTTGCTTTGAAGAATGTATGTGAGAAATACTTAGAAAAGCAAATGGATTTGTATGTAGCATTTATGGATCTGGAAAAGGCATATGATAGACCTGATAGAGATGCTCTGTAGAAGGTATTAAGAATATGCGGTGTGGGAGGCAAGTTGTTAGAAGCAGTGAAAAGTTTTTATCGAGGATGTAAGGCATGTGTACGTGTAGGAAGAGAGGAAAGTGATTGGTTCTCAGTGAATGTAGATCTGCAGCAGGGGTGTGTGATGTCTCCATGGTTGTTTAATTTGTTCACGGATGGGGTTGTTAGGGAGGTGAATGCAAGTTTTGGAAAGAGGGGCAAGTATGCAGTCTGTTGTGGATGAGAGAGCTTGGGAAGTGAGTCAGTTGTTGTTCGCTGATGATACAGCACTGGTGGCTGATTCATGTGAGAAACTGCAGAAGCTGGTGACTGAGTTTGGTAAAGTGTGTGAAAGAAGAAAGCTGAGAGTAAATGTGAATATGAGCAAGGTTATTAGGTACAGTAGGGTTGAGGGACAAGTCAACTGAGAGGTAAGTTTGAATGGAGAAAAGCTGGAGGAAATGAAGTGTTTTAGATATCTGGGAGTGGATTTGGCAGCGGATGGAACCATGGAAGCGGAAGTGAATCACAGGGTGGGGGAGGGCGCGAAAGTTCTGGGAGCATTGAAGAATGTGTGGAAGTCGAGAACATTATCTCGCAAAGCAAAAAGGGGTATGTTTGAAGGAATAGTGGCTCCAACAATGTTATATGGTTGCGAGGCATGGGCTATGGATAGAGTTGTGAGCAGGAGGGTGGATGTGCTGGAAATGAGATGTTTGAGGACAATATGTGGTGTGAGATGGTTTGATCGAGTAAGTAATAATAGGGTGAGAGAGATGTGTGGTAATAAAAAGAGTGTGGTTGAGAGAACAGAAGAGGGTGTTTTGAAATGGTTTGGTCACATGGAGAAAATGAGTGAGGAAAGATTGACCAAGAGGATATATGAGTCAGAGGTGGAGGGGACGAGGAGAAGTGGGAGACCAAATTGGAGGTGAAGAGATGGAGTGAAAAAGATTTTGAGTGATCGGGGCCTGAACATGCAGGAGGGTGAAAGGCGTGCAAGGAATAGAGTGAATTGGAAGGATGTGGTATACCAGGGTCGACGTGCTGTGAATGGATTGAACCAGTGCATGTGAAGCATCTGGGGTAAACCATGAAAAGTTCTGTGGGGCCTGGATGTGGAAAGGGAGCTGTGGTTTCAGTGCATTATTACATGACAGCTAGAGACTGAGTGTGAACGAATGTGGCCTTTGTTGTCTTTTCCTAGCGCTACCTCACGCACATTTGGGGTGAGGGGGTTGTTATTTCATGTGTGGCGGGGTGCCGATGGGAATGAATAAGGGCAGACAGTATGAATTATTTTTTCTTTTTTTTTTTTTTTTGCTTTGTCGCTGTCTCCCGTGTTTGTGAGGTAGGGCAAGGAAACAGACGAAAGAAATGGCCCAACCCACCCCCATACACATGTATATACATACGTCCACACACGCAAATATACATACCTATACAGCTTTCCATGGTTTACCCCAGACGCTTCACATGCCTTGATTCAATCCACTGACAGCACGTCAACCCCGGTATACCACATCGCTCCAATTCACTCTATTCCTTGCCCTCCTTTCACCCTCCTGCATGTTCAGGCCCCGATCACACAAAATCTTTTTCACTCCATCTTTCCACCTCCAATTTGGTCTCCCTCTTCTCCTCGTTCCCTCCACCTCCGACACATATATCCTCTTGGTCAATCTTTCCTCACTCATTCTCTCCATGTGACCAAACCATTTCAAAACACCCTCTTCTGCTCTCTCAACCACGCTCTTTTTATTTCCACACATCTCTCTTACCCTTACGTTACTTACTCGATCAAACCACCTCACACCACACATTGTCCTTAAACATCTCATTTACAGCCTCTTGGGTGTAAATATGCTGTCGGGCAGATAGTGGGATTTATGATCACTACATGGTCGAGGCAAGGGTGGAGATTTGTAGAGGTTGTCAGAAATGAGGAAATTATATGAAATTGAGTGAGCTTGAAAAAGAGACACCAGGAGATATTAGAGAAGAATGACAAATAAACGAGGTTAGGGGAGTGGGTGAGGAATGGAAGGTATTTAGGGAAGAAGTGCTGGCATATGCGAGAGAAGTGTATGCATTGTGGAAGTTTGGACATGAGGTGAGAAAGGGGACAGAGTGGAGGAATGAAGGAGTAAAGTAGCTTGTGAAAGAGGAAAGGTAGGTACATGGATGGTAGTTACAGAGAAGGAATGCAAATGATTGAGAGATATACATGAGAAAGTGGCAGGAGGTCAAGAGGAAGGGGCTGGAGCAGAAAAAGAGGGCAAAAGAGAGGGTGAGCATGTATCAGTAAACTTCAGGGAAAATAAGATGCTATGGAAGGAGGTTAATAGTTGGCAGATCCACTCCCAGATATCTAAAGCACTTCACTTCCTCCAGTTTTTCTCCATTCAAACTCACCTCCCAATTGACTTGACCCTCAACCCTACTGTACCTAATAACCTTGCTCTTATTCACATTTACTCTTAACTTTCTTCTTCCACACACTTTACCAAACTCAGTCACCAGCTTCTGCAGTTTCTCACATGAATCAGCCACCAGCGCTGTATCATCAGCGAACAATAACTGACTCACTTCCCAAGCTCTCTCATCCCCAACAGACTTCATACTTGCCCCTCTTTCCAAAACTCTTGCATTTACCTCCCTAACAATCCCATCCATAAACAAATTAAACAACCATGGAGACATCACACACCCCTGCCGCAAACCTACATTCACTGAGAACCAATAACTTTCCTCTCTTCCTACACGTACACATGCCTTACATCCTCGATAAAAACTTTTCACTGCTTCTAACAACTTGCCTCCCACACCATATATTCTTAATACCTTCCACAGAGCATCTCTATCAACTCTATCATATGCCTTCTCCAGATCCATAAATGCTACATACAAATCCATTTGCTTTTCTAAATATTTCTCACATACATTCTTCAAAGCAAACACCTGATCCACACATCCTCTACCACTTCTGAAACCACACTGCTCTTCCCCAATCTATATATATATATATATATATATATATATATATATATATATATATACCTATACATTTCAAAGTGTACATTCATATACATACACAAACATATACATATATAGAAATGTACATAATTCATACTTGCTGTCTTTGTTCATTCCCGTTGCCACCCGACCACACATGAAATGACAACCCCCTCCCACTGCATGCACACGAGGTAGTGCTAGGAAGAGACAACAAAGGCCACATTTGTTCACATTCAGTTTCTAGCTGTCATGTATAATGCACCGAAACCACAGCGCCCTTTCCATATCCAGGCCCAACAAAACTTTCCATGATCTACCCCAGACACTTCACATGCCCTAGTTCAATCCATTGAAAACACGTCGACCCCAGTATACCACATCATCCAATTCACTCTATTCCTTGCACGCCTTTCACCCTCCTGCAGTCCAGGCCCCGATCACTCAAAATCTTTTTCAATCCATCCTTCCACCTCCAATTTGGTCTCCAACTTCTCATCATTCCCTCCACCTCTGACACATATATCCTCTTGGTCAATCTTTCCTCACTCATTCTCTCAATGTGACCAAACCATTTCACAACACCCTCTTCTGCTCTCTCAACCAAACTCTTTTTATCACCACACATCTCTCTTATCCTTTCATTACTTACTCAATCAAACCACCTCACACCTCATACTGTCCTCAAACATCTCATTTCCAGCATATCCACCCTCCTCCGCACAACTCTATCTATACCCCACGCCTCGCAACCATATAACATTGTTGGAGCCACTATTTCTTCAACAATACCCATTTTTGCTTTCTGAGATGATGTTCTTGCCTTCCAAACATTTTTCAATGCTCCCAGAACTTTCGCCCCCTCCCTCAACGTGTGACTTACTTCCGCTTCCATGGTTCCATCCGCAGCCAAATCCACTCCCAGATATCTAAAACATTTCACTTCCTCCAGTTTTTCTCCATTCAAACTTAACTCCCTCAACCCTACTGTACCTAATAACCTTGCTCTTATTCACATTTACTCTCAGCTTTCTTCTTTCACACACTTTACCAAACTCAGTCACCAGCTTCTGCAGTTTCTCACCCGAATCAGGCACCAGTGCTGTATCATCAGCGAACAACAACTGACTCATTTCCCAAGCTCTCTCATCCACAACAGACTGCATACTTGCCCCTCTCTCCAAAACTCTTGCATCCACCTTCCTAACAACCCCATCCATAAACAAATTAAACAACCATGGGGACATCACGCACCCCTGCCGCAAACCGACATTCACTGAGAACCAATCACTTTCCACTCTTCCTACTCGTACACATGCCTTACATCCTCGATAAAAACTTTTCATTGCTTCTAGCAACTTGCCTCCCACACCATATATTCTTTATACCTTCCATTGAGCATCTCTATCAGCTCTTATCATATGCCTTCTCCAGATCCATAAATGCTACAAGCAATTCCATTTTTTTTCAAAGTATTTCTCACATACATTCTTCAAAGCAAACACCTGATCCACACATCCTTTACCACTTCTGAAACCACACTGCTCTTCCCCAATCTGATTCTCTGTCCATGCCTTCACCCTCTCAATCAATACCCTCCCATATAATTTCCCAGGAATACTCAACAAACTTATACCTCTGTAATTTGAGCACTCACCTTTATCCCCTCTGCCTTTGTACAATGGCACTATGCATGCATTCTGCCAATACTTTCGCATCTCACCATGAGCCATACATACATTGAATATCCTTACCAACCAGTCAACAACACAGTCATCCACTTTTTTAATAAATTTCACTGCAATACCATATAAACCCGCCGCCTTTCATCTTCCGCAAAACTTTCACTACCTCTTCTCTTTTTACCAAATGATTCTCAATAAACCTCTCACTTCGCACACCACCTCGACCAAAACACCCTATATCCGCCACTCTATCATCTAACACATTCAACAAACCTTCAAAATACTTACTCCATCTCCTCACATCACCACTACTTGCTATTACCTCCCCATTAGCCCCTTTCACCGATGTTCTCATTTGTTCTCTTGTCTTACGCATTTTATCTACCTCCTTCCAAAACATCTTTTTATTCTCCCTAAAATTTAATGATACTCTCTCACCCCAACTCTCATTTGCCCTCTTTTTCACCTCTTGCACCTTTCTCTTGACCTCCTGCCTCTTTCTTTTATACGTCTCCCAGTCATTTGCAATATTTCCAAATGCATTATCGTCCAAACGCCTCTCTCTTCTCTCTCACTAATAATCTTACTTCTTCATCCCACCACTCACTACCCTTTCTAATCTGCCCACCTCCCACGCTTCTCATGCCACAAGCATCTTTTGCACAAGCCATCACTGCTTCCCTAAATACATCCCATTCCTCCCCTACTCCCCTTACATCCTTTGTTCTCACCTTTTTCCACTCTGCACTCAGTCTCTCTTGGTACTTCCTCACACAAGTCTCCTTCCAAAGCTCACTTACTCTCACCAAAAATGAGGAGACAATGTCAGAGAGAGGAGAGTGGTGAGAGTAAGAAAGCTTGGAAAGGAGACTTGTGTGAAGAAATACCAGGAGAGAATAAAAGTAGAATGGCAAAAGGTGAAAGCAAATGAAGTGAAGGGAGTGGGTGAGGAGTGGGGAGGTATTTAGGGATGCAGTGATGGCATGTGCAAGAGATGCAAGTGGCATGCCAAAGCTGAGAGGTGGACAGATTAGAATGGGTAGCGAGTGGTGGGATGATGAAGTAAAGTTGCGAGTGAAAGAGAAAAGAGAGGTGTTTGGGTGGGACTTACAAGGAAGGAGTGCAAATGACAAGGAAATGTATAAGAGAAAGCAGGAGGAGGTAAAGAGAAAGGTGCAGGGTTTGGAAAAGAGAGCAAATGGGAGTTGGGGTGAGAGAGCACTATTAAACTATAGGGAGCATAAAAAGATACTTTGGAGGGAGGTAAATAATGTGCTAAAGACAAGGGAACATATGGGAACATTGATGAAGCAGGCAAAAGAAGTGAAAGCAGGTAATGATGGAATCAGGAGGAGACAGAGCGAATATCTTTAGGGATTGTTAAATGTGTTTGATGATAAAGTGGCAGGTGTAGGGTGTTTTGGCTGGGGTGGTAGGTAAAGTGAGAGAGTCAAGGAGAGTGGTTTAATGAAGAGAGAAAAGGTGGAAAAAGCCTTGTAAAAGATGAAATACGACAACGCAGCAGAAGTGGATGGTATTGCAGTTGAATCTTTCAAGAAAGGGGGTGACAGTGTTGTCCGTTGGTTGGTAAGGATATTCAATGTATGTATGGATCATGGTGAAGTGCCTGAGGATTGATGCAATGCATGTATAGTGCCACTGTATAAAGGCAAAGGTGGATAAAGGTGAGTGTCTGAATGGCAAAGTGGATACAGGTGAGTGCCTGAAAGACAAAGTGGATAAAGGCGAGTGTTCAAATTACAGAGGTATAAGTATGTTGAGTATACCTGGTAAACTGGTATTCAAACTACAGAGGTGTAAGTTTGTTGAGTATACCTGGAAAATTGTACAGGAAGGTATTGATTGAGAGGGTAAAGCATGTACAGGGCATCAGATTGGGGAGGAGCATCGTGGCTTCAGAAGTGGTAGAGCATGTGTGTGGGAAATACTCATTTGTATGTGCACGCACACAAACATATATACACATACACACACATCAGCTTAAGTCAGGTATCCATTTACTAGCCAGCCTCAAATGAAGGAAGAACATCTGGGTTAGGCACAGGCTGAATGCCAAACTCAGGATTCGAGTCCATGTGGGTCCAACCCAAAGTAACACTAACTGCTGAACCACAGGGGTGTATGTGTGAAGAGGGAAATGATAACTGCACTGATTTTGTGTGACTGAAGTGTATTATGATAGCGAGATGAATTTCTCTAATAATGATGAAGTGAGGCAAGTGCAAGTTCCTATGTGCAAGTGGTTGTGGGTTCCTAATTTGTGGCAGAAAAGTAATGCTACATTAAAAAGAAATCAGGCCACCTCACTAGGATTAACCATGCATTCATGGTTTGAGGCCACTAGTATCTCCCATGTGATCATGAATACAGTCACACCAAAAAGAAGTTGGGAAAACAAGATGTCTTCACACTAGATGAATATGCAAGGAAAATCTCATTTGCTAGGCAAATGCCCCCCTTCAAGGTCATCAAATTTTCTGACATTATGATTCTCCAAGACCACATCACCAAGAGCATGGAGACTGTAGTCAGCTTTAATGATGACAAGATACTTGTGTGATCAACTGATTAAAAGGAGAGCTATGGTATCATGAGTGCACTCATTGTACTGATCCTCATTAAATCAGGCTGCACGAGGGGCATGGCCACACCGGTAAATCCTCCACGTTCAACCTGGCATGCATCTCACACAGAAAGCTTTTGAGCTCTCTGCTAAAAAGTGCAGGGATATCCAAGCTCTCATTGAATATACCCCTCTTGCACAATGCAGTTACTCTGAAGAGATCCTGGTGGGCCAGGATAACCCAGCTGCCTTCACCAAGTAAGTAGATACAGATGATGACTAGCTGGTGTGCTAGTTCCCCTAACTCCTCCCCAGCTACAAGCACCGCAACACTTTACATGATTTGGTAAGTATCCATAAAATCGTGTCCGACATTACAAAATATGATTATCAAAAATATTATTACTTCAATTAAAGATTATGAAGCATCAGATCTCACCAATTCAATAATAATACTTTTTTTGTTTATTCATTACACTTAGTAAATGTACTGATCCTCATTAAAAGAGAGATACATAGCTAGCATGTTTGAGGAAAGGAACCTGGATGTTTTGGCTCTGAGTGAAATAAAGCTCAAGGGTAAAGGGGAAGAGTGCTTTGGGAATGTCTTGGGAATAAATTCAGGGGTTAGTGAGAGAACAAGAGCAAGGGAAGGAGTAGCAATACTCCTGAAACAGGAGTGGTGGGAGTATGTGAGAGAGTGTAAGAAAATAAACTCTAGATTGATATGGGTAAAACTGAAAGTGGATGTTGAGAGATGGGTGATTATTGGTGCACATGCACCTGGGCATGAGAAGAAAGATCATGAGAGGCAAGTGTTTTGGGAGCAGTTGAGTGAGTGTGTTAGTAGTTTTGATGCACGAGACCGGGTTATAGTGATGGGTGATTTGAATGCAAAGGCGAGTAATGTGGCAGTTGAGGGAATAATTGGTGTACATGGGATGTTAAGTGTTGTAAATGGAAATGGTGAAGAACTTGTAGATTTATGTGCTGAAAAAGGACTGATGATTGGGAATACCTGGTTTAAAAAGAGAGATATACATAAGTATACGTATGTAAGTAGGAGAGATGACCAGAGAGCGCTATTGGATTACGTGTTAATTGATAGGCGTGTCAAAGAGAGACTTTTGAATGTTAATGTGCTGAGAGGTGCAACTGGAGGGATGTCTGATCATTATCTTGTGGAGGTGTAGGTGAAGATTTGCAGAGGTTTTCAGAAAAGAAGAGAGAATGTTGGGGTGAAGTGAAGAGAGTGGTGAGAGTAAGTGAGCTTGGAAAGGAGACTTGTGTGAGGAAGTACCAGGAGAGACTGAGTACAGAATGGAAAAAGGTGAGAACAAAGGATGTAAGGGGAGTGGGGGAGGAATGGGATGTATTTAGGGAAGCAGTGATGGCTTGTGCAAAAGATGCTTGTGGCATAAGAAGCATGGGAGGTGGACAGATAAGAAAGGGTAGTGAGTGGTGGGATGAAGAAGTAAGATTATTAGTGAAAGAGAAGAAAGAGGCAGCTGGACGATTTTTGCGCGGAAATAATGCAAATGAGTGGGAGACGTACAAAAGAAAGAGGAAGGAGGTCAAGAGAAAGGTGCAAGAGGTGAAAAAGAGGGCAAATGAGAGTTGATGTGAGAGAGTATCATTAGATTTTAGGGAGAATAAAAAGATGTTTTGGAAGGAGGTAAATAAAGTGCGTAAGACAAGGGAACAAATGGGAACATCAGTGAAGGGGGCTAATGGGGAGGTGATAACAAGTAGTGGTGAAGTGAGAAGGAGATGGGGTATTTTGAAGGTTTGTTGATGGAGTGGCAGATATAGGGTGTTTTGGTGGAGATGGTGTGCAAAGTGAGAGGGTTAGGGAGAATGATTTGGTAGACAGAGAAAGGGTAGTAAAAGCTTTGCGGAAGATGAAAGCCGGCAAGGCAGCGGGTTTGGATTTTATTGCAGTGGAATTTATTCAAAAAGGGGGTGACTGTATTGTTGACTGGTTGGTAAGGTTATTCAATGTATGTATGACTCATGGTGAGGTGCCTGAGGACTGCTGGAATGCGTGCATACTGCCATTGTACAAAGACAAAGGGGATAAGAGTGAGTGCTCAAATTACAGAGGTATAAGTTTGTTGAGTATTCCTGGAAAATTATATGGGAGGGTTTTGATTGAGAGGGTAAAGGCATGTACAGAGCATCAGATTGGGGAAGAGCAGTGTGGTTTCAGAAGTGTTAGAGGATGTGTGGATCAGGAGTTTGCTTTGAAAAATGTATGTGAGAAATACTTAGAAAAGCAAATGGATTTGTATGTAGCATTTATGGATCTGAGTGGGGGAGGAATGGGATGTATTTAGGGAAGCAGTGATGGCCTGCGCAAAAGATGCTTGTGGCATGAGAAGCGTGGGAGGTGGGTTGATTAGAAGGGTAGTGAGTGGTGGGATGAAGAAGTAAGAGTATTAGTGAAAGAGAAGAGAGAGGCATTTGGACGATTTTTGCAGGGAAAAAATGCAAATGAGTGGGAGATGTATAAAAGAAAGAGACAGGAGGTCAAGAGAAAGGTGCAAGAGGTGAAAAAGAAGGCAAATGAGAGTTGGGGTGAGAGAGTATCATTAAATTTTAGGGAGAATAAAAAGATGTTCTGGAAGGAGGTAAATAAAGTGCATAAGACAAGGGAGCAAATGGGAACTTCAGTGAAGGGCGGAAATGGGGAGGTGATAACAAGTAGTGGTGATGTGAGAAGGAGATGGAGTGAGTATATTGAAGGTTGGTGAATGTGTTTGATGATAGAGTTGCAGATGTAGGGTGTTTTGGTCGAGGTGGTGTGCAAAGTGAGAGGGTTAGGGAAAATGATTTGGTAAACAGAGAAGAGGTAGTAAAAGCTTTGCGGAAGATGAAAGCTGGCAAGGCAGCAGGTTTGGATGGTCTTGCAGTGGAATTTATTAAAAAAGGGGGTGACTGTATTGTTGACTGGTTGGTAAGGTTATTTAATGTATGTATGATTCATGGTGAGGTACCTGAGGATTGGCGGAATGCTTGCATAGTGCCATTGTACAAAGGCAAAGGTGATAAGAGTGAGTGCTCAAATTACAGAGGTATAAGTTTGTTGAGTATTCCTGGTAAATTATATGGAAGGGGATTGACTGAGAGGGTGAAGGCATGTACAGAGCATCAGATTGGGGAAGAGCAGTGTGGTTTCAAAAGTGGTAGAGGATGTGTGGATCAGGTGTTTGCTTTGAAGAATTTATGTGAGAAATACTTAGAAAAGCAAATGGATTTGTATGTAGCATTTATGGATCTGCAGAAGGCATATGATAAAGTTGACAGAGATGCTCTGTGGAAGGTACTAAGAATATATGATGTGGGAGGCAAGTTGTTAGAAGCAGTGAAAAGTTTTTATCGAGGATGTAAGGCATGTGTACGTGTAGGAAGAGAGGAAAGTGATTGGTTCTCAGTGAATGTAGGTTTGCGGCAGGGGTTTGTGATGTCTCCAAGGTTGTTTAATTTGTTTATGGATGGGGTTGTTAGGGAGGTAAATGCAAGAGTTTTGGAAAGAGGGGCAAGTATGCAGTCTGTTGGGGATAAGAGAGCTTGGGAAGTGAGTCAGTTGTTGTTTGCTGATGATACAGCGCTGGTGGCTGATTCATGTGAGAAACTGCAGAAGCTGGTGACTGAGTTTGGTAAAGTGTGTGAAAGAAGAAAGTTAAGAGTAAATGTGAAGAAGAGCAAGGTTATTAGCTACAGTAGGGTTGAGGGTCAAGTCAATTGGGAGGTAAGTTTGAATGGAGAAAAATTGGAGGAAGTAAAGTGTTTTAGATATCTGGGAGTAAATCTGGCAGCGGATGGAACCATGGAAGTGGAAGTAATTCATAGGGTGGGGGAGGGGGCGAAAATCCTGGGAGCCTTGAAGAATGTGTGAAGTCGAGAACATTATCTCCGAAAGCAAAAATGGCTATGTTTGAAGGAATAGTGGTTCCAACAATGTAGTATGGTTGCGAGGCATGGGCTATGGATAGAGTTGTGCGCAGGAGGGTGGATGTGCTGGAAATGAGATGTTTGAGGACAATGTGTGGTGTGAGGTGGTTTGATCAAGTAAGTAATGTAAGGGTAAGAGAGATGTGTGGAAATAAAAAGAGCGAGGTTGAGAGAGCAGAAGAGGGTGTTTTGAAATGGTTTGGGCACATGGAGAGAATGAGTGAGGAAAGATTGACCAAGAGGATATATGTGTCGGAGGTGGAGGGAACGAGGAGAAGTGGGAGACCAAACTGGAGGTGGAAAGATGGAGTGAAAAAGATTTTGAGTGATCGAGGCCTGAACATGCAGGAGGGTGAAAGGCGGGCAAGGAATAGAGTGAATTGGATCGATGTGGTATACCGGGGTCGATGTGCTGTCAATGGATTGAATCAGGGCATGTGAAGCGTCTGGGGTAAACCATGGAAAGTTCTTTAGGGCCTGGATGTGGAAAGGGAGCTGTGGTTTCGGGCATTATTGCATGACAGCTGGAGACTGAGTGTGAGCGAATGGGGCCTTTGTTGTCTTTTCCTGGCACTGCCTCATGCACATGAGGGGGAGGGGGATGTTTTCCGTGTGTGGCGGGGTAGCGATGGGGGTGAGTAGGGGCAGACAGTGTGAATTGTCTGCATGTGTGTATATGTGTGTGTCTGTGTGTGTATATATGTGTGTACGTTGGGATATGTGGGTGTGTATGTTTGCGTGTGTGGACGTGTGTGCGCATGTGTGTGGGGGTGGGTTGGGCCATTTCTTTCGTCTGTTTCCTTGCGATACCTCGCAGGCGCGGGAGACACCGACAAAGCAAAATATATAATAAATATAATTTATGGATCTGGAGAAGGCATATGATAGAGTTGATAGAGAAGCTCTGTGGAAGGTATTAAGAATATATGGTGTAGGAGGCAAGTTGTTAGAAGCAGTGAAAAGGTTTTACATAAACGCCCACACACACACATATACATACCTATACATTTCAATGTATACATACATAGACATATACATACACATGTACACATCCATACTTGCGCCTTCATCCGTTCATGTCACCACCCCGCCACACATGAAATGATACCCCCCTACTCCTGCGCGCGTGAGGTAGCACTAGAAAAAGAC
Organism: Panulirus ornatus; assembly: GCF_036320965.1. Lineage (NCBI taxonomy): Eukaryota > Metazoa > Arthropoda > Malacostraca > Decapoda > Palinuridae > Panulirus > Panulirus ornatus. Next base: position 28,997,723 of record NC_092233.1, on the reverse strand, counting down.
AACAAAGGCCACATTCGCTCACACTCAGTCTCTAGCTGTCATGTGTAATGCACCAAAATCACAGCTCCCTTTCCACATCCAGGTCCAACAGAACTTTCCATGGTTTACCCCAGATGCTTCACATGCCCTGGTTCAGTCCATTGATATCATGTTGACCCTGGTACACCACATCGTTTCAATTCACTCTATTCCTTGCACGCCTTTCACACTCCTGTATGTTCAGGCACCAATCGCTCAAAATCTTTTTAACTTCATCCTTCCACCTCCAATTTGGTCTCGCTTTTCTCCTCCTTCCCTCCACCTCTGACACAATATATCCTCTTTGTCAATCTTTCCTCACTCATTCTCTCCATGTGACCAAACCATTTCAATACACCCTCTTCTGCTCTCTCAACCACACTCTTTTTATTACCACACATCTCTCTAATCTTTCGTTACCTACTCGATCAAACCACCTCAAAAGACATACTGCCCTCAAACATTTCATTTCCAACACATCCACCATCCTCCCCACAACCCTATCTATAGCCCATGCCTCAAAACCATAAAACATTGTTGAAACCACTATTCCTTCAAACATACCCATAAATGCTCTCCGAGATAATGTTCTCGCCTTCCACATTCTTCAAAGCTCCCAGAACCTTTGCCTCCTCCCCCACCCTGTGACTCACTTCCACCTCTATGGTTTCATCCGCTGCTAAATCCACTCCCTGATATCTAAAACACTTCACTTCCACCAGTTTTTCTCCATTCAAACTTACCTCCCAATTGACTTGTCCCTCAACTTTACTGAACCTAATAACCTTGCTCTTATTCACATTCACTCTCAGCTTCTTCTTTCACACACTTAACAAAACTCAGTCACCAACTTCTGCAGTTTCTCTATCAAATCAGCCACCAGTGCTCTATCATCAGCGAACAACAACTGACTCACTTCCCAAGACCTCTCACCCACAACAGACTGCATACTTGCTCCTCTTTCCAAAAAGCTTGCATTCACCTCCCTAACAACACCATCCATAAACAAATTAAACAACCATGGAGACATCACGCACCCCTGCAGCAAACCTACATTCACTGGGAACCAATCACTTTCCTCTCTTCCTACTCGTACATATGCCTTACATCCTTGATAAAAACTTTTCACTGCTTCTAACAACTTACCTCCCTCACCATATACTCTTAATACCTTCCACAGAGCATCTCTATCAACTCTATCAAATGCCTTCTCGTGACCCATAAATGATACATACAAATCCATTTGTTTTTCAAAGTATTTCTCACATACATTCTTCAAAGCAAGCACCTGATCCACACATCCCCTACCACTTCTGAAACCACGATGCTCTTCCCCAATCTGATGCTCTGTACATGCCTTCACCCTTTCAATCAATACCCTCCCATATAATTTCCCAGGAATATTCAACTTTTTTTTTTTTTTGCTTTGTCGCTGTCTCCCGCGTCTGCGAGGTAGCGCAAGGAAACAGACGAAAGAAATGGCCCAACCCACCCACATACACATGTATATACATACGTCCACACACGCAAATATACATACCTACACAGCTTTCCATGGTTTACCCCAGACGCTTCACATGCCTTGATTCAATCCACTGACAGCACGTCAACCCCGGTATACCACATCGCTCCAATTCACTCTATTCCTTGCCCTCCTTTCATCCTCCTGCATGTTCAGGCCCCGATCACACAAAATCTTTTTCACTCCATCTTTCCACCTCCAATTTGGTCTCCCTCTTCTCTCGTTCCCTCCACCTCCGACACATATATCCTCTTGGTCAATCTTTCCTCACTCATTCTCTCCATGTGCCCAAACCATTTCAAAACACCCTCTTCTGCTCTCTCAACCACGCTCTTTTTATTTCCACACATCTCTCTTACCCTTACGTTACTTACTCGATCAAACCACCTCACACCACACATTGTCCTCAAACATCTCATTTCCAGCACATCCATCCTCCTGCGCACAACTCTATCCATAGCCCACGCCTCGCAACCATACAACATTGTTGGAACCACTATTCCTTCAAACATACCCATTTTTGCTTTCCGAGATAATGTTCTCGACTTCCACACATTATTCAAGGCTCACAGAATTTTCGCCCCCTCCCACACCCTATGATCCACTTCCGCTTCCATGGTTCCATCTGCTGCCAGATCCACTCCCAGATATCTAAAACACTTTACTTCCTCCAGTTTTTCTCCATTCAAACTCACCTCCCAATTGACTTGACCCTCAACCCTAATGTACCTAATAACCTTGCTCTTATTCACATTTACTCTTAACTTTCTTCTTTCACACACTTTACCAAACTCAGTCACCAGCTTCTGCAGTTTCTCACATGAATCAGTCACCAGCGCTGTATCATCAGCGAACAACAATTGACTCACTTCCCAAGCTCTCTCATCCCCAACAGACTTCATACTTGCCCCTCTTTCCAAAACTCTTGCATTCACCTCCCTAACAACCCCATCCATAAACAAATTAAACAACCATGGAGACATCAAACACCCCTGCCACAAACCTACATTCACTGAGAACCAATCACTTTCCTCTCTCCCTACACGTACACATGCCCTACATCCTCAATAAAAACTTTTCACTGCTTCTAACAACTTGCCTCCCACACCATATATTCTTAATACCTTCCACAGAGCATCTCTATCAACTCTATCATATGCCTTCTCCAAATCCATAAATGCTACATACAAATCCATCTGCTTTTCTAAGTATTTCTCACATACATTCTTCAAAGCAAACACCTGATCCACACATCCTCTACCACTTCTGAAACCACACTGCTCTTCCCCAATCTGATGCTCTGTACATGCCTTCACCCTCTCAATCAATACCCTCCCATATAATTTACCAGGAATACTCAACAAACTTATTTTTTTTTTTTTTTTTTTTTATACTTTGTCGCTGTCTCCCGCGTTTGCGAGGTAGCGCAAGGAAACAGACGAAAGAAATGGCCCAACCCCCCCCCCATACACATGTACATACACACGTCCACACACGCAAATATACATACCTACACAGCTTTCCATGGTTTACCCCAGACGCTTCACATGCCTTGGTTCAATCCACTGACAGCACGTCAACCCCTGTATACCACATCGCTCCAATTCACTCTATTCCTTGCCCTCCTTTCACCCTCCTGCATGTTCAGGCCCCGATCACACAAAATCTTTTTCACTCCATCTTTCCACCTCCAATTTGGTCTCCCTCTTCTCCTCGTTCCCTCCACCTCCGACACATATATCCTCTTGGTCAATCTTTCCTCACTCATTCTCTCCATGTGCCCAAACCATTTCAAAACACCCTCTTCTGCTCTCTCAACCACGCTCTTTTTATTTCCACACATCTCTCTTACCCTTACGTTACTTACTCGATCAAACCACCTCACACCACACACTGTCCTCAAACATCTCATTTCCAGCACATCCATCCTCCTGCGCACAACTCTATCCATAGCCCACGCCTCGCAACCATACAGCATTGTTGGAACCACTATTCCTTCAAACATACCCATTTTTGCTTTCCGAGATAATGTTCTCGACTTCCACACATTTTTCAAGGCTCCCAAAATTTTCGCCCCCTCCCCCACCCTATGATCCACTTCCGCTTCCATGGTTCCATCCGCTGACAGATCCACTCCCAGATATCTAAAACACTTCACTTCCTCCAGTTTTTCTCCATTCAAACTCACCTCCCAATTGACTTGACCCTCAACCCTACTGTACCTAATAACCTTGCTCTTATTCACATTTACTCTTAACTTTCTTCTTCCACACACTTTACCAAACTCAGTCACCAGCTTCTGCAGTTTCTCACATGAATCAGCCACCAGCGCTGTATCATCAGCGAACAACAACTGACTCACTTCCCAAGCTCTCTCATCCCCCACAGACTTCATACTTGCCCCTCTTTCCAGGACTCTTGCATTTACCTCCCTAACAACCCCATCCATAAACAAATTAAACAACCATGGAGACATCACACACCCCTGCCGCAAACCTACATTCACTGAGAACCAATCACTTTCCTCTCTTCCTACACGTACACATGCCTTACATCCTCGATAAAAACTTTTCACTGCTTCTAACAACTTGCCTCCCACACCATATATTCTTAATACCTTCCACAGAGCATCTCTATCAACTCTATCATATGCCTTCTCCAGATCCATAAATGCTACATACAAATCCATTTGCTTTTCTAAGTATTTCTCACATACATTCTTCAAAGCAAACACCTGATCCACACATCCTCTACCACTTCTGAAACCGCACTGCTCTTCCCCAATCTGATGCTCTGTACATGCCTTCACCCTCTCAATCAATACCCTCCCATATAATTTACCAGGAATACTCAACAAACTTATACCTCTGTAATTTGAGCACTCACTCTTATCCCCTTTGCCTTTGTACAATGGCACTATGCACGCATTCCGCCAATCCTCAGGCACCTCACCATGAGTCATACATACATTAAATAACCTTACCAACCAGTCAACAATACAGTCACCCCCCTTTTTTAATAAATTCCACTGCAATACCATCCAATCCTGCTGCCTTGCCGGCTTTCATCTTCCGCAAAGCTTTTACTACCTCTTCTCTGTTTACCAAATCATTTTCCCTAACCCTCTCACTTTGCACACCACCTCGACCAAAACACCCTATATCTGCCACTCTGTCATCAGACACATTCAACAAACCTTCAAAATACTCATTCCATCTCCTTCTCACATCACCACTACTTGTTATCACCTCCCCATTTACGCCCTTCACTGAAGTTCCCATTTGCTCCCTTGTCTTACGCACCCTATTTACCTCCTTCCAGAACATCTTTTTATTCTCCCTAAAATTTACTGATAGTCTCTCACCCCAACTCTCATTTGCCCTTTTTTTCACCTCTTGCACCTTTCTCTTGACCTCCTGTCTCTTTCTTTTATACTTCTCCCACTCAATTGCATTTTTTCCCTGCACAAATCGTCCAAATGCCTCTCACTTCTCTTTCACTAATACTCTTACTTCTTCATCCCACCACTCACTACCCTTTCTAAACAGCCCACCTCCCACTCTTCTCATGCCACAAGCATCTTTTGCGCAATCCATCACTGATTCCCTAAATACATCCCATTCCTCCCCCACTCCCCTTACTTCCATTGTTCTCACCTTTTTCCATTCTGTACACAGTCTCTCCTGGTACTTCCCCACACACGTCTCCTTCTCAAGCTCACTTACTCTCACCACCTTCTTCACCCCAACATTCACTCCTCTTTTCTGAAAACCCACACTAATCTTCACCTTAGCCTCCACAAGATAATGATCAGACATCCCTCCAGTTGCACTTCTCAGCACATTAACATCCAAAAGTCTCTCTTTCGCACGCCTGTCAATTAACACGTAATCCAATAACGCTCTCTGGCCATCTCTCCTACTTACATAAGTATACTTATGTATATCTCGCTTTTTAAACCAGGTATTCCCAATCATCAGTCCTTTTTCAGCACATAAATCTACAAGCTCTTCACCATTTCCATTTACAACACTGAACACCCCATGCATACCAATTATTCCCTCAACAAACTTATACCTCTGTAATTTGAGCACTCACTCTTATCCCCTTTGCCTTTGTACAATGGCACTATGCACGCATTCTGCCAATCCTCAGGCACCTCATCATGAGTCATACATACATTAAATAACCTTACCAACCAGTCAACAATACAATCACCCCCTTTTTTAATAAATTCCACTGCAATACCATCCAAACCTGCTGCCTTGCCGGCTTTCATCTTCCGCAAAGCTTTTACTTCCTCTTCTCTGTTTACCAAATCATTTTCCCTAACCCTCTCACTTTGCACACCACCTCGACCAAAACACCCTATATCTGCCACTCTATCATCAAACACATCCAACAAACTTCAAAATACTCACTCCATCTCCTTCTCACATCACCACTACTTGTTATCACCTCCCCATTTGCACCCTTCACTGAAGTTCCCATTTGCTCCCTTGTCTTACGCACTTTATTTACCTCCTTCCAGTACATCTTTTTATTCTCCCTAAAATTTAATGATACTCTCTCACCCCAACTCTCATTTGCCCTTTTTTTTTCACCTCTTGCACCTTTCTCTTGACCTCCTGTCTCTTTCTTTTATACATCTCCCACTCAATTGCATTTTTTCCCTGCAAAAATCGTCCAAATGCCTCTCTCTTCTCTTTCACTAATACTCTTACTTCTTCATCCCACCACTCACTACCCTTTCTAATCAACCCACCTCCCACTCTTCTCATGCCACAAGCATCTTTTGCGCAATCCATCACCGATTCCCTAAATGCATCCCATTCCTCCCCCACTCCCCTTACTTCCATTGTTCTCACCTTTTTCCATTCTGTACTCAGTCTCTCCTGGTACTTCCTCACACAAGTCTCCTTCCTAAGCTCACTTACTCTCACCACCCTCTTCACCCCAACATTCTCTCTTCTTTTCTGAAAACCCATACAAATCTTCACCTTAGCCTCCACAAGATAATGATCAGACATCCCTCCAGTTGCACCTCTCAGCACATTAACATCCAAAAGTCTCTCTTTCGTGCGCCTGTCAATTAACACGTAATCCAATAACGCTCTCTGGCCATCTCTCCTACTTACATAAGTATACTTATGTATATCTCGCTTTTTAAACCAGGTATTCCCAATCATCAGTCCTTTTTCAGCACATAAATCTACAAGCTCTTCACCATTTCCATTTACAACACTGAACACCCCATGTATACCAATTATTCCCTCAACTGCCACATTACTCACCTTTGCATTCAAATCACCCATCACTATAACCCTGTCTCGTGCATCAAAACCACTAACACACTCATTCAGCTGCTCCCAAAACACTTGCCTCTCATGATCTTTCTTCTCATGCCCAGGTGCACATGCACCAATAATCACCCATCTCTCTCCATCAACTTTCAGTTTTACCCATATCAATCGAGAATTTACTTTCTTACATTCTATCACATACTCCCACAACTCCTGTTTCAGGAGTACTGCTACTCCTTCCCTTGCTCTTGTCCTCTCACTAACCCCTGACTTTACTCCCAAGACATTCCCAAACCACTCTTCCCCTTTACCCTTGAGCTTCGTTTCACTCAGAGCCAAAACATCCAGGTTCCTTTCCTCAAACATACTACCTATCTCTCCTTTTTTCACATCTTGGTTACATCCACACACAGTTAGGCACCCCAATCAGAGCCTTCGAGGAGGATGAGCACTCCCCGCGTGACTCCTTCTTCTGTTTCCCATTTTAGAAAGTTAAAAAAAAATACAAACTTATACCTTTGTAATTTGAATATTCACCTTTATCCCCTTTGCCTTTGTACAATGGCACTATGCCTGCATTCTGCCAATCCTCAGGCACTTCACCATGAACCATACATACACTGAATATCTTTACCAGTTAGTCAACAACATAGTCACCCCCTTTTTTAATAAATTACACAGCAATACCATCCAATCCTGTCCCCTTGCTAGCTTTCATCTTCAGCAAAGCTTTCACTACCTCTTCTCTGTTTACTAAACCGTTTTCCCTGACCCTTTCACTTCGCACACCACCTCGACCAAAACACCCTATATCTGCCACTCTATCATCAAGCACATTCAACAAACCTTCAAAATATTCACTCCATCTCCTTCTCACTTCACCATTACTTGTTATTAACTACCCATTAGCCCCTTCACTGATGTTCTCATTTGTTCTCTTGTCTTACGCACTTCATTCACCTCCTTACAAAACATCTTTTTATTCTCCTAAAGTGTAACGATACTCTCTCACCCCAACTCTCATTTGCTCTCTTTTTCACCTCTTGCACCTTTCTCTTGACCTCCTGCCTCTATCTTTTATACAACTCCCAGTTATTCGCACTACTTCCCGGCAAAAGTTGTCCAAGCGCATCTCTCTTCTCTTTCACTAACAATCTTACTTCTTCACCCCACCACTCACTACCCTTTCTAATCTGCCAACCTCCCACGCTTCTCATGCCACAAGCATCTTTTGCAGAAGCCATCACTGTTTCCCTAAATACATCCCATTCCTCCCCCACTCCCCTTACATCATTTGCTCTCACCTTTTTCCATTCTGCACTCAATCTCTACTGGTACTTCCTCATACAAGTCTCCTTTCCAAGCTCACTTACTCTCACTACCCTCTTCACCCCAACATTCTCTCTTCTTTCCTGAAACCTCTACAAATCTTCACCATCGCCTCCACAAGATAATGATTAGATATCCCTCCAGGTGCCCCTCTCAGCACATTAACATCCAAAAGTCTCTCTTTCATGCATCTATCAATCAACACGTAGTCCAAGAATGCTCTCTGGCCATCTCTCCTACTTACATACGTATACTTACGTATATCTCTCTTTTTAAACCAGGTATTCCCAATCACCAGTCCTTTTTCAGCAGCAAATCCACAAGCTCTTCACCATTTCCATTTACAACACTGAACACCCCATGTACACCAATTATACCCTCAACTGCCACATTACTCACCTTTGCATTTAAATCACCCATCACTATACCCTGGTCTCATGCATCAAAGCTGCTCACAGACACTCAGCTGCTCCCACAACTCTTGCCTCACATGATCTTTCTTCTCATGACCAGGTGCACAGGCACCAATATAAAAAAAACAATTAAAATCATGAACATCCTATGGGTGGTTCCTACAATACATATACGGAGATACAAATTTTATAGTGCTCTAGTTTAAATTTTTTGATGATTCATCACTAAGGCTCCAAGCACCTCATGTGACCTAACAAAAACTCTCCCAACCCTATCATAACCACACATCATGCACACTTCTCATCATATTCCTGCCTATAAAAAACAAATCAACAATTTTATCTTGTGTACCCTGTCTTCTCTCTGTCTGTATCACATGCATTTATGAAAATTCTTATGCTTAAATCTAAGCAAACTTACTTGGTATAACAATCTAGTGCGTCAGTAAACTTTTCCTCCCGCATAAGTTGATTACCTTCATTCTTGAGTTGCTCTGCTTCAGCTTTCTCCTCTGGAGTTGCTTCCTTTTGAGTTTCCATTTTCTGAGCAGATGTCTGTGTTGTCCTCTCATGGATTGGCTGCAATATTAGGCCAAGTTAAGTAAGACTATAAACACTCTACCTCCATGCATAAAAATAAAGACTAAAATGCACACCATTACGAGATGAAAAATTATTCATATTTTCATATTTTCTTAATTCTTTGAAAATTCTTTCCGTAGGTGACCACCCAAAACATCTCACTGTTGCTCTATTACCCTGCTCTTTTGCATATTCTATCACCTCTACTTTATTCTTCATTGTTTATGCAAATCTTTTTTGCTCTGCAGCCATTGGTAAATATGTGTGATATTAGGTAGTAGTAATAATATGAAAGGCAGTAGGATCCAGGTAGGTTGTTTATTGCTTGTTACTTCATTTCACTGTGTATCTGTTTTGTCAGTATTCTATTTGTTGGGACTGGGGAATCTATGAGTAGTAGTTACTGAAGCCTGAGGCAGGGATAAGTTTAAATTTCTGCTGGGATCAGTTACAGAATGATTTGGGTGGAAGGGGTCTAGTGATGAGGCATAGAACTGGGTGCTGAGCATGGTAAGATGAGACTATTAGGGAGGATTTTTGTTTTGTGGTGCTGAGTGCTTATGGTTGCCAAACAGCCAATGATTGTGTGGGTGCATTATTTTGTGAGATCTAAAGCCCTGATGCACTTGGCTTTGAGACAGTGGAAAGCCAGGAAGATGAGGCATAGTTTAAAGTGGAGCAGATGAACTGATTGTGTAGGATGTGAAGGGATTCTTTTTCCTTCCGTACTGGTGCCATTTAGTGTTCTGAGGGCATTTTGTTTGTGCGTTCATGTTATGGGTGTGGGAAGTGAACGTCAAGTGTGTCATATGTGATGCCTAAAATGGTTAGTGCTTTGTTCAGTGTGAGAGACTGAACATTCAAGGTGACTGGGAGGCATGAGCTGGATTTATGTCTGTCTGGAGTTAAAAGAATGAGTGAAGATTTCTTGTGAACGAATGTTTAAATTGTGTAATGTAGTGCTGCATGTCTAATGTTGCTACTATGTTATCATGGAATTAGGTGATTGTGAGGTTATCTGCATTTGAAAGGACCTTCATGTTGAGGTTTGCCTGAGATAATGGGAGATGTAATTGCTACTTAGGCACTCTTTTACAGAACTTGAGTGTGTAACAGGTGAAACCATTTGAAGTGACTATCACAGTGGGTGGCTATGAAACTGGCTAACCACTTTTTCTCACTGTTGTGGAGGATCAACTATGTTTTGTGTGAGGATGTGTCAGGGGATAGTGTCAAATGCTTTGTTGATGTCTACTGCCACGAGTGTCGTGTGGGAGGGGGTTTGTGGTTGGCTGAAACCATCTGGGATATGTTGTGTGATAGCATGTGGTTTGGTGGTAAAATATTTGGGTTTGAAGCCAGGCTGTGTGGGTGAGAGAAGGATATCTCATTTGATTCTGTTGTGAATCATTAGTTTTTCAGTCTGGATATTGAGGAGGAGGAGGAGGAGGAGGAGGAAGTTTGAAGGGTTTAAGAATTGGTATTAAGTTGAGAAGTTTAAAGATGTTATACATTTTGTTATGCAGCCAGTAAGGTTAAAAGAAATGATGAACAGCTCATGGAACTGTGCACTGAAAAAGGACCAGTGACTAGGAATATCTGATTAAAATCTTTTTTTTTTTTTTTTGCTTTGTCGCTGTCTCCCGCGTTTGCGAGGTAGCGCAAGGAAACAGACGAAAGAAATGGCCCAACCCATCCCCATACACATGTATATACATACGTCCACACACGCAAATATACATACCTACACAGCTTTCCATGGTTTACCCCAGACGCTTCACATGATTCAATCCACTGACAGCACATCAACCCCGGTATACCACATCGCTCCAATTCACTTTATTCCTTGCCCTCCTTTCACCCTCCTGCATGTTCAGGCCCCGATCACACAAAATCTTTTTCACTCCATCTTTCCACCTCCAATTTGGTCTCCCTCTTCTCCTCGTTCCCTCCACCTCCGACACATATATCCTCTTGGTCAATCTTTCCTCACTCATTCTCTCAATGTGACCAAACCATTTCAAAACACCCTCTTCTGCTCTCTCAACCACGCTCTTTTTATTTCCACACATCTCTCTTACCCTTACGTTACTTACTCGATCAAACCACCTCACACCAAACATTGTCCTCAAACATCTCATTTACAGCCTCTTGGGTGTAAATATGCTGTCGGGCAGATAGTGGGATTTATGATCACTACATGGTCGAGGCAAGGGTGGAGATTTGTAGAGGTTGTCAGAAATGAAGAAATTATATGAAATTGAGTGAGCTTGAAAAAGAGACACCAGGAGATATTAGAGAAGAATGACAAATAAACGAGGTTAGGGGAGTGGGTGAGGAATGGAAGGTATTTAGGGAAGAAGTGCTGGCATATGCGAGAGAAGTGTATGCATTGTGGAAGTTTGGACATGAGGTGAGAAAGGGGACAGAGTGGAGGAATGAAGGAGTAAAGTAGCTTGTGAAAGAGGAAAGGTAGGTACATGGATGGTAGTTACAGAGAAGGAATGCAAATGATTGAGAGATATACATGAGAAAGTGGCAGGAGGTCAAGAGGAAGGGGCTGGAGCAGAAAAAGAGGGCAAAAGAGAGGGTGAGCATGTATCAGTAAACTTCAGGGAAAATAAGATGCTATGGAAGGAGGTTAATAGTTGGCAAAAAACAAGAAAACAAATGGAAGCATTGATGAAGGGACAAATGGGAAAGTGGTTACTGGCACTGATAAGGTGAAGAGATGAAATAAATAATCTAAAGGACTGTGGAATATGATTGATGATAGGATAAAAGATGTGCAGAGTTTTGGTTGGGAGGTAAGTAAAAAGAGTCATAACAACTACTTTGGTGAAGAAAGAAGTGGTGAAAGTCTTGCATATGATGAAATGTGGCAAGGTGGCTATAGTGAATGGCATTGCAGATGAATTCCTTAATAAAGGGGGTGACTGGTGTTGACTGGTTACTTAGGATTTCAAATATCTATATGGATCATGGTGAGAGGATTGAAAAAATGCATGCAAAGTGCCAGGATGTACAGATAAGGGTACAAAGGTGCTTATTTTAATTACAGAAGTATATGTTTTTTTTCAGTGTTCCTAAGTTGTATGGAAGAATGGTGACTGAGTGGGAACAGGCATGCACAGAGCATCAGACTGGGAAGAAAAAAATGTGGTTTCAGCAATGGTAGAGGATGTATGGATCATGTGTTTGCCTCGAAGAATGTGTAAGAAATACTTAGAGAGAGAGAAGGATCTGTAAGTGACAGTTACAGATCCGGAGAAAGCATATGATAGGATTGATAGAGATGCTTTGTGAAAAAGGTTATGAATATATGATGTGGGAGAAAAGCTGTTCAGAACAATTAAGAGTTTTTATCAAAAGTATAAGGCACATATGCAAGCTTAGTGAGTGGTTTCACATGAAAATGAACCTGCAGTAGGAGTGTGCGATGTCATCATAGCGGTTTAATTTGTTTATGGATTGGGTGGTAAGGGAGGTAAATGCGAGGGTCTTGGAGGGGTAGGTATGAAACCTGTAATGGGTGATATGCTGTTTTTGATGGCACAGTACTGGTAAAGGATTTGTGTGAGAAACTGCAAATGCTGGTGTCTGAGTTTGGACAAGTGAGTGAAAGGAAGAAGTTGATAGTGACTGTGAATAAAAGCAAGGTTATTAGGGCTGGCAGCAGAGAAAGACAGGTTAGGTGATGTGTGAGTTTGAATGAATATTACTTGGAGGAAGTGGAGTGTTCTTGTTACTTGGGAATAGACATGGCAGTGAATGGAACCATGGAAGCAGAGGTGAGCCATATGGCGAGTGAGGGAAAGTGTGGAAATATGTTGTCATATGGAGGGACAAAAATGGATAAGTTTTTAGGTATAAAAGTCCCAGAAGATACTGTATGAATGCAAGGCATGGGCTATATATGAGAATGTAAAAAGGAGGGCACATTTCGAAAATGAAATGTTTAAGGACAACATGTGATGTGGCTGATCAAGAAAGTAACAAGAGGGTAAGAGATAGGTATGTTAATAAAAAAGAGTACCATTAAGAGAGTTGAAGAGAATGTGGTGAAATGGTTTGAAGATGATGAGAAAATGAATGATGGAAGGCTGACAAAGAGGATACATGTATCAAAAGCGGAGGGGACAGGCAGGGGAAGTCCAAATTGGAAATGGAAAGATGTGAACTTACAGGTGGCTGAAAGGCATGCAATGGACACGGTGAATTGGAGCAATGTAGTATACAGGGGGTGACACGCTGTAAGTGGACTGAACAAGGGCATATGAAGCAGCCATGGGAAACCATGGAAAAGGTCTGTGGGGCCCGGCTGTGCATAGGAAGTTGTTTATGGTGCATTACACATGACAACCAGAGAACAGATGTGAGTGAATGAGGCCTTTCTTTTCCTGTTCCTGGTGCTACCTCACTAATGTGAGAAAAGGCAAAAAAGTATGAAAGAAGAAAATGAAAGAACAAATTATTAATGTTTATGATAATTGCCATCTTCCACATTAGTGAAGTAGTGCAAGGAAACAGACGAAGAATGGCCCAACCCACCTACATACACATGTATATACATAAATGCCCACACACGCACATATACATACCTATACATTTCAACATATACACAAATATACATATATATACATGTACATATTCATACTTGTTGCCTTTATCCATTCCTGTTGCTACTCTGCAATACATGAAACAGCATCCCCCCCTCCTGCTAGGAAGCACTAGGAAAAGACAAAAAGGCCACATTTGTTCACACTCAGTCTCTAGTTGTCATGTGTAATGCATCGAAACCACAGCTCCCTTTCCACATCCAAGCCCTACAAACCTTTCCATGGTTTACCCCAGACGCTTCACATGCCTTGGTTAAATCCATTGACAGCACGTCGACCCCAGTATACCTCATCGTTCCAACTCACTCTACTCGTTGCACGCCTCCCACCCTCCAGTATGTTCAGGTCCCAATCATTCAAAATCCCCTTCACTCCACCCTTTCACCTCCAATTCAGTCTTCTGCCTCTCCTCGCTCCCTCCACCTCCAACACCCACATCCTCCTAGTCACTCCTTCCCCACTCACCCTCTCCACGTGACCAAACAACCAGAACACACCCTCTTCCACTCTCTCAACCACACTCTCCCCATCACCACACAACCCTCTTACCACTCACTCCATCAAATGACTCCACACCACACACTGTCCTCAAACATCCCACCTCCAACACATCCATCCTCCTCTGCACAACCCCATCCACAGCCCATGCCTCGCAACCACACAACACAGCTGGAACCATCATCCCCCCCAAACACACCCACCTCCGCTCCCTGGAACAACGTTCTCATGTTTCACATACTCTTCAATGCTTCCAGAACCCAACCACTCATATGCACATATATATACATAAATGCCCATACACGCACATATACATATCAATGTATACATACATATACATACAGACACATACATATACACATGTATATATTCATACTTGCTGCCTTCATCCATTCCTGTCGCTACCCTGCCACACAGGAAATAGGCCCCTGACCCCCTTCAGTGAGGAAGGACCAGGAAAAACATAAAAAAGGCCACATTCTTTCACACTCAGTCCCTACCTGTCATGTGTAATGCACCGAAACCACAGCTCCCTATCCACATCCATGCCCCCACAGACCTTTCCAAGGTTTACCAGAGACATTTCACATGCCCTGGTTCAGTCCACTGACAGCACGTCGACCCCAGTATACCACATCATTCCTATTCACTCTATTCCTTGGATGCCTCTCACCCTCCTGTATGTACAGGCCCCGATCGCTCAGAATCTTTTTCATTCCATCCTTCCACCTCCAATTTGGTCTCCTGCTTCTCCTTGTTCCATCCACCTCTGACACATATATCCTTTGTCAATCTTTCCTCAATCATTCTCTCCATATGTCCAAACCATTTCAGCACACTCTCTTCTGCTCTCTCAACCTAGCTCTTTTTAATTCCACACATATTTGACCAAACACCTCACACCACATATTGTCCTCAAATATTTCATTTCCAACACATCCACCCTCCTCCGTACAACCATATCTATAGTCCATTCTTCGCAACCATATAACTTTGTTGAAACTACTATTCTTTCAAACATACCCGTTTTTGCTCTCAGAGATAATGTTCTCTCCTTCCACACATTCTTCATTGCTCCCAGAACCTACGCTTCCCTTCCCCAACCTGTGACTCACTTCCACTTCCATGATTCCATCTGCTGCTAAGTCCACTCACAGATATCTAAAACACTTCATTTCCACCAATTTTTCTCCATTCAACCTTACATCCCAATTATCTTGTCCCTCTACCCTACTGAACCTTCCTCTTATTCACATTTACTCTCAGCTTTCTCCTTTCACACACTTTTCCAAACTCCGTCACTATCTTCTGTAGTTTCTCACTCAAATCAGCCACTAGAGCTATATTATCAGAGAACAATTGACTCACTTCCCAGGCCTTCTCATCCACAACAAACTCCATACTTGCCCCTCTATCCAAAACTCTTGCATTCAAATCCCTAATCACCCCATCCATAAACAAGTTAAACAACAACCATGGGGACATCACATACCCCTGCCGCAGACCGACATTCGCTGGGAACCAATCACTCTCCTCTCTTCCAACTCGTACACATACCTTACATCCTTGGTAAAAACCTTTCACTGCTTCTAGAAACTTACCTCCCACACCACATACTCTTAAAACCTTCCACAAAGCATCTCTTTCAACCATATCATATGCCTTCTCCAGATCCATAGATGCTACATACAAATCCATCTGTTTTTTAAGTGTTTCTCACATACACTCTTCAAAGCAAAAACCTGATCCCCACATCCTCTACCACTTCTGAAACCACACTGCTCTTTCCCAATCTGATGCTCTGCACATGCCTTCACACTCTTAATCAATACCCTTCCATATAATTTCCCTGGAATACTCAACAAACTTATGCCTCTGTTGTTTGAACACTCACCTTTATCCCCTTTGCCTTTGTACAATGGCACAATGCATTCATTCTACCAATCCTCAGGCATTTCACCATGGTCCACACATGCACTGAATATCCTTATCAACCAATCAACAACACAATCACCGCCTTCTTTAATGAATTTTACTGCAATACCATCCAAATCTGCCGCCTTGCTAGACGTCATCTTCCACAAAGCTTTCACTATGTCTTCTCTCTTAACCAAACTGTTTTCCTTGATACTCTCACTTCACAAACCACACTGACCAAAACACCCTATATCTGCCACTCTATCATCAAACAAATTCAACAAACCTTCAAAATACTCACTCCATCTCCTCACTTCATCACTACCTGTTATTACTTCCCCACTTGCCCCCTTCACTGATGTTTCCCTTTCTTCTTGTCCTATGCATGTTATTTACCTCCTTCCAAAACATCTTATTCTCCTTAAAATTCAATGATATTCTCTCACCCCAACTCTCATTTGCCCTCTTTTTCAACCCTTGCACCTTTCTCTTGACCTCCTCCCACTTTCTTTTATACATCTCCCAGTCATTTTCACTCCTTCCTTATAAGTACTGTCCAAACACCTCCCTTTTTTCTTTCACTAACCATTTTACTTCCTCATCCCACAACTTACTACCCTTTCTAATCTGCCCACCTCCCACCTTTCTCATACCACATCCATCTTTTGCACAAGCCATCACTGCTTCCCTAAATACATCCCATTCCTCATCCACTCCCCTCACATCATTTGCTCTCATGTTTTGCCATTCTACACTCAATCTCTCCTGGTACTTACTCACACAAGTCTCCTTTCCAAGCTCACTAACTCTCATCACTCTCCTCTCCCAAACATTCTTCTTTTTTGAAAACCACTACAAATCTTCACCTTCACTTCCACAAGATAGTGATCAGACATCCCTCCAGCTGCCCCTCTCAGCACATTAATATCCAAAAGTCTCTCTTTTACATGCCTATCAATTAACACGTAATCCCCTTCAACCATCTCTCCTACCCACATATGTATATTTATATTTATTTTGCTTTGTCGCTGTCTCCCACGTTTGCAAGGTAGGGCAAGGAAACAGACGAAAGAAATGGCCCAACCCACCCCCATACACATGTATATACATACACGTCCACACACGCAAATATACATACCTATACATCTCAATGTACACATATATATACACACACAGACACATACATATATACCCATGCACACAATTCACACTGTCTGCCTTTATTCATTTCCATCGCCACCTCGCCACACATGGAATACCATCCCCCTCCCCCCTCATGTGTGCGAGGTAGCGCTAGGAAAAGACAACAAAGGCCCCATTCGTTCACACTCAGTCTCTAGCTGTCATGCAATAATGCCCGAAACCACAGCTCCCTTTCCACATCCAGGCCCCACACAACTTTCCATGGTTTACCCCAGATGCTTCACATGCCCTGATTCAATCCACTGACAGCACGTCAACCCCGGTATACCACATCGATCCAATTCACTCTATTCCTTGCCCGCCTTTCACCCTCCTGCATGTTCAGGCCCCGATCACTCAAAATCTTTTTCACTCCATCTTTCCACCTCCAATTTGGTCTCCCACTTCTCCTCGTTCCCTCCACCTCCGACACATATATCCTCTTGGACAATCTTTCCTCACTCATTCTCTCCATGTGCCCAAACCATTTCAAAACACCCTCTTCTGCTCTCTCAACCACGCTCTTTTTATTTCCACACATCTCTCTTACCCTTACATTACTTACTCGATCAAACCACCTCACACCACACACTGTCCTCAAACATCTCATTTCCAGCACATCCATCCTCCTGCGCACAACTCTATCCATAGCCCACGCCTCGCAACCATACAACATTGCTGGAGCCACTATTCCTTCAAACATACCCAATTTTGCTTTCCGAGATAATGTTCTCGACTTCCAAACATTCTTCAAGGCTCCCAGGATTTTTGCCCCCTCCCCCACCCTATGATTCACTTCTGCTTCCATGGTTCCATCTGCTGCCAGATCCACTCCCAGATATCTAAAACACTTTACTTCCTCCAGTTTTTCTCCATTCAAACTTACCTCCCAATTGACTTGACTCTCAACCCTACTGTCCCTAATAACCTTGCTCTTATTCACATTTACTCTTAACTTTCTTCTTTCACACACTTTACCAAACTCAGTCACCAGCTTCTGCAGTTTCTCACATGAATCAGCCACCAGCGCTGTATTATCAGCGAACAACAACTGACTCACTTCCCAAGCTCTCTTATCCACAACAGGCTTCATACTTGCCCCTCTTTCCAAAACTCTTGCATTCACCTCCCTAACAACCCCATCCATAAACAAATTAAACAACCATGGAGACATCACACACCCCTGCTGCAAACCTACATTCACTGAGAACCAATCACTTTCCTCTCTTCCTACACGTAAACATGCCTTACATCCTCGATAAGAACTTTTCACTGCTTCTAACAACTTGCCTCCCACACCATATATTCTTAATACCTTCCACAGAGCATCTCTATCAACTCTATCATATGCCTTCTCCAGATCCATAAATGCTAAATACAAACCCATTTGCTTTTCTAAGTATTTCTCACATACATTCTTCAAAGCTAACACCTGATCCACACATCCTCTACCACTTCTATCACTTTTACATGTTATCTATTTATTTATTCATTTTGCTTTGTCGCTGTCTCCCATGTTTGCGAGGTAGCGCAAGGAAACAGATGAAAGAAATGGCCCAACCCACCCCCATACACATGTATATACACACACGTCCACACACGCAAATATACATACCTATACATCTCAATGTACACATATATATACACACACAGACACATACATATATACCCATGCACACAATTCACATTGTCTGCCTTTATTCATTCCCATCGCCACCTCGCCACACATGGAATAACATCCCCCTCCCCCCTCATGTGTGCGGGGTAGCGCTAGGAAAAGACAACAAAGGCCTCATTCGTTCACACTCAGTCTCTAGCTGTCATGCAATAATGCCCAAAACCACAGCTCCCTTTCCACATCCAGGCCCCACACAGCTTTCCATGGTTTACCCCAGACGCTTCACATGCCCTGATTCAATCCACTGACAGCACGTCAACCCCGGTATACCACATCGATCCAATTCACTCTATTCCTTGCCCGCCTTTCACCCTCTTGCATGTTCAGGCCCCGATCACTCAAAATCTTTTTCACTCCATCTTTCCACCTCCAATTTGGTCTCCCACTTCTCGTTCCCTCCACCTCCGACACATATATCCTCTTGGTCAATCTTTCCTCACTCATTCTCTCCATGTATCCAAACCATTTCAAAACACCCTCTTCTGCTCTCTCAACCACGCTCTTTTTATTTCCACACATCTCTCTTACCCTTACATTACTTACTCGATCAAACCACCTCACACCACACATTGTCCTCAAACATCTCATTTCCAGCACATCCACCTTCCTGCGCACAACTCTATCCATAGCCCACGCCTCGCAACCATACAACATTATTGGAACCACTATTCCTTCAAACATACCCATTTTTGCTTTTCGAGATAATGTTCTCAACTTCCAAACATTCTTCAAGGCTCCCAGGATTTTCGCCCCCTCCCCCACCCTATGATCCACTTCCGCTTCCATGGTTCCATCCGCTGCCAGATCCACTCCCAGATATCTAAAACACTTTACTTCCTCCAGTTTTTCTCCATTCAAACTTACCTCCCAATTGACTTGACCCTCAACCCTACTGTACCTAATAACCTTGCTCTTCTTCATATTTACTCTTAACTTTCTTCTTTCACACACTTTACCAAACTCAGTCACCAGCTTCTGCAGTTTCTCACATGAATCAGCCACCAGTGCTGTATCATCAGCGAACAACAACTAACTCACTTCCCAAGCTCTCTCATCCACAACAGACTTCATTCTTGCCCCTCTTTCCAAAACTCTTGCATTTACCTCCCTAACAACCCCATCCATAAACAAATTAAACTACCATGGAGACATCACACACCCCTGCCGCAAACCTACATTCACTGAGAACCAATCACTTTCCTCTCTTCCTACACGTACACATGCCTTACATCCTCGATAAAAACTTTTCACTGCTTCTAACAACTTGCCACCCACGCCATATATTCTTAATACCTTCCACAGAGCATCTCTATCAACTCTATCATATGCCTTCTCCAGATCCATAAATGCTACATACAAATCCATTGGCTTTTCTAAGTATTTCTCACATACATTCTTCAAAGCAAACACCTGATCCACACATCTTCTACCACTTCTGAAACCACACTGCTCTTCCCCAATCTGATGCTCTGTACATGCCTTCACCCTCTCAATCAATACCCTCCCATACAACTTACCAGGAATACTCAACAAACTTATACCTCTGTAATTTGAGCACTCACTCTTATCCCCTTTGCCTTTGTACAATGGCACTATGCACGCATTCCGCCAATCCTCAGGCACCTCACCATGAGTCATACATACATTAAATAACCTTACCAACCAGTCAACAATACAGTCACCCCCTTTTTAAATAAATTCCACTGCAATACCATCCAAACCTCCTGCCTTGCTGGCTTTCATCTTCCGCAAAGCTTTTACTACCTCTTCTCTGTTTATCAAATCATTTTCCCTAACCCTCTCACTTTGCACACCACCTTGACCAAGACACCCTATATCTGCCACTCTATCATCAAACACATTCAAAAAACCTTCAAAATACTCACTCCATCTCCTTCTCACATCACCACTACTTGTTATCACCTCCCCATTAGCGCCCTTCACTGAAGTTCCCATTTGCTCCCTTGTCTTACACACTTTATTTACCTCCTTCCAGAACTTCCAGAACATCTTTTTCATTCTCCCTAAAATTTAATGACACTCTCTCACCCCAACTCTCATTTGCCCTCTTTTTCACCTCTTGCACCTTTCTCTTGACCTCCTGTCTCTTTCTTTTATACATCTCCCACTCAATTGCATTTTTTCCCTGCAAAAATCGTCCAAATGCCTCTCTCTTCTCTTTCAATAATAATCTTACTTCTTCATCCCACCACTCACTACCCTTTCTAATCAACCCACCTCCCACGCTTCTCATGCCACAAGCATCTTTTGCGCAATCCATCACTGATTCCCTAAATACATCCCATTCCTCCCCCACTCCCCTTACTTCCATTGTTCTCACCTTTTTCCATTCTGTACTCAGTCTCTCCTGGTACTTCCTCACACAAGTCTCCTTCCACATATGTATACTTATGTATATCTCTCTTTAAAGCAGTCATTCCCAAATCCACAAGCTCTTCACCATTTCCATTTACAACAATAAATAACCCACGTACACCAACCATACCCTCAACTGCCACATTACTCACTTTTGCATTTAAATCACCCATCACTAAAACCCAGTCTAATGCATCAAAGCTGCAGACACACTCACTCAGTTGCTCCCAAAACACTTGCCCCTCCACATCCAGGCTCCACAGACCTTTCCATGGTTTACCTCCAGACATTTCACATGCCCTGGTTCAGTCCACTGACAGCACGTTGATCCTAGTATACTACATCGTTTCAAGGAGAAGTGGGAGACCAAACTTGAGGTACAAGGATGGAGTGATTGAGGCCTGAACATGCAGGAAGGTGAGAGGTGTGCACAAAACAGAGTGAACTGGAACAATGTGGCATACTGGGGTCGATGTGCTATCAGTGGACTGAAGCAGGGCATGTGAAACATCTGGGCTGGGCCATGAAAAGGCCTGTGGAGCCTGGATGTGGATAGGGAGCTGTGGTTTCATTACATTACACATGACAGCTAGAGACTGAGTGTGAATGAATATGGCCTTTTTTGTCCATTTTCCTGACACTACCTCTCAGATTCAGGGAGTGGCAATGCATGCAGTATCCTGTGGGGTGGGGTGGGACTAGGAATGGATGAAGGCAAGCGCATAGTGATGCCAGGAATGGATGAAGGCAGGCAAGTAAGAACAAGGACATGTGTATGTATGTATATGCTGTGCATGTAAGGATATATATGTATAAAAGTGGATGGGTCTTCCTTCATGTTCCCTGATGCTACCTCACTGATGCAGGAAATGGCAATCTTTGCAGAACAATGGGTTACTTTCCTGGAGATTTGTCACTGTAGCAGAATATCATTGTAAGAGTAACTGAAACGCTTGTTATAAGGGGGACTATATTTATTTATTTATTTATTATACTTTGTCGCTGTCTCCCGCGTTTGCGAGGTAGCACAAGGAAACAGACGAAAGAAATGGCCCAACCCCCCCCATACACATGTATATACATACGTCCACACACGCAAATATACATACCTACACAGCTTTCCATGGTTTACCCCAGACGCTTCACATGCCCTGATTCAATCCACTGACAGCATGTCAACCCCGGTATACCACATCGCTCCAATTCACTCTATTCCTTGCCCTCCTTTCACCCTCCTGCATGTTCAGGCCCCGATCACACAAAATCTTTTTCACACCATCTTTCCACCTCCAATTTGGTCTCCCTCTTCTCCTCGTTCCCTCCACCTCCGACACATATATCCTCTTGGTCAATCTTTCCTCACTCATTCTCTCCATGTGCCCAAACCACTTCAAAACACCCTCTTCTGCTCTCTCAACCACGCTCTTTTTATTTCCACACATCTCTCTTACCCTTACGTTACTCACTCGATCAAACCACCTCACACCACACATTGTCCTCAAACATCTCATTTCCAGCACATCCATCCTCCTGCGCACAACTCTATCCATAGCCCACGCCTCGCAACCATACAACATTGTTGGAACCACTATTCCTTCAAACATACCCATTTTTGCTTTCCGAGATAATGTTCTCGACTTCCACACATTCTTCAAGGCCCCCAGAATTTTCGCCCCCCTCCCCCACCCTATGATCCACTTCCGCTTCCATGGTTCCATCCGCTGCCAGATCCACTCCCAGATATCTAAAACACTTCACTTCCTCCAGTTTTTCTCCATTCAAACTCACCTCCCAATTGACTTGACCCTCAACCCTACTGTACCTAATAACCTTGCTCTTATTCACATTCACTCTTAACTTTCTTCTTCCACACACTTTACCAAACTCAGTCACCAGCTTCTGCAGTTTCTCACATGAATCAGCCACCAGCGCTGTATCATCAGCGAACAACAACTGACTCACTTCCCAAGCTCTCTCATCCCCAACAGACTTCATACTTGCCCCTCTTTCCAAAACTCTTGCATTTACCTCCCTAACAACCCCATCCATAAACAAATTAAACAACCATGGAGACATCACACACCCCTGCCGCAAACCTATATTCACTGAGAACCAATCACTTTCCTCTCTTCCTACACGTACACATGCCTTACATCCTATATTACAGTTGAAAAATTTCCCCTATCTAAGTCTCATGTATGCATTATATAGAAAAAGCTTATTATCACTATACTAAACTCTATCAAAATGTACATTAGACTCTCTAAATCAGCATCTGTGCCATTTAGTTCACTGGTAAATCAAATAATAAATAATGATTTGTTATGAGAATGCTAGTGATGAGGGATTGAGGTACGTGGTGGTGGAGTAGGATGACCGGTGGAAAGAGCAGTTTGTCAAGCCTTCCAAATTAAGTTTATCCATTTCAGTAAGTGACATTTATGTTTGCTGTTGTATCTGGCCATTAAATTATCAGTTTTAACAATTTCAGGTTTAGGTAGATCTCATTTTAATGGCATAGTAAGAAAATGAAAATTTGGCATTCCCCATCGGGTGACCATCAACGGGTTAAAAACATTAAGAGTCTTGTATCATTTTGCTTGTTCATCTTGACAAAAAGGCACTACAACTGTAACCCTTTACAACACCCTTAAGTATTTCATTTTTAATTGAAGAGACATTAAGAAATTTATATTCTTAGAAAAAATCTTTTGCTACTGTGAAATCTTAGTATTTTCACAAATTTCTACTCTAATTCTTGGATGTCAATATAGTGAAACCCTGAACTATCTTTCTACATGTGTCGCATATAATTTCCTTTCTGACTGTATCTACAAAACTGGTATGTGACATACTCTGAACTATCTTTCTACATGTGTCGCATATAATTTCCTTTCTGACTGTACCTACAAAACTGGTATGCGACATAAGTAGAAATCATATAAAGAGAGAAATAAGTGGCAACCTCTCCTCTGGTGGCTTCTGAAAATATTTGATAGAGATTCCTGGACACTGCTAGGTCATTCTGTGCTAGTGACACACCATAGGCAGTTTCAAGGCACTGTACAGCAACTTCAACACTTTCAACACCTTCTTCTGTAAGGCCACCACCATCATTTCCCCCTTCAAGTTGTGACTGGAGAAACTGTATCATTGAGTATACCAAACGGTTTACAATTTCTCTGAAATCAAAAAAGATAAGCACATTAACCCACAGGATTAATAACATATTACATGATATATACTGATAAAGAGAAATCACAACACCTGCAAATGGAGATATTTGAGTTCATGTTAACCTAGTTGGAAAAGTTTAAACAATTTTGCCTCTACTAGTATTTTGAATTCTACCATACTCATTTTTCAAATCAAAGCTACTACATTTGACTAATGTATTCAATGCCTTGCATTTAAATCAGCATTCTGAATTACTGGACTAATTGTTTTCTGCGCATTCAAATTTGTATCATCTGTCCATTCAATTTTGGACATATTCCTGTAAGAGTCTTACAATAAAACAGGATATGGTGGTCCCTAAATGGTTTATATTGTTTAATGTAGGCTTTCTGGAAGAGGTTAAGTACATATGATATGGGAAGAAAGCTATTAGAAGCTGTAGGGAGTTTTTATCGATAGCATTATGAATGTATGAGAGTAAGTAGAGAGGAGGGTCTGTGGCAGGAGTGTGTGATGTCACCATGGCTGTTTACTGTTTATGGATTTGGTGGTGAGGAAAGTAAAATGTAAGAACTTTGGGTGGAGGGGTGGGTCTGAATACTGCATGGGCTGGGGTTTTTGAGAAGGAAGTCATTTATTGTCTGCTATTGATAAATTTCAGTTAGGAACTACAGAAATTATTTTCTAAATCTGGGAGACTGTGTGAAAAGAGAAAGTAGGGAATACATGTGAATAAAACCGAGGTAACTAGATTTAGCACAGGTAAAATACAGGTTAGCTGGAGGGCGAGTTTGAATGAGGAAAACATGGAGACAGGAAGTGTTTCACATACCAGGAAAAGGATATGGCAACAAATGGAGCAATTGGAGCAGAAATGAGACAGAAAGTAGGCGAGGGAGTAATGGAAATGGCTGAGGTTTTCTTTGACTGTTTCCTGGCACTACTTTGCTAATGCAGGAAATGGTGGAATGAACCAGGGCATGTGAAATGTTTGGGGTAAATCATGGAAAGGTCTGTGGGGCCTGAATATGGATAGGGAGCTGTGGTTAAAGTGCATTACACATGACAGCTAGAGACTGAGTGTGAATGTATATGGTCTCTTTTCTCTGTATTTCTGGCACTAACTCAGTGAAGTGGGGGACAGCGATGCTATTTCCTGTGGGGTGGGGTAGTGCCAGGAATGGGTGAAGGCAAGCAAGTATGAAAGTGTATGTGTTTATATGTATATGGCTGTGTATGTATGTATATGTGCATATGTTGATATGTATATGCATATGCATGTATATGTGCGTGTATGGGCAGTTATGTGTGTGTGTGTGAGCTTGAATGGAGAAAAACTGGAGGAAGTGAAGTGTTTTAGATATCTGGGAGTGGATCTGGCAGCGGATGGAACCATGGAAGCAGAAGTGGATCATAGGGTGGGGGAGGGGGCGAAAATTCTGGGAGCCTTGAAGAATGTGTGGAAATCGAGAACATTATCTCGGAAAGCAAAAATGGGTATGTTTGAAGGAATAGTGGTTCCAACAATGTTGTATGGTTGCGAGGCGTGGACTATGGATAGAGTTGTGCGCAGGAGGATGGATGTGCTGGAAATGAGATGTTTGAGGACAATGTGTGGTGTGAGGTGGTTTGATCGAGTAAGTAACGTAAGGGTAAGAGAGATGTGTGGAAATAAAAAGAGCGTGGTTGAGAGAGCAGAAGAGGGTGTTTTGAAATGGTTTGGGCACATGGAGAGAATGAGTGAGGAGAGATTGACCAAGAGGATATATGTGTCGGAGGTGGAGGGAACGAGGAGAAGAGGGAGACCAAATTGGAGGTGGAAAGATGGAGTGAAAAAGATTTTGTGTGATCGGGGCCTGAACATGCAGGAGGGTGAAAGGAGGGCAAGAAATAGAGTGAATTGGTGTCATGTGGTATACAGGGGTTGACGTGCTGTCAGTGGATTGAAGCAAGGCATGTGAAGCGTCTGGGGTAAACCATGGAAAGCTGTGTAGGTATGTATATTTGCGTGTGTGGACGTGTGTATGTACATGTGTATGGGGGGGGGGGTTGGGCCATTTCTTTCGTCTGTTTCCTTGCGCTACCTCGCAAACGGGGGAGACACCGACAAAGTATAAAAAAAAAAAAAAAAAAAAAATATATATATATATATATATATATATATATTTATTTTTATTCATTTTACTTTGTCGCTGTCTCCCGCGTTTGTGAGGCAGCGCAAGGAAACAGGCGAAAGAAATGGCCCAACCCACCCCCATACACATGTATATACATACACGTCCACACACGCAAATATACATACCTATACATCTCAATGTACACATATATATACACACACAGACACATACATATATACCCATGCACACAATTCACACTGTCTGCCTTTATTCATTCCCATCGCCACCTCGCCACACATGGAATACCATCACCCTCCCCCCCTCATATGTGCGGGGTAGCACTAGGAAAAGACAGCAAAGGCCTCATTCGTTCACACTCAGTCTCTAGCTGTCATGCAATAATGCCCAAAACCACAGCTCCCTTTCCACATCCAGGCCCCACACAACTTTCCATGGTTTACCCCAGACGCTTCACATGCCCTGATTCAATCCACTGACAGCACGTCAACCCCGGTATACCACATCGATCCAATTCACTCTATTCCTTGCCCGCCTTTCACCCTCCTGTATGTTCAGGCCCCGATCACTCAAAATCTTTTTCACTGCATCTTTCCACCTCCAATTTGGTCTCCCACTTCTCCTCGTTCCCTCCACCTCCGACACATATATCCTCTTGGTCAATCTTTCCTCACTCATTCTCTCCATGTGCCCAAACCATTTCAAAACACCCTCTTCTGCTCTCTCAACCACGCTCTTTTTATTTCCACACATCTCTCTTACCCTTACATTACTTACTCGATCAAACCACCTCACACCACACATTGTCTTCAAACATCTCATTTCCAGCACATCCACCCTCCTGCGCACAACTCTATCCATAGCCCACGCCTCGCAACCATACAACATGGTTGGAGCAACTATTCCTTCAAACATACCCATTTTTGCTTTTCGAGATAATGTTCTCGACTTCCACACATTCTTCAAGGCTCCCAGGATTTTCGCCCCCTCCCCCACCCTATGATTCTCTTCCGCTTCCATGGTTCCATCCGCTGCCAGATCCACTCCCAGATATCTACAACACTTTATTTCCTCCAGTTTTTCTCCATTCAAACTTACCTCCCAATTGACTTGACCCTCAACCCTACTGTACCTAATAACCTTGCTCTTATTCACATTTACTCTTAACTTTCTTCTTTCACACACTTTACCAAACTCAGTCACCAGCTTCTGCAGTTTCTCACATGAATCAGCCACCAGCACTGTATCATCAGCGAACAACAACTGACTCACTTCCCAAGCTCTCTCATCCACAACAGACTTCATTCTCGCCCCTCTTTCCAAAACTCTTGCATTCACCTCCCTAACAACCCCATCCATAAACAAATTAAACAACCATGGAGACATCACACACCCCTGCCGCAAACCTACATTCACTGAGAACCAATCACTTTCCTCTCTTCCTACACGCACACATGCCTTACATCCTCGATAAAAACTTTTCACTGCTTCTAACAACTTGCCACCCACACCATATATTCTTAATACCTTCCACAGAGCATCTCTATCAACTCTATCATATGCCTTCTCCAGATCCATAAATGCTACATACAAATCCATTTGCTTTTCTAAGTATTTCTCACATACATTCTTCAAAGCAAACACCTGATCCACACATCCTCTACCACTCTGAAACCACACTGCTCTTCCCCAATCTGATGCTCTGTACATGCCTTCACCCTCTCAATCAATACCCTCCCATGTAATTTACCAGGAATACTGAACAAATTTATACCTCTGTAATTTGAGCACTCACTCTTATCCCCTTTGCCTTTGTACAATGGCACTAAGCACGCATTCCGCCAATCCACAGGCACCTCACCATGAGTTATACATACATTAAATAACCTTACCAACCAGTCAACAATACAGTCACCCCCTTTTTTAATAAATTCCACTGCAATACCATCTAAACCTGCTGCCTTGCCGGCTTTCATCTTCCGTAAAGCTTTTTCTACCTCTTCTCTGTTTACCAAATCATTTTCCCCAACCCTCTCACTTTGCGCACCACCTCGACCAAGACACCCTATATCTGCCACTCTATCATCAAACACATTCAACAAACCTTCAAAACACTCACTCCATCTCCTTCTCACATCACCACTACTTGTTATCACCTCCCCATTAGCGCCCTTCACTGAAGTTCCCATTTGCTCCCTTGTCTTACGCACTTTATTTACCTCCTTCCAGAACATCTTTTTTTTTTTTTTTGTCGCTGTCTCCCACGTCTGCAAGGTAGCGCAAGGAAACAGACGAAAGAAATGGCCCAACCCTCCCCCATACACATGTATATACATACGTCCACACACGCAAATATACATACCTACACAGCTTTCCATGGTTTACCCCAGACTCTTCACATGCCTTGATTCAATCCACTGACAGCACGTCAACCCCGGTATACCACATCGCTCCAATTCACTCTATTCCTTGCCCTCCTTTCACCCTCCTGCATGTTCAGGCCCCGATCACACAAAATCTTTTTCACTCCATCTTTCCACCTCCAATTTGGTCTCCCTCTTCTCCTCGTTCCCTCCACCTCCGACACATATATCCTCTTGGTCAATCTTTCCTCATTCATTCTCTCCATGTGCCCAAACCATTTCAAAACACCCTCTTCTGCTCTCTCAACCACGCTCTTTTTATTTCCACACATCTCTCTTACCCTTACGTTACTTACTCGATCAAACCACCTCACACCACACATTGTCCTCAAACATCTCATTTCCAGCACATCCATCCTCCTGCGCACAACTCTATCCATAGTCCACGCCTCGCAACCATACAACATTGTTGGAACCACTATTCCTTCAAACATACCCATTTTTGCTTTCCGAGATAATGTTCTCGACTTCCACATGTTCTTCAAGGCTCCCAGAATTTTTGCCCCCTCCCCCACCCTATGATCCACTTCCGCTTCCATGGTTCCATCCGCTGCCAGATCCACTCCCAGAAGAGCAGTGTGGTTTCAGAAGTGGTAGAGGATGTGTGGATCAGGTGTTTGCTTTGAAGAATGTATGTGAGAAATACTTAGAAAAGCAAATGGATTTGTATGTAGCATTTATGGATCTGGAGAAGGCATATGATAGAGTTGATAGAGATGCTCTGTGGAAGGTATTAAGAATATATGGTGTGGGAGGCAAGTTGTTAGAAGCAGTGAAAAGTTTTTATCGAGGATGTAAGGCATGTGTACGTGTCGGAAGAGAGGAAAGTGATTGGTTCTCAGTGAATGTAGGTTTGCGGCAGGGGTGTGTGATGTCTCCATGGTTGTTTAATTTGTTTATGGATGGGGTTGTTAGGGAGGTGAATGCAAGAGTTTTGGAAAGAGGGGCAAGTATGAAGTCTGTTGGGGATGAGAGAGCTTGGGAAGTGAGTCAGTTGTTGTTCGCTGATGATACAGCGCTGGTGGCTGATTCATGTGAGAAACTGCAGAAGCTGGTGACTGAGTTTGGTAAAGTGTGTGAAAGAAGAAAGTTGAGAGTAAATGTGAATAAGAGCAAGGTTATTAGGTACAGTAGGGTTGAGGGTCAAGTCAATTGGGAGGTGAGTTTGAATGGAGAAAAACTGGAGGAAGAACATCTTTTTATTCTCCCTAAAATCTAATGATACTCTCTCACCCCAACTCTCATGTGCCCTCTTTTTCACCTCTTGCACCTTTCTCTTGACCTCCTGTCTCTTTCTTTTATACATCTCCCACTCAATTGCATTTTTTCCCTGCAAAAATCGTCCAAATACCTCTCTCTTCTCTTTCACTAATAATCTTACTTCTTCATCCCACCACTCACTACCCTTTCTAATCAACCCATCTCCCACACTTTTTATTTTTTCTTATTTTGCTTTGTCACTGTCTCCCACATTAGCGAGGTAGCGCAAGGAAACAGATGAAAGAATGGCCCAACCCACCAACATACACATGTATATACATACCTGTCTACACACACAAATATACATACCTATACATCTCAATGTATACATATATATATACACACACAGACATATACATATATACACGTTCATAATTCATAGTCTGCCTTTATTCATTCCCATCGCCACCTCGCCACACATGAAATAACAACCCCCTCCCCCCCTCATGTGTGCGAGGTAGAGCTAGGAAAAGACAACAAAGGCCACATTCATTCACACTCAGCCTCTAGCTGTCATGTAATAATGCACTGAAACCACAGCTCCCTTTCCATATCCAGGCCCAACAGAACTTTCCATGGTTTACCCCAGACGCTTCACATGCCCTGGTTCAATCCATTGAAAGCACATCGACCCCGGTATACCACATCA
Organism: Panulirus ornatus; assembly: GCF_036320965.1. Lineage (NCBI taxonomy): Eukaryota > Metazoa > Arthropoda > Malacostraca > Decapoda > Palinuridae > Panulirus > Panulirus ornatus. Next base: position 28,966,642 of record NC_092233.1, on the reverse strand, counting down.
TTTCAATTCACTCTATTCCTTGCATGCCTTTCACCCTCCTGCATGTTCAGGCCCCAATCACACAAAATCTTTTTCACTTCATCTTTCCACCTCCAATTTGGTTTCCCACTTCTCCTCGTTCCCTCCACCTCTGACACATATATCCTCTTGGTCAATCTTTCTTCACTCATTCTCTCCATGTGACCAAACCATTTCAAAACACCCTCTTCTGCTCTCTCAACCAAGCTCTTTTTATTTCCACACATCTCTTACCCTTACATTACTTACTCGATCAAACCACCTCACACCACATATTGTCCTCAAACATCTCATTTCCAGCACATCAACCCTCCTGCGCACAACTTTATCCATAGCCCATGCCTCGCAACCATACAACATTGTTGGAACCACTATTCCTTCAAACATACCCATTTTTGCTATCTGAGATAATGTTCTCGACTTCCAAACATTCTTCGAGGCCCCCAGAATTTTCACCCCCTCCCCCATCCTATGATTCACTTCTGCTTCCATGGTTCCATCCTCTACCAGATCCACTCCCAGATATCTAAAACACTTTACTTCCTCCAGTTTTTCTCCATTCAAACTTACCTCCCAATTGACTTGACCCTCAACCCTACTGTACCTAATAACCTTGCTCTTATTCACATTTACTCTAAACTTTCCTCTTTCACACACTTTACCAAACTCAGTCACCAGCTTCTGCAGTTTCTCACATGAATCAGCCACCAGCGCTATATCATCAGCAAACAACAACTGACTCACTTCCCAAGCTCTCTCGTCCACAAAAGACTGCATACTTGCCCCTCTTTCCAAAACTCTTGCATTCACCTCCCTAACAACCCCATCCATAAACAAATTAAACAACCATGGAGACATCACACACCCCTGCCGCAAACCTACATTCACTGAGAACCAATCACTTTCCTCTCTTCCTACACATACACATGCCTTACATCCTTGATAAAAACTTTTCACTGCTTCTAACAACTTGCCTCCCACACCATATATTCTTAATACCTTCCACAAAGCATCTCTGTCAACTCTATCATATGCCTTCTCCAGATCCATAAATGCTACATACAAATCCATTTGCTTTTCTAAGTATTTCTCACATACATTCTTCAAAGCAAACACCTGGTCCACACATCCTCTACCACTTCTGAAACCACACTGCTCTTCCCCAATCTGATGCTCTGTACATGCATTCACCCTATCAATCAATACCCTCCCATATAATTTACCAGGAATACTCAACAAACTTCTACCTCTGGAATTTGAACACTCACTCTTATCCCCTTCGCCTTTGTACAATGGCACTATGCAAGCATTACACCAATCGTCAGGCACCTCACCATGAATCATACTTACATTAAATAACCTTACCAACCAGTGAACAATACAGTCACCCCCTTTTTTAATAAATTCCACTGCAATACCATCTAAACCTGCTGCCTTGCCGGCTTTCATCTTCCGCAAAGCTTTTACTACCTCTTCTCTGTTTACCAAATCATTTTCCCTAGCCTTCTCACTTTGCACACCACTTCGACCAAAACACCCCATATCTGCCACTCTATCATCAAACACATTCAACAAACCTTCAAAATACTTACTCCATCTCCTTCTCACATCACCACTACTTGTTATCATCTCCCCATTAGTCCCCTTCACTGAAGTTCCCATTTGCTCCCTTGTCTTACGCACTTTATTCACCTTCCAAAACATCTTTTTATTTTCCCTAAAATTTAATGATACTCTCTCACCCCAACTCTCATTTGCCATCTTTTTCACCTCTTGCACCTTTCTCTTGACCTCCTGCCTCTTTCTTTTATATATCTCCCACTCATTTGCATTTTTCCCCGGCAAAAATTGTCCAAATGCCTCTCTTCTGTTTCACTAATAATCTTACTTCTTCATCCCACCACTCACTACCCTTTCTAATCTACCCACCTCCCACGCTTCTCATGCCACTGCCAAGTTACCATACCACTTCTAAGAACAAACTTTAATGCTAAAGAACAGCTTATTGTATGCTATTGTATGCTAAAGCAGCTTATTGTATGAACATCAAAGAAATATGAACTTAATTACTGAAAGAGTAGGTAATAACACTTGTAATTCATCAACAGAACCTTAAAAAAAACCTATAAGCTAAGATGATGGAAAAATATAACAATATTGGTTGTTTGCTCCTGCTAATGATTGCACTGTGTTGCCTGTTGGCTGATATCTCATGTAATATTGGCACTGCATTTTTATGTGCATGACTGGTATGTTTTGACTAGAATGCCTAAAAATATGATACACCTTGAGTGCTAGGGAGGTTAAGTGAGGCTTTCATAAGATCTGCTGATTTGATATGAAGTGTATTTCCTATCTTATTTAATCAAACATCTCAAATATAGTACTTTCACCTCACATTTAATCAAATCTAATGCTTCAAATCATGTTAAGCATGTATTTCTGTAATCACAACAAAATATAAAAATCACCTAAAGCATAAATGGCCATTTCCTAAAGCTTGCTTCAATGTTAAGCTACAATGCCAAGTTACCAAACCACTTCTAAGAACAAACCTTAATGCTAAAGAACATGTTATGATATAAGAAGACTAGGCTCCTCTAAACCAGATAGACCAGGTAAGTTTTGGACTAAGTAAACACAGGTCAAATTTGAGACCTTAGCCACATGGCCCTACAGGATGCCCCTTCTGACAGGCTCTACCTCCTTATTTTTGACACACTATCACAGTATGGAAATGCTTCAACTCATGCAATGCCATTCTAAATTTATAAAACGTGTAAAATGTCCTGGGATACAAGATTTTTTGAATTCTGTGATAATTCCGTGGCACCCCCAAAGTAATATTTTACCAAGAACACAACTTTCACATGTGCTCTTGATATACAATATGTATATGACGCGAGTAAACATTTCTTCCAATAAAAGGAATGTGGGCTCAGTGAGAAAGCTAAACAAAGTGCAAGTGCTACTAACACTGGCAAATTTTAAGAACCATACATTATAGCTGGAATATGGGAGAGCCTAATACATGTACTGCTCTCTCCTTTATGCATAAAAAGGCAGTACGTGATACATACACCCTCTTCTGCAATACTTGTAGAAGCCAAAGAAAAGTGTACAAAACATAGTTTGTGTAAATGTTAAGTTTAATGAAAAGGTGAATGTAATCTATAGAATACTACAGAATCATTTAAATGGAATCAATCAAGCTGGTACTTTTTATCACATCGCTAGCAATCAATATAAAGAATGATGAATTTTGGGTTGTAAGACCTTTACATGTCAGCATGGTTTTACAAGAGACAATGCCAATCCAGAAATCCTCAACCCTGACTGATTAACTGAATTTACTAGGTAAAAAATCATACATATAAAGCCATACATATATTAAAATTTCATTAAGGTTAGTGACTGCAGTGTAAAAAATAAACTATTGTACAACGTTAATATCCTTGGAATTTTCATTGATATCAAAGTTTAATTCGCGTCGTCGATATGTCGTTCATAGTTTCTTCAATTCAACAAATTCAGGAGTCTAGGTCTGCTGTTATCTATTTTCGTGGTCTGTTCTGCTCAATCTGTCACCCTTAGTTGTGCTTAAACATCATGTCTGGTCTTGCTGGACCCAGTCTCTTATCTGCCCACCATGAATCAACACCATACTGAAATGCTTCCCTTTATTTGCATATAAAAAGCTATAGGTTTACTAGAATATTTGCGTTACAAAACTGAACCAGCAAAACACAAGGCAGGTGACAAGGTTGATCATACTTGTCCATGATATCGTGCCGACACTCGCGTCCTGACGTCTTCACTGCCACCGTACGTCTGCGAAAAGTTCCAGTAATGTATATCAACAAGAGCGCGTTAGATAAAATGTTTTTTCTCAAGAGAAATATGCTGTATTCATTGAAACATGTGACTTTTTCTGTATATTTCATAGCAATAACCACAAATTATTATTTTTTTTGTCGTATATTTCACTTTTCTCGTAATCCTCTATATAAGATTTTTGTTACCATATGTATATCAATCTATATAACACTTATTTTCCATACATTATATTATCAAAATCCACTAACTTGATGGCTATGAACTTTGAAAACTGATAATTTGATTGTCAGTCAAAACATTTTATATTACAAATCCCTTTTACGAGTTTTTCAAGATGTAAACAAAAAGTTATTATGACCACATTATTGTGTAAATACTCCAAGAAGAATGAAAATTGGTGATTATATAGTAATAGAATACGAAGTCGTGCTTTTTTACGCATTTTAACTTGAGTTTTAGATAAGAAAATATCCAGCAATTAAAGGAATGAATCTTTTCGTTTCATCTCATCACAGTCAAAATAATTATGAGCAACAACTAAAGCCGCCTCTTCCAAATCCTGTGTTTGTGCAGACATCTAATAGAATTTGTTCATTGAGATAAATCATAAACTATGGCAATGAAGAATTATTTGCCTATTATTGAAGTCACTGATGACAACTTTTTAAAAATATTGCCAACAATTCAAACTGCCATAAAGAATGCATCATTTGTGGCCATAGATTGCGTGAGTATTCATATTTTTAGATTTCATCCATGAAATGTAGGCAGTGTTCATTCCGTCTATAAGTCTGTGTGGAAGTCAAATGCTGCTTTTCCGACTAAGCGATATTGGTGAATCTTTTTGATTAAGTATTGGGCAATGGCGGGTCAAACGTTATTTTGCCGACTTGTCAGCACCTGTTGGTTAAACATATTGCCGAGTAATCAGCTAGATTTTCATAGGATATTTCTTCTGGAATTGCCATTCCACTCGGTTACATTACAGATTTGTCTCAATGTTGGTCACATACTTGATGATCTGGAGACGATTAGTGTTGTACATTCGTATTAAAACATGCTGATGAGCGTTAGTCATGTGTTTTAGGCTACCAGGGATCAAACCCACATAGGTTTTAATCATGGATGCGGCAGCCAGTTCACAATCCACGCAGCTTTTCATTCTTCCCTAGGGGCTGATTGATAGATTGAATACTTGGAAAAAAGTGTATGTGCATATATACATGTACACATACATAGTCGTGAAGACATGTTACATGAGTGTGGAATTTGCTTTCCTTAATGCATATATAGTAATCACAGGCCTGTATCCACACTTAGGATATTTTCCAAAGTGTTTGAAGGTGTTTTGTATCAAGTTTGATAAATGTCTTGAAGAACCTAGACTGCTATATGTTTCAATTTCTATTTAGACCATCATACTTCACAAATGCAAGTTTAATACATCTCCCAGATATTACCAAATTTGAATGTGATCAAGGTTATTATATCAATATGGTTTTGTTAAACCTTCAAAAAGTTCTTGATACAGTCAATCACAATATATGATCTGAACTGAAATGTATTGGTCTCAGTGAAAATTCTATTCTTTGGTTTCAGCTGTATCTTACCAGAGGTAGACATTTATAGATGTTGATGGTATACTCTCTGGTGTCAAAGGTATGATTTCTGCAGCTCCACAAAATTCCAAGCTCATGTCTTTTCTGTTTCTAGTTTATGTGAATAACATGACAGCAGCAATGAAATGAAAATCAGCTGTATGTAGGTGACTTGGCTTTGATCGTGTCAGGAAAGATTATATCTGTGATAGAGGAAACCCTGAGTATGGAGATGGAGTCAGTTAGTAAATGGTCAAGATCTCTGAGAATAAGTTGGTCATTGCATTAAGGTAAAACTTAGTCCATTCTCTTTATAGAAGCAGTTGAATATTATTGATTGATTAAGGTACTGTGGAATGGAAATGAAACTGAATTGGAGTCGCATGTAACCTATTAGGCATAACATTAGACCGATCATTATCATGTCACAGTATTGCTTGTGAATTACCAAAAGTTCAGATGAAATAGATTTCTGTTTAGGAACTCCCACAGTTTCAGTCTGAAAACTAACAACCTTTATGTATCAGCTTTGATCTTGTGCCATTTCAGTTATGCTTGTTCAAGGGAAGGATGTAGTTTATTTAAAATATCATAAGATATATGCTTAATGCACCCCTCCAGAACTCACATTGGTTTTGAATAATTTAGTATAGACAGTAATCTCTCAGTAAACTGAAGTATGGTCATACGTATAACATTATATATGGTAATATTCCTGAATACATGAGATTTAAAGTTGAATTAGTTGAAAATTAGCACAGGTATGAAACAGGAGCAAGTGATTTATGTGGTGGATACCTGAGTTGAAGGTTTGGGTAAGATAGTTTATGTATGTACACTGATATGATTTTATGGGATGGTATTCCACTGTTAGCTAAAATGTCAAACTAATTATGATCTAGGAGCAACAACTCTTCCCTTTTTTAACTCTTTACTTATGCCATCATTGATTCTAACCACATTTCCCTCTTCCAGTTCAGGCAGTAGCTTAGAGCTTCTATCATGATAAAGTTTCTGCCTACCTTGTGAGTCTTGAAGTAGGTGTCTGACAGTCAGTGGGTCTTGTGTCTCTGGTCGTAACAAGGCTTCAGAAGTGGGGAGTGTGGGGAGGGTTCTTTTACCAAACAGTAACTGATAGGGGCTTGCTGTCCCCACAACAAAAGTATTTCTATAATCCAGCACACTTAGATAAGGATCCTTGCCCTCTTTGGCTGCCTTCTTCATCAGCCTCTTTACTGTCTATACACTTTTTTTCTGCAAGGCCATTACTTTTTGGATAATAGGGGGATGAAGTTGTGTGGTCTGTTCTGTATGACATACAGAATTCTTTAAATTCTACAGCTGTGACCTGTGGGCCATTGTCACTGTGAAGTCTGAGGTATTCCATGCCTTGCAAAATGATATTTTATTATACTTTGTCATTGTCTCCTGCATTAGCGAGATAGCAAGGAAACAGACAAAAGAATGGCCCAACCCACCTACATACTTATGTATGTACATAAACGCCTACACATGCACATATACATACTTATACATTTCAATGTATACATATATGTACATACACAGACATATACATATATACACATGTACATATTCATACTAGCTGCCTTCATCCATTCCCATCGCCACCCCCACCACATATGAAATGGCATCCAAGGACATGATTAGTGCTTGTGACACCTGTAATGCTTAAAGTAACCACCAAGCAAGGGAACCACTGATGCCTCATGAAGTCCCGAAACTCCCTTGGCAAAAATTTGGAGCTGATTTATTTGAAATGAAAGGGATGAGGTACCTGTTGCTTGCTTATTATTACAGCAAATATTTCGAGTTTGACTTGTTAGAAAATACTCATTCCAGTACTATCACGAAATACTGCAAGTGTCATTGGTGAAGTGCCTAAGGATTGGCGGAATGCATGCATAGTGCCATTGTACAAATAAAGGAGAGTGTTCAAATTACAAAGGTATAAGTTTGTTGAGTATTCCTGGGAAACTATATGGGAGGGTATTGATTGAGAGGGTGAAAGCTTGTACAGAGCATCAGATTGGGGAAGAGCAGCGTGGTTTGAGAAGTGGTAGAGGATGTGTGGATCAGGTGTTTGCTTTGAAGAATGTGAGAAATACTTAGGAGAACAGATGGATTTGTATGTAGCATTGATGGATCTGGAGATGACATATGATAGAGTTGATAGAGATGCTATGTGGAAGGTATTAAGAGTATATGGTGAGGGAGGTAAGTTGCTAGAAGCAGTGAAAAGTTTTTATCAAGGATGTAAGGCATGTGTACGAGTAGGAAGAAAGTGATTGGTTCCCAATGAATGTCAGTTTGCGGCAGGAGTGCATGATGTCTCCATGGTTGTTTAATTTGTTTATGGATGGGGTTGTTTGGTAGGTGAATGCAAGACTTTCGGAGAGAGTGGCAACTATGCAATCTGTTGTGGATAAGAGGACTTGGGAAGTGAGTCAGTTGTTCACTGATGATACAGCGCTGGTGGCTAATTCAGGCGAGAAACTGCAGAAGCTGGTGACTGAGTTTGGTAAAGTGTGTGAAAGAAGAAAGCTGAGAGTAAATGTGAATAAGAACAAGGTTATTAGGTTCAGTAGAGTGAAAGGACAAGTCAATTGGGAGGTAAGTTTGAATAGAGAAAAACTGGAGGAAGTAAAGTGTTTAAGGTATCTGAGAGTGGATTTAGCAGTGGATGGACCATGGAAGTGGAAATGAGTTACAGGATGGGGGAGGGGGCAAAGGTTTTGGGAGCATTGAAGACTGTGTGTAAGGCAAAAACGTTATCTCAGAGAGCAAAAATGGGTATGTTTGAAGGAATAGTGGTTCCAACAATGTTATATGGTTGCGAGGTATGGGCTATAGATAGGGTTGTGCGGAGGAGGGTGGATGTGTTGGAAATGAGATGTTTGAGGACAATATGTGGTGTGAGGTGGTTTGATCTAGTGAGTAATGAAAGGTTAAGAGAGATGATTGGTAATAAAAGAGTGTGGTTGAGAGAGCAGAAGAGAGTGTATTAAAATGGTTTGGTCACATGGAGAGGATGAATGAGGAAAGATTGACAAAGAGTATATGTGTCAGAGGTGGAGGGAACAAGGAGAAGCGGGAGACCAATTTGGAGGTGAAAAGATGAAGTGGAAAAGGCATTAAGTGATCAGGGCCTGAATATACGGGAGGGTGAGAGGCATGCAAGGAATGGAGTGAATTGGAACGATGTGGTATACCGGGGTCAATGTGCTTTCAGTGAACTGAACCAGGGAATGTGAAACGTCTAGGATAAACCATGGAAAGGTGTGTGGGGCCTGGATGTTGATAGGGAACTGTTGTTTCGGTGCATTACACATGACATCTAGAGACTGAGTGTGAACAAATGTGGCCTTTTTTAAAAAGTCTGTCTTCCTTCTGCTACCTTGCTGAAGTAGGGGGTGATGATGCTGTTTCCTGTGCGGTGGGGTAGCACCAGGAATGGATGAGGGCAAGCAAGAGAGAGAGAGAGAGAGAGAGAGAGAGAGAGAGAGAGAGAGAGAGAGAGAGCATTAAAGAAATGGCCTTGATCAGCACATTCATTTGGCCATGATTTCTCGGCTTCCGTTTAACAGGATGTAAATAAATAATACATATGACCATCATTTATACTAACTTCGCAAGAAATGAATTGATATACAGCCTATTCACTTTTTATCCCCTAATTTTCATATATACTGAACTAAAATTCACTTTCATGCTGTTCCACAGTGCTTCTTTCATAATCCCCACATGAGGTGTATTATGGTAGAGCATCTTACACTCTTTCATGCCAGTGCTAGAATTCGCATTCTACCAGTACCTGTGTGCAATTTATTGTGTGAAGACTTCTGTGGTACTTGTGGGCTTGAAGTATTCATTTTGCCTTTGATAATGCCCCCAAGTCTCCTTCCAGTTCTGCAAATAAAGAATCTTATGTGAAGGAGTTTGAAATGTTAATGTGAAAAGTAAGTTAGAGATACTGAGAAGGCTTGAAAATAGTGAAACAGCCTCAGCATTTGGCAGGACATATAGTGTAAATGAGTTGAGCATATGGGCTGTTAAGGAGAATATAGACAGAATTAGGAGTTCTGTTGAACATATCTACTGCATTTTCAGCCTTGATGACAAGGTGAGGAACCCTGTAGGAAAGAAATAAGGAACAAATATTTAACTATATTGAACTGTGGGGTTTGAGCAATCAGATGCTTGAGCTGCTTGAGTTTCCAAGGGGAGAAAGTTACTCCTGAGTATTTGCCAGAACTGACACAGCAGTAGGAAGAGAGGGCAGCACAAGAGAAAGAAGTTGCCTCACAATAGAACTAGCTGATGACAAAGAAGCTTGCTCATTACCTTACAGTTACTGACCAAATGATCCAAGAAGGGAGTTACTTGGATCTTTACCATGATTGTAATTTATAAATTGGAGGGATGATAACCTTTAAGTGTTTTTACTAGCATGGAAAATGGGAAAATGGGAAACAGAAGAAGGAGTCACGCGGGGAGTGCTCATCCTCCTCGAAGGCTCAGATTGGGGTGCCTAAATGTGTGTGGATGTAACCAAGATGTGAAAAAAGGAGAGATAGTATGTTTGAGGAAAGGAACCTGGATGTTTTGGCTCTGAGTGAAACGAAGCTCAAGGGTAAAGGGGAAGAGTGGTTTGGGAATGTCTTGGGAGTAAAGTCAGGGGTTAGTGAGAGGACAAGAGCAAGGGAAGGAGTAGCAGTACTCCTGAAACAGGAGTTGTGGAAGTATGTGATAGAATGTAAGAAAGTAAATTCTCGATTAATATGGGTAAAACTAAAAGTGGATGGAGAGAGATGGGTGATTATTGGTGCATATGCACCTGGGCATGAGAAGAAAGATCATGAGAGGCAAGTGTTTTGGGAGCAGCTGAATGAGTGTGTTAGTGGGTTTGATGCACGAGACCGGGTTATAGTGTTGGGTGATTTGAATGCAAAGGTGAGTAATGTGGCTGTTGAGGGAATAATTGGTATACATGGGGTGTTCAGTGTTGTAAATGGAAATGGTGAAGAGCTTGTAGATTTATGTGCGGAAAAAGGACTGATGATTGGGAATACCTGGTTTAAAAAGCGAGATATACATAAGTATACTTATGTAAGTAGGAGAGATGGCCAGAGAGCGTTATTGGATTATGTGTTAATTGACAGGCGCTCGAAAGAGAGACTTTTGGATGTTAATGTGCTGAGAGGTGCAACTGGAGGGATGTCTGATCATTATCTTGTGGAGGCTAAGGTGAAGATTTGTATGGGTTTCCAGAAAAGAAGAGTGAATGTTGGGGTGAAGAGGGTGGTGAGAGTAAGTGAGCTTGGGAAGGAGACTTGTGTGAGGAAGTACCAGGAGAGACTGAGTACAGAATGGAAAAAGGTGAGAACAATGGAAGTAAGGGGAGTGGGGGAGGAATGGGATGTATTTAGGGAATCAGTGATGGATTGCGCAAAAGATGCTTGTGGCATGAGAAGAGTGGGAGGTGGGTTGATTAGAAAGGGTAGTGAGTGGTGGGATGAAGAAGTAAGAGTATTAGTGAAAGAGAAGAGAGAGGCATTTGGACGATTTTTGCAGGGAAAAAATGAAATTGAGTGGGAGACGTATAAAAGAAAGAGACAGGAGGTCAAGAGAAAGGTGCAAGAGGTGAAAAAAAGGGCAAATGAGAGTTGGGGTGAGAGAGTATCATTAAATTTTAGGGAGAATAAAAAGATGTTCTGGAAGGGGGTAAATAAAGTGCGTAAGACAAGGGAGCAAATGGGAACTTCAGTGAAGGGCGCAAATGGGGAGGTGATAACAAGTAGTGGTGATGTGAGAAGGAGATGGAGTGAGTATTTTGAAGGTTTGTTGAATGTGTTTGATGATAGAGTGGCAGATATAGGGTGTTTTGGTCGAGGTGGTGTGCAAAGTGCGAGGGTTAGGGAAAATGATTTGGTAAACAGAGAAGAGGTAGTAAAAGCTTTGCGGAAGATGAAAGCCGGCAAGGCAGCAGGTTTGGATGGTATTGCAGTGGAATTTATTAAAAAAGGGGGTGACTGTATTGTTGACTGGTTGGTAAGGTTATTTAATGTATGTATGACTCATGGTGAGGTGCCTGAGGATTGGCGGAATGCTTGCATAGTGCCATTGTACAAAGGCAAAGGGGATAAGAGTGAGTGCTCAAATCACAGAGGTATAAGTTTGTTGAGTATTCCTGGCAAATTATATGGGAGGGTATTGATTGAGAGGGTGAAGGCATGTACAGAGCATCAGATTGGGGAAGAGCAGTGTGGTTTCAGAAGTGGTAGAGGATGTGTGGATCAGGTGTTTGCTTTGAAGAATGTATGTGAGAAATACTTAGAAAAGCAAATGGATTTGTATGTAGCATTTATGGATCTGGAGAAGGCATATGATAGAGTTGATAGAGATGCTCTGTGGAAGGTATTAAGAATATATGGTGTGGGAGGCAAGTTGTTAGAAGCAGTGAAAAGTTTTTATCGAGGATGTAAGGCATGTGTACGTGTAGGAAGAGAGGAAAGTGATTGGTTCTCAGTGAATGTAGGTTTGCGGCAGGGGTGTGTGATGTCTCCATGGTTGTTTAATTTGTTTATGGATGGGGTTGTTAGGGAGGTGAATGCAAGAGTTTTGGAAAGAGGGGCAAGTATGAAGTCTGTTGGGGATGAGAGAGCTTGGGAAGTGAGTCAGTTGTTGTTCGCTGATGATACAGCGCTGGTGGCTGATTCATGTGAGAAACTGCAGAAGCTGGTGACTGAGTTTGGTAAAGTGTGTGAAAGAAGAAAGTTAAGAGTAAATGTGAATAAGAGCAAGGTTATTAGGTACAGTAGGGTTGAGGGTCAAGTCAATTGGGAGGTGAGTTTGAATGGAGAAAAACTGGAGGAAGTGAAGTGTTTTAGATATCTGGGAGTGGATCTGGCAGCGGATGGAAACATGGAAGCGGAAGTGGATCATAGGGTGGGGGAGGGGGCGAAAATTCTGGGAGCCTTGAAGAATGTGTGGAAGTCAAGAACATTATCTCGGAAAGCAAAAATGGGTATGTTTGAAGGAATAGTGGTTCCAACAATGTTGTATGGTTGCGAGACGTGGACTATGGATAGAGTTGTGCGCAGGAGGATGGATGTGCTGGAAATGAGATGTTTGAGGACAATGTGTGGTGTGAGGTGGTTTGATCGAGTAAGTAACGTAAGGGTAAGAGAGATGTGTGGAAATAAAAAGAGCGTGGTTGAGAGAGCAGAAGAGGGTGTTTTGAAATGGTTTGGTCACGTGGAGAGAATGAGTGAGGAAAGATTGACCAAGAGGATATATGTGTCGGAGGTGGAGGGAACGAGGAGAAGAGGGAGACCAAATTGGAGGTGGAAAGATGGAGTGAAAAAGATTTTGTGTGATCGGGGCCTGAACATGCAGGAGGGTGAAAGGAGGGCAAGGAATAGAGTGAATTGGAGCGATGTGGTATACCAGGGTTGACGTGCTGTCAGTGGATTGAATCAAGGCAGGTGAAGCGTCTGGGGTAAACCATGGAAAGCTGTGTAGGTATGTATATTTGCGTGTGTGGACGTATGTATATACATGTGTATGGGGGTGGGTTGGGCCATTTCTTTCGTATATATATGTATGCATATATATACACACACAGACACATACATATATACCCATGCACACAATTCACAGTCTGTCTTTATTTATTCCCATCGCCACCTCGCCACACATGGAATACCATCCCCCTCCCCCCTCATGTGTGCGAGGTAGCGCTAGGAAAAGACAACAAAGGCACCATTCGTTCACACTCAGTCTCTAGCTGTCATGCAATAATGCCCAAAACCACAGCTCCCTTTCCACATCCAGGCCCCACACAACTTTCCATGGTTTACCCCAGACGCTTCACATGCCCTGATTCAATCCACTGACAGCACGTCAACCCCGGTATACTACATCGATCCAATTCACTCTATTCCTTGCCCGCCTTTCACCCTCCTGCATGTTCAGGCCACGATCACTCAAAATCTTTTTCACTGCATCTTTCCACCTCCAATTTGGTCTCCCACTTCTCCTCGTTCCCTCCACCTCCGACACATATATCCTCTTGGTCAATCTTTCCTCACTCATTCTCTCCATGTGCCCAAACCATTTCAAAACACCCTCTTCTGCTCTCTCAACCACGCTCTTTTTATTTCCACACATCTCTCTTACCCTTACATTACTTACTCGATCAAACCACCTCACACCACACATTGTCCTCAAACATCTCATTTCCAGCACATCCACCCTCCTGCGCACAACTCTATCCATAGGCCACGCCTTGCAACCATACAACATTGTTGGAACCACTATTCCTTCAAACATACCCATTTTTGCTTTCCGAAGGAATAGTGGTTCCAACAATGTTATATGCTTGCAAGGCGTGGGCTATGGATAGAGTTGTGCGGAGGAGGGTGGATGTGCTGGAAATGAGATGTTTGAGGACAACATGTGGTGTGAAGTGGTTTAATCGAATAAGTAATAATAGGTTAAGAGAGATGTGTGGTAATAAAAAGAGTGTGGTTGCGAGAGCAGAAGAGGGTGTTTTGAAATGGTTTGGTCACATGGAGAGAATGAGTGAGGAAAGATTGACCAAGAGGATATATGTGTCAGAGGTGGATTGAACTAGGAGAAGTGGGAGACCAAAGTGGAGGTGGAAAGATGGAGTGAAAAAGATTTTGAGTGATTGGGGCCTGAACATGCAGGAGTGTGAAAGGCTTGCAAGGAATAGAGTGAATTGGAATGATGTGGTATACTGGGGTCGACGTGCTGTCAATGGATTGAACCAGGGCAGGTGAAGCGTCTGGAGTAAACCATGGAAAGTTGTGTGGGGCCTGGATGTGGAAAGGGAGATGTGGTTTCGGTGCATTATTGCATGACAGCTAGAGACTGAGTGTGAACGAATGTGGCCTTTGTTGTCTTTTCCTAGAACTACCTTGCGCACATGAGGGGGGAGGGGGTTGTTATTTCATGTGTGGCAGGGTGGCGATGGGAATGAATAAAGGCAGACAGTATGAATTATGTACATGTGTATATATGTATATGTCTGTGTGTGTATATATATGTATATGTTGAGATGTATAGGTATGTACATTTGCGTGTGTGGACGTGTATGTATATACATGTGTATGTGGGTGGGTTGGGCCATTCTTTTGTCTGTTTCCTTGCGCTACCTTGCTAACGCGGGAGACAGCGACAAAGCAAAATAAATATGATAGATTGTAATGTATGTATGTATGTGTATGGAGATTGGAATTACACTTACAAAAACTACTGTTATGTACTTATATTAATAAAGAAGATTCTTATCACCGTCCAGGGCTTACATTACACTCTCCTACACCTTCCCACATCAGTATAGAGGAAGCATACTACCCTTATGGGGGGGGTAGAAACTTTCTGTCGAGGAATTTTCTTTTATTTTTTCCACCCCACATGGAGCTGCTTATTTTTCAGAAAGCTTACAAAATAAGTGGTATAATGCTTTCCTAAAAGTTTTGCTATCACTTATCAAATAATGTATATTTTTATCTGATGAAGCCTTCATTCTTTATTGTGTAAAAAAGATATTTGATGAAAGTGTATATCCTCATTGGTACCTTCACATCTTATTAAATCTTTCCAGGAACTGACAGGAATTGGTGATAGGAAAAAAATAAACTACCCTGAGATTGATCTTCGTTACCGTTATACTGCAGAAATTGCCCGCAGTTATGCTGTTATATCTCTTGGTTTGTCCTGTTTCACCTGCAGATCAGTTAGTGATGTCAAGGTGAAGGATGATGAAGGTAAGAAGTTTGTATCTTGGGAGAGCTTCCTGTAATTTTATACCTCTTTATAGATCTGTGTTGTCTGCCTGTGTATTTGCACATGTGTGCCCTATTAAGTCTAATTTATATAAAGTAAATTCGTGTAGCCATAACCCGGTTAGATGGACTTTGGCTAGGGCCAGATTACTGTGTGGCTAGCTAGCTCAGCTGCCCACCTAATGTATATTATGTTTTTTGTGTCAAAGAATCATGTGCCTGAAATCCAGCTGACACAGTGGCTGAATTATAGTTTCACATCCTTATTCACCTCATTCTGAGCATTCTTCTCACTGAGAGATTTTCTTGATTTATTTTTCTCATTTTTTCTCCCTCTTTGTTGTATAGATGTATATTTATTTATTTCATTTGTTATACTTTGTTGCTGTCTCCCTCGTTAACAAGGTAGCACAAGGAAACAGACGAAAGAATGGCCCGACCCACCCACATACTCATGTATATACATACATGTCCACACACGCACATATGCATACCTATACATTTCAGCGTATACATATATATACATACACAGACATATACATATATACACATGTACATAATTCATACTTGCTTCCTTTATTCATTCCCGTCGCCACCCTGCCACACATGAAATGACAACCCACTCCCCCACACACGTACGAGGTAGTGCTAGGAAAAGACAACAAAGGCCACATTCGTTCACAATCAGTCTCTAGCTGTCATGTATAATGCACCAAAACCACAGCTCTCTTTCCACACCCAGGCCCCACAAAACTTTCCATGGTTTTCCCCAGACACTTCACATGCCCTGGCTCAATCCATCGACAGCACGTTGACCCCGGTATACCACATCGTTCCAAGTCACTCTTTTCCTTGAATGCCTTACACCCTCCTGCATGTTCAGGCCCCACTCACTCAAAATCTTTTTCACTTCATCCTTTCACCTCTAATTTGGTCTCCCACTTCTCCTCGTTCCCATCACCTCTGACACATATATCCTCTTAGTCAATTTTTCCTCACTCATTCTCTCTATGTGACCAAACCATTTCAATACACCTTTTCTACTCTCTCAACCACACTCTTTTTATTACCACACATCTCTCTTACCTTTCATTACTTACTTGATCAAACCACCTCACACCATATATTGTCCTCAAACATCTCATTTCCAACACATCCACCCTCCTCTGCACAACCCTCTCTATAGCCCACGCCTCACAACCATATAACATTGTTGGAACCACTATTCCTTCAAACATACCCATTTTTGCTTTCCAAGATAATGTTCTCGCCTTCCACACATTTTTAAATGCTCCCAGAACTTTCGCCCCTTCCCCCACCCTGTGACTCACTTCCGCTTCCATGGTTCCATCTGCTGCTAAATCCACTCCCAGATATCTAAAACACTTCATTTCCTCCAGTTTTTCTCCATTCAAACTTACCTCCCAATTGACTTGTCCCTCAACTCTACTGTACCAAATAACCTTGCTCTTATTCACATTTACTCTCAGTTTTCTTCCTTCACACACTTTACCAAACTCAGTCACCAGCTTCTGCAGTTTCTCACCCGAATCAGCCACCAGCACTGTATCATCAGCAAACAACGTCTGACTCACTTCCCAAGCCCTCTCCTCCACAACAGACTGCATACTTGCCCCTCTTTCTAAAACTCTTGCATTCACCTCCCTAGCTACCCCATCCATAAACAAATTAAACAACCATGGAGACATCACACACCCCTGCTGCAAACCAACATTCACTAGGAACAAATCACTTTCCTCTCTTCCTACTCATACACATGCCCTACATCTTCGATAAAAACTTTTCACTGCTTCTAGCAACTTGCCTCCTGCACCATATACTCTTTAATACCTTCCACAGAGCAACTCTATCATAGGCCTTTTTTGAATGCATCAAAACTGCTAACACACTCACTCAGCTGCACCCAAAACACTTGCCTCTCCATCCTTCTTCTCATGCCCAGGTGCATAGGCTCCAATAATCACCTATCTATCTCCATCCACTTTTAGTTTTATCCATATCAATCTAGAGTTTACTTTCTTACACACTATCACATACTTCCACAACTCCTGTTTCAGGAGTAGTGCTACTCCTTCCTTTGCTCTTTTCCTCTCACCAACCCCTGACTTTACTTCCAAAACATTTCAAAACCACCCTTTCCTTTACCCTTGAGCTTCGTTTCACTCAGAGCCAAAACATCCAGGTACCTTTCCTCAAACATACTACCTATCTCTCCTTTTTTCTCATCTTGGTTACATCCACACACATTTAGACACCCCAATCTGAGCCTTCGTGAAGGATGAGCACTCCCCACGTGATTCCTTCTGTTTTCCCTTTTAGAAAGTTAGAATACAAGGAGGAGAGGGTTTCTAGCTGCCCCTCCCATCCCCTTTAGTCGCTTTCTATGACACGTGAGGAATGCGTGTGAAGTATTCTTTCTCCCTTATCCCCAGGGATAATTATAGAAGTATATATCTGTGCTTATTTTTTCTTGACCACTTAAGATAAACACGTGTTTAATTTAGTACAGGTTAGTGAATGATATCCAGTAATTCCATGGGCACTGACCTTGTTTTCCAGTGCCTTGTGTTAATGATTGTTTTGATGAGAATCTCATTTTATTTTGCAAAGACAAACAGTTAAGAAAAAGCTAACCCACTTTATCTCAGCTACCAAATTCAAAAGTTGAAAAGTTAGAATGCAGGGAGAGAGGCATTTGTCATTAGAGAATATGGTCTTGGAAAGTCCACAGTCTATGACACTGGATCTACCAAGGAATCATTGAGAAAGTATTTCCTCAGCATTAAGCCAGGCACCTCAAGAAGAACACTGTTGTCCTGAAACTTACTTGTATAAGATAGCCCAAACACGGAGAGGTGGAGAACGCCATGAATGATTAGTATAAATAGGAGCTAAACTTACTGGAGGAGAGTTTCAGAATGTACCAATAAAGTTTGCTGAACTCCATGGCATTGAAAACTTTTAGGCAAGCCACAATTGGCAGCTTGGCTACTCTTGTTCATAAACAAGAACACTGTTGATAAAAAGAGTGACAGGCAAAAATCTCTGTGCAGCTGTAGCTAGAGTTGCACTTCTCAAAGCCAAGCAACAGGAATTAAGGAATTCCTTAACCCTTTATGACTTGCAAATTTGCAATGAAGAAGTAACAGGGTTTTGTTGGAACATTGCTGGAAGCAGTGCTCAGGCTGCCAGAGGAGTCATGCAGTCTGCACTTCAAGCTTCAAAGCATGCAAGCAGTGGGTCTCATATCTCGTGTACACTTAACACAGATGAGTCGCCACATGAAACCAAGAAGCTCCTTAAGCTTTGTCATAGCTCCTTATGCTTCGTCAAGGTTGATGAGCTGTTGTACAGAAAAACCTCAGGAATGGCTGGAAGGAACCTGTGATAGAGAAATCTGATAGAGGGTTGGAACCCATCTCGGTTGATGCCTGAATCTTATTTAGCTAGGTGCAGAGCTTGTCATCACCACTAAAGATACCTAAAATTAGTTGAACTGGGTTGAAGACAATCATGGGTATTGCCAAGAGAGTGAGGAGGAGGTTGCTGCCAATATGTCCACTGCTCACTTGGATGTTTCCTTGGAAGCAAATGAGAAAATTGGAGATGATCCTGTATCAGTGGTAACAATTAAGCTATTAGATGTTTGAAAAGAGCTCCAGTGGCAGTCCTCACCCAGATGCTGAAGAAATTATACCATCCTCATTATGGCCATTTAAGGGCCTAGAGGATTGATATTGAGTAAGCATAGCTGAATGAAAGTACCATACAGCAGATAATTGAGTCCTTCATGGCAGTCAACCAGCTATCATGTTAGGACAGTCCAGCTTTATATCTGAGGATTTCACCTCCTGACTTTGCTGAAGCTGACCCCTCCAGAATGCTAATGCCCAGTTTATTATTCTCCATCCCCCAAACATGCCTGCCATCCATAAGCATTACCTTTTATTGCCTATTTCTTCTTATGGGAAGGGCCCTTTACAGTTTTATGGCCCAACTACTTGCATTTTTATCACCAAAGTTTTTGAATTTTCTTGTCTACTGCTGTTGCTTCCTCTGTGTTTCTCTTGTTCTTTGTGTTCACCATCTGTTGCTAAAGAAATGCTCTCTGCATCATTGTATACACTCTTTTGCCAAACTTCCAGTTATGCCCTCTTTTTCTGCATTTTCTACTCATTTCAAATAGCTGTTATATATTCAAATGTTATATGTTATATATTCAAGAACTGTGAGCTTGGGAAGGAGACCTGTGTGAGGAAGTACCAGGAGAGACTGAGTACAGAATGGAAAAAGGTGAGAACAATGGAAGTAAGGGGAGTGGGGGAGGAATGGGATGTATTTAGGGAATCAGTGATGGATTGCGCAAAAGATGCTTGTGGCATGAGAAGAGTGGGAGGTGGGTTGATTAGAAAGGGTAGTGAGTGGTGGGATGAAGAAGTAAGAGTATTAGTGAAAGAGAAGAGAGAGGCATTTGGACGATTTTTGCAGGGAAAAAATGCAATTGAGTGGGAGATGTATAAAAGAAAGAGACAGGAGGTCAAGAGAAAGGTGCAAGAGGTGAAAAAAAGGGCAAATGAGAGTTGGGGTGAGAGAGTATCATTAAATTTTAGGGAGAATAAAAAGATGTTCTGGAAGGAGGTAAATAAAGTGCGTAAGACAAGGGAGCAAATGGGAACTTCAGTGAAGGGCGCAAATGGGGAGGTGATAACAAGTAGTGGTGATGTGAGAAGGTGATGGAGTGAGTATTTTGAAGGTTTGTTGAATGTGTTTGATGATAGAGTGGCAGATATAGGGTGTTTTGGTCGAGGTGGTGTGCAAAGTGAGAGGGTTAGGGAAAATGATTTGGTAAACAGAGAAGAGGTAGTGAAAGCTTTGCGGAAGATGAAAGCCGGCAAGGCAGCAGGTTTGGATGGTATTGCAGTGGAATTTATTAAAAAAGGGGGTGACTGTATTGTTGACTGGTTGGTAAGGTTATTTAATGTATGTATGACTCATGGTGAGGTGCCTGAGGATTGGCGGAATGCATGCATAGTGCCATTGTACAAAGGCAAAGGGGATAAGAGTGAGTGCTCAAATTACAGAGGTATAAGTTTGTTGAGTATTCCTGGTAAATTATATGGGAGGGTATTGATTGAGAGGGTGAAGGCATGTACAGAGCATCAGATTGGGGAAGAGCAGTGTGGTTTCAGAAGTGGTAGAGGATGTGTGAATCAGGTGTTTGCTTTGAAGAATGTATGTAAGAAATACTTAGAAAAGCAAATGGATTTGTATGTAGCATTTATGGATCTGGAGAAGGCATATGATAGAGTTGATAGAGATGCTCAGTGGAAGGTATTAAGAATATATGGTGTGGGAGGAAAGTTGTTAGAAGCAGTGAAAAGTTTTTATCGAGGATGTAAGGCATGTGTACGTGTAGGAAGAGAGGAAAGTGATTGGTTCTCAGTGAATGTAGGTTTGCGGCAGGGGTGTGTGATGTCTCCATGGTTGTTTAATTTGTTTATGGATGGGGTTGTTAGGGAGGTAAATGCAAGAGTTTTGGAAAGAGGGGCAAGTATGAAGTCTGTTGGGGATGAGAGAGCTTGGGAAGTGAGTCAGTTGTTGTTCGCTGATGATACAGCGCTGGTGGCTGATTCATGTGAGAAACTGCAGAAGCTGGTGACTGAGTTTGGTAAAGTGTGTGGAAGAAGAAAGTTAAGAGTAAATGTGAATAAGAGCAAGGTTATTAGGTACAGTAGGGTTGAGGGTCAAGTTAATTGGGAGGTGAGTTTGAATGGAGAAAAACTGGAGGAAGTGAAGTGTTTTAGATATCTGGGAGTGGATCTGGCAGCGGATGGAACCATGGAAGCGGAAGTGGATCATAGGGTGGGGGAGGGGGCGAAAATTCTGGGGGCCTTGAAGAATGTGTGGAAGTCGAGAACATTATCTCGGAAAGCAAAAATGGGTATGTTTGAAGGAATAGTGGTTCCAACAATGTTGTATGGTTGCGAGGCATGGGCTATGGATAGAGTTGTGCGCAGGAGGATGGATGTGCTGGAAATGAGATGTTTGAGGACAATGTGTGGTGTGAGGTGGTTTGATCGAGTGAGTAACGTAAGGGTAAAAGAGATGTGTGGAAATAAAAAGAGCGTGGTTGAGAGAGCAGAAGAGGGTGTTTTGAAGTGGTTTGGGCACATGGAGAGAATGAGTGAGGAAAGATTGACCAAGAGGATATATGTGTCGGAGGTGGAGGGAACGAGGAGAAGAGGGAGACCAAATTGGAGGTGGAAAGATGGAGTGAAAAAGATTTTGTGTGATCGGGGCCTGAACATGCAGGAGGGTGAAAGGAGGGCAAGGAATAGAGTGAATTGGAGCGATATGGTATACCGGGGTTGACGTGCTGTCAGTGGATTGAATCAAGGCATGTGAAGCGTCTGGGGTAAACCATGGAAAGCTGTGTAGGTATGTATATTTGCGTGTGTGGACGTGTGTATATACATGTGTATGGGGGGGGTTGGGCCATTTCTTTCGTCTGTTTCCTTGCGCTACCTCGCAAACGCGGGAGACAGCGACAAAGTATAATAAAAAAAAAAATAATAATAATTCAAGAACTGTTGTATCTTAATGGCCTTTGAAGAATTTTTGTAATTACTGTATCTCTCTTTATGCTACTGTTTCCCAGAGTCTTCAGATCAAGGGGATTCCTAGCTTTTGTAGCTGATTCCTATCAGATCTGGTACAATTTTGGTTGCTTTCACATGGACCCTTTTCAGCAGTTCTCTGTGACCCTTCAGATAAGGAACCCAGATTGTAGCAGCACATTCTAATTTGGCTTGAATATTTCTCAAATATATCTTCCAAAATATTTAACTGTAACAGCTCTTTTTACTTTTAGTACAAACAAATATCCCTGGGGATAGGGGAGAGAGAATACTTCCCGCTTATTCCTCATGTGTCATACAAGGCGACTAAAGAGGACGGGAATGGGGGGCTAGAAACCCTCCCCTCCTTGTATTTTAACTTTCTAAAAGGGGAAACAGAAGAAAGAGTCATGCGGGGAGTGCTCATCCTCCTCGAAGGCTCAGATTGGGGTGTCTAAATGTGTGTGGATGTAACCAAGATGAGAAAAAAGGAGAGATAGGTAGTATGTTTGAGGAAAGGAGCCTGGTTTTTTTTGGCTCTGAGTGAAACGAAGCTCAAGGGTAAAGAGGAAGAGTGGTTTAGGAATGTCTTGGGAGTAAAGTCAGGGGTTAGTGATAGGACAAGAGCAAGGGAAGGAGTAGCACTACTCCTGAAACAGGAGTGGTGGGAGTATGTGATAGAGTGTAAGAAAGTAAACTCTAGATTCATATGGGTAAAACTGAAAGTGGATGGAGAGAGATGGGTGATTATTGGTGCATGTGTACCTGGGCATGAGAAGAAAGATCATAAGAGGCAAGTGTTTTGGGAGCAGTTGAGTGAGTGTGTTAGTAGTGTTGATGCATGAGACCGGGTTATAGTGATGCGTGATTTGAATGCAAAGGTAAGTGATGTGGCGGTTGAGGGAATAATTGGTGTACATGGGGTGTTCAGTGTTGTAAATGGAAATGGTGAAGAGCTTGTAGATGTATGTGCTGAAAAAGGACTGGAGATTGGGAATACTTGGTTTAAAAAGAGAGATATACATAAATATTCGTATATAAGTAGGAGAGATGGCCAGAGAATGTTATTGGATTACGTGTTAATTGATAGGCGCGTGAGAGAGACTTTTGGATGTTAATGTGCTGAGAGGTGCTACTGGAGGGATGTCTGATCATTATCTTGTGGAGGTGAAGGTGAAGATATGTAGAGGTTTTTAAAAAAGAAGAGAGAATGTTGGGGTAAAGAGAGTGGTGAGAGTAAGTGAGGAAGCACCAGGAGAGACTTAGTACAGAATGGAAATAGGTGAGAACAAAGGACGTAAGGGGAGTGGGGGAGGAATGGGATGTATTTAGGGAAGCAGTGACGGCTTGCGCAAAAGATGCTTTTGGCATGAGAAGCATGGGAGGTGGGCAGATTAGAAAGGGTAGTGAGTGGTGGGATGAAGAAGTAAGATTATTAGTGAAAGAGAAGAGAGAGGCATTTGGACGATTTTTGCAAGGAAATAATGCAAATGAGTGGGAGATGTATAAGAAAGAGGCAGGAGGTCAAGAGAAAGGTGCAAGAGGTGAAAAAGAGGGCAAATGAGAGTTGGGGTGAGAGAGTATCATTAAGTTTTAGGGAGAATAAAACGATATTCTGGAAGGAGGTAAATAAAGTGCGTAAGACAAGGAAACAAGTGGGAACATCAGTGAAGGGGGTAATGGGGAGGTGATAACAAGTAGTGGTTATGTGAGAAGGAGATGGAGTGAATATTTTGAAGGTTTGTTGAATGTGTTTGATGATAGAGTGGCAGATATAGGGTGTTTTGGTCGAGGTGGTGTGCAAAGGGAGAGGGAGAGGGAGAATAATTTGGTAAACAGAGAAGAGGTAGTAAAAGCTTTGCGGAACATGAGAGCTGGCAAGGCAGCGGGATTGCATGGTACTGCAGTGGAATTTATTAAAAAGGGGGTGACTGTGTTGTTGACTGGTTGGTAAGGTTATTGTACAAAGGCAAAGGGGATGTGAGTGCTCAAATTACAGAGGTATAAGTTTGTTGAGTATTCCTGGGAAATTATATGTGCTGATTGAGAGGGTGAAGGAATGTACAGAGCATCAGATTGGGAAAGAGCAGTGTGGTTTCAGAAGTGGTAGAGGGTGTCTGGATCAGGTGTTTGAAGGATGTATGTGAGAAATACTTAGAAAAGCAAATGGATTTGTATGTAGCATTTATGGATCTGGAGAAGGCATATGATAAGAGTTGATAGAGATGCTCTGTGGAAGGTATTAAGAATATATGGTGAGGGAGGCAAGTTGTTAGAAGCAGTGAAAAGTTTTTATTGAGGATGTAAGGCATGTGTACGAGTATGAAGAGAGGAAAGTGATTGGTTCTCAGTGAATGTTGGTTTGCGGCAGGGGTGTGTGATGTCTCCATGGTTGTTTAATTTGTTTATGGATGGGGTTGTTAGGGAGGTGAATGCAAGAGTTTTAGAAAGAGGGGCAAGTATGCAATCTGTTGTGGATGAGAGAGCTTGGGAAGTGAGTCAGCTGTTGTTTGCTGATGATACAGTGCTGGTGGCTGATTCGAGTGAGAAACTGCAGAAGCTGGTGACTGAGTTTGGTAAAGTGTGTGAAAGAAGAAAGCTGAGAGTAAATGTGAATAAGAGCAAGGTTACAAGGTACAGTAGGGTTGAGGGAAAAGTCAATTGGGAGGTAAGTTTGAATGGAGAAAAACTGTAGGAAGTGAAGTATTTTAGATATCTGGGAGTGGATTTTGCAGTGAATGGAACCATGGAAGCAGAAGTGAGTCATTCACTGAGAACCAATCACTTTCCTCTCTTCCTACATGTACACATGCCTTACATCCTCGATAAAAACTTTTCACTGCTTCTAACAACTTGCCTCCCACACCATATATTCTTAAAACCTTCCACAGAGCATCTCTATCAACTCTATCATATGCCTTCTCCAGATCCATAAATGCTGCATACAAATCCATTTGCTTTTCTAAGTATTTCTCACATACATTCTTCAAAGCAAACACCTGATCCACACATCCTCTACCACTTCTGAAACCACACTGCCCTTCCCCAATCTTATGTTCTGTACATGCCTTCACCCTCTCAATCAATACCCTCCCATATAATTTACCAGGAATACTCAACAAACTTATACCTCTGTAATTTGAGCACTCACTCGTATCCCCTTTGCCTTTGTACAATGGCACTATGCACGCATTCCGCCAATCCACAGGCACCTCACCATGAGTCATACATACATTAAATAACCTTACCAACCAGTCAACAATACAGTCACCCCCTTTTTTAATAAATTCCACTGCAATACCATCCAAACCTGCTGCCTTGCTGGCTTTCATCTTCCGCAAAGCTTTTACTACCTCTTCTCTGTTTACCAAATCATTTTCCCCAACCCTCTCACTTTGCACACCACCTCGACCAAGACACCCTATATCTGCCACTCTATCATCAAACACATTCAACAAACCTTCAAAATACTCACTCCATCTCCTTCTCACATCACCACTACTTGTTATCACCTCCCCATTAGCGCCCTTCACTGAAGTTCCCATTTGCTGCCTTGTCTTACGCACTTTATTTACCTCCTTCCAGAACATCTTTTTATTCTCCCTAAAATTTAATGATACTCTCTCACCCCAACTCTCATATATATATATATATATATTTATTATACTTTATTATACTTTGTCGCTGTCTCCCGCGTTTGCGAGGTAGCGCAAGGAAACAGACGAAAAAAATGGCCCAACCCCCCCCCCATACACATGTATATACATACTTCCACACACGCAAATATATATACCTACACAGCTTTCCATGGTTTACCCCAGACGCTTCACCTGCCTTGATTCAATCCACTGACAGTACGTCAACCCCGGTATACCACATCGCTCCAATTCACTCTATTCCTTGCCCTCCTTTCACCCTCCTGCATGTTCAGGCCCCGATCACACAAAATCTTTTTCACTCCATCTTTCCACCTCCAATTTGGTCTCCCTCTTCTCCTCGTTCCCTCTACCTCCGACACATATATCCTCTTGGTCAATCTTTCCTCACTCATCCTCTCCATGTGCCCAAACCACTTCAAAACACCCTCTTCTGCTCTCTCAACCATGCTCTTTTTATTTCCACACATCTCTCTTACCCTTATGTTACTCACTCGATCAAACCACCTCACACCACACATTGTCCTCAAACATCTCATTTCCAGCACATCCATCCTCCTGCGCACAACTCTATCCATAGCCCACGCCTCGCAACCATACAACATTGTTGGAACCACTATTCCTTCAAACATACCCATTTTTGCTTTCCGAGATAATGTTCTCGACTTTCACACATTCTTCAAGGCCCCCAGAATTTTCGCCCCCTCCCCCACCCTATGATCCACTTCCGCTTCCATGGTTCCATCCGCTGCTAGATCCACTCCCAGATATCTGAAACACTTCACTTCCTCCAGTTTTTCTCCATTCAAACTCACCTCCCAATTGACTTGACCCTCAACCCTACTGTACCTAATAACCTTGCTCTTCTTCACATTTACTCTTAACTTTCTTCTTCCACACACTTTACCAAACTCAGTCACCATCTTCTGCAGTTTCTCACATGAATCAGCCACCAGCGCTGTATCATCAGCGAACAACAACTGACTCACTTCCCAAGCTCTCTCATCCCCAACAGACTTCATACTTGCCCCTCTTTCCAAAACTCTTGCATTTACCTCCCTAACAACCCCATCCATAAACAAATTAAACAACCATGGAGACATCACACACCCCTGCTGCAACCTACATTCACTGAGAACCAATCACTTTCCTCTCTTCCTACACGTACACATGCCTTACATCCTCGATAAAAACTTTTCACTGCTTCTAACAACTTTCCTCCCACACCATATATTCTTAATACCTTCCACAGAGCATCTCTATCAACTCTATCATATGCCTTCTCCAGATCCATAAATGCTACATACAAATCCATTAGCTTTTCTAAGTATTTCTCACATACATTCTTCAAAGCAAACACCTGATCCACACATCCTCTACCACTTCTGAAACCACACTGCTCTTCCCCAATCTGATGCTCTGTACATGCCTTCACCCTCTCAATCAATACCCTCCCATATAATTTACCAGGAATACTCAACAAACTTATACCTCTGTAATTTGAGCACTCACTCTTATCCCCTTTGCCTTTGTACAATGGCACTATGCACGCATTCCGCCAATCCTCAGGCACCTCACCATGAGTCATACATACATTAAATAACCTTACCAACCAGTCAACAATACAGTCACCCCCTTTTTTGATAAATTCCACTGCAATACCATCCAAACCTGCTGCCTTGCCGGCTTTCATCTTCCGCAAAGCTTTCACTACCTCTTCTCTGTTTACCAAATCATTTTCCCTAACCCTCTCACTTTGCACACCACCTCGACCAAAACACCCTATATCTGCCACTCTATCATCAAACACATTCAACAAACCTTCAAAATACTCACTCCATCTCCTTCTCACATCACCACTACTTGTTATCACCTCCCCATTTGCGCCCTTCACTGAAGTTCCCATTTGTTCCCTTGTCTTACGCACTTTATTTACCTCCTTCCAGAACATCTTTTTATTCTCCCTAAAATTTAATGATACTCTCTCACCCCAACTCTCATTTGCCCTTTTTTTCACCTCTTGCACCTTTCTCTTGACCTCCTGTCTCTTTCTTTTATACATCTCCCACTCAATTGCATTTTTTCCCTGCAAAAATCGTCCAAATGCCTCTCTCTTCTCTTTCACTAATACTCTTACTTCTTCATCCCACCACTCACTACCCTTTCTAATCAACCCACCTCCCACTCTTCTCATGCCACAAGCATCTTTTGCGCAATCCATCACTGATTCCCTAAATACATCCCATTCCTCCCCCACTCCCCTTACTTCCATTGTTCTCACCTTTTTCCATTCTGTACTCAGTCTCTCCTGGTACTTCCTCACACAGGTCTCCTTCCCAAGCTCACTTACTCTCACCACCCTCTTCACCCCAACATTCACTCTTCTTTTCTGAAAACCCATACAAATCTTCATCTTAGCCTCCACAAGATAATGATCAGACATCCCTCCAGTTGCACCTCTCAGCACATTAACATCCAAAAGTCTCTCTTTCGCACGCCTGTCAATTAACACGTAATCCAATAACGCTCTCTGGCCATCTCTCCTACTTACATAAGTATACTTATGTATATCTCGCTTTTTAAACCAGGTATTCCCAATCATCAGTCCTTTTTCAGCACATAAATCTACAAGCTCTTCACCATTTCCATTTACAACACTGAACACCCCATGTATACCAATTATTCCCTCAACTGTCACATTACTCACCTTTGCATTCAAATCACCCATCACTATAACCCGGTCTCGTGCATCAAAACCACTAACACACTCATTCAGCTGCTCCCAAAACACTTGCCTCTTTTGATCTTTCTTCCCATGCCCAGGTGCATATGCACCAATAATCACCCACCTCTCTCCATCAACTTTCAGTTTTACCCATATCAATCGAGAATTTACTTTCTTACACTCTATTACATACTCCCACAACTCCTGTTTCAAGAGTAGTGCTACTCCTTCCCTTGCTCTTGTCCTCTCACTAACCCCTGACTTTACTCCCCAGACATTCCCAAACCACTCTTCCCCTTTACCCTTGAGCTTCGTTTCACTCAGAGTCAAAACATCCAGGTTCCTTTCCTCAAACATACTACCTATCTCTCCTTTTTTCACATCTTGGTTACATCCACACACATTTAGGCACCCCACTCTGAGCCTTCGAGGAGGATGAGCACTCCCCGCGTGACTCCTTCTTCTGTTTCCCATTTTAGAAAGTTAATACAAGGAGGGGAGGATTTCTGGCCCCCAGCTCCCGTCCCCTCTAGTCGCTTTCTACGACACACGAGGAATACGTGGGAAGTATTCTTTCACCCCTATCCCCAGGGATAATATACAATATACATATATATATATATATATATATATATATATATATATTTTTTTTTTTTTTATACTTTGTCGCTGTCTCCCGCGTTAGCGAGGTAGCGCAAGGAAACAGACGAAAGAAATGGCCCACCCCCCATACACATGTATATACATACGTCCACACACGCAAATATACATACCTACACAGCTTTCCATGGTTTACCCCAGACGCTTCACATGCCTTGATTCAATCCACTGACAGCACGTCAACCCCGGTATACCACATCGATCCAATTCACTCTATTCCTTGCCCTCCTTTCACCCTCCTGCATGTTCAAGCCCCGATCACACAAAATCTTTTTCACTCCATCTTTCCACCTCCAATTTGGTCTCCCTCTTCTCCTCGTTCCCTCCACCTCCGACACATATATCCTCTTGGTCAATCTTTCCTCACTCATTCTCTCCATGTGCCCAAACCACTTCAAAACACCCTCTTCTGCTCTCTCAACCACGCTCTTTTTATTTCCACACATCTCTCTTACCCTTACGTTACTCACTCGATCAAACCACCTCACACCACACATTGTCCTCAAACATCTCATTTCCAGCACATCCATCCTCCTGCGCACAACTCTATCGATAGCCCACGCCTCGCAACCATACAACATTGTTGGAACCACTATTCCTTCAAACATACCCATTTTTACTTTCCGAGATAATGTTCTCGACTTCCACACATTCTTCAAGGCCCCCAGAATTTTCGCCCCCTCCCCCACCCTATGATCCACTTCCGCTTCCATGGTTCCATCCGCTGCCAGATCCACTCCCAGATATCTAAAACACTTCACTTCCTCCAGTTTTTCTCCATTCAAACTCACCTCCCAATTGACTTGACCCTCAACCCTACTGTACCTAATAACCTTGCTCTTATTCACATTTACTCTTAACTTTCTTCTTCCACACACTTTACCAAATTCAGTCACCAGCTTCTGCAGTTTCTCACATGAATCAGCCACCAGCGCTGTATCATCAGCGAACAACAACTGACTCACTTCCCAAGCTCTCTCATCCCCAACAGACTTCATACTTGCCCCTCTTTCCAAAACTCTTGCATTTACCTCCCTAACAACCCCATCCATAAACAAATTAAACAACCATGGAGACATCACACACCCCTGCCGCAAACCTACATTCACTGAGAACCAATCACTTTCCTCTCTTCCTACACGTACACATGCCTTACATCCTCGATAAAAACTTTTCACTGCTTCTAACAACTTTCCTCCCACACCATATATTCTTAATACCTTCCACAGAGCATCTCTATCAACTCTATCATATGCCTTCTCCAGATCCATAAATGCTACATACAAATCCATTTGCTTTTCTAAGTATTTCTCACATACATTCTTCAAAGCAAACACCTGATCCACACATCCTCTACCACTTCTGAAACCACACTGCTCTTCCCCAATCTGATGCTCTGTACATGCCTTCACCCTCTCAATCAATACCCTCCTATATAATTTACCAGGAATACTCAACAAACTTATACCTCTGTAATTTGAGCACTCACTCTTATCCCCTTTGCCTTTGTACAATGGCACTATGCACGCATTCCGCCAATCCTCAGGCACCTCACCATGAGTCATACATACATTAAATAACCTCACCAACCAGTCAACAATACAGTCACCCCCTTTTTTCATAAATTCCACTGCAATACCATCCAAACCTGCTGCCTTGCTGGCTTTCATCTTCCGCAAAGCTTTCACTACCTCTTCTCTGTTTACCAAATCATTTTCCCTAGCCCTCTCACTTTGCACACCACCTCGACCAAAAAACCCTATATCTGCCACTCTATCATCAAACACATTCAACAAACCTTCAAAATACTCACTCCATCTCCTTCTCACATCACCACTACTTGTTATCACCTCCCCATTTGCGCCCTTCACTGAAGTTCCCATTTGCTCCCTTGTCTTACGCACTTTATTTACCTCCTTCCAGAACATCTTTTTATTCTCCCTAAAATTTAATGATACTCTCTCACCCCAACTCTCATTTGCCCTTTTTTTCACCTCTTGCACCTTTCTCTTGACCTCCTGTCTCTTTCTTTTATACATCTCCCACTCAATTGCATTTTTTCCCTGCAAAAATCGTCCAAATGCCTCTCTCTTCTCTTTCACTAATTCTCTTACTTCTTCATCCCACCACTCACTGCCCTTTCTAATCAAACCACCTCCCACTCTTCTCATGCCACAAGCATCTTTTGCGCAATCCATCACTGATTCCCTAAATACATCCCATTCCTCCCCAACTCCCCTTGCTTCCATTGTTCTCACCTTTTTCCATTCTGTACTCAGTCTCTCCTGGTACTTCCTCACACAGGTCTCCTTCTCAAGCTCACTTACTCTCGCCATCCTCTTCACCCCAACATTCACTCTTCTTTTCTGAAAACCCATACAAATCTTCACCTTAGCCTCCACAAGATAATGATCAGACATCCCTCCAGTTGCAACTGGAGGGATGTCTGATCATTATTCTTTTTTTTTTTTTATACTTTGTTGCTGTCTCCCGCGTTTGTGAGGTAGCGCAAGGAAACAGACGAAAGAAATGGCCCAACCCCCCCATACACATGTATATACATACGTCCACACACGCAAATATACATACCTCCACAGCTTTCCATGGTTTACCCCAGATGCTTCACATGCCTTGATTCAATCCACTGACAGCACGTCAACCCCGGTATACCACATCGCTCCAATTCACTCTATTCCTTGCCCTCCTTTCACCCTCCTGCATGTTCAGGCCCCGATCACACAAAATCTTTTTCACTCCATCTTTCCACCTCCAATTTGGTCTCCCTCTTCTCCTCGTTCCCTCCACCTCCGACACATATATTCTCTTGGTCAATCTTTCCTCACTCATTCTCTCCATGTGCCCGAACCATTTCAAAACACCCTCTTCTGCTCTCTCAACCACGCTCTTTTTATTTCCACACATCTCTCTTACCCTTACGTTACTTACTCGATCAAACCACCTCACACCACACATTGTCCTCAAACATCTCATTTCCAGCACATCCATCCTCCTGCGCACAACTCTATCCATAGTCCACGCCTCGCAACCATACAACATTGTTGGAACCACTATTCCTTCAAACATACCCATTTTTGCTTTCCGAGATAATGTTCTCGACTTCCACACATTCTTCAAGGCTCCCAGAATTTTCGCCCCCTCCCCCACCCTATGATCCACTTCCGCTTCCATGGTTCCATCCGCTGCCAGATCCACTCCCAGATATCTAAAACACTTCACTTCCTCCAGTTTTTCTCCATTCAAACTCACCTCCCAATTGACTTGACCCTCAACCCTACTGTACCTAAAAAACCTTGCTCTTTTTCACATTTACTCTTAACTTTCTTCTTCCACACACTTTACCAAACTCAGTCCCCCACTTCTGCAGTTCTCACATGAATCACCCCAGCGCTGTATCAATCAGCGAACAACAACTGACTCACTTCCCCAAGCCTCTCATCCCCAACAGACTTCATACTTGCCCCTCTTTCCAAAACTCTTTTCATTTACCTCCTAACAACCCCATCCCTAAACAAATTAAACAACCATGGAGACATCACACACCCCTGCCGCAAACCTACAAATTTACTGAGAACCAGATCCCCTATTCCTCTTTTTCCTACACGTACACAATGCCTTACATCCTCGATAAAAACTTTTCACTGCTTCTAACAACTTCCTCCCACACCATATATTCTTAATAAACCCTTTCCCCAGAGCATCTCTATCAACTCTATCATATGCCTTCTCCAGATCCATAAAATCTACATACAAATCCATTTGCTTTTCTAAGTATTTCTCACATACATTTTCAAAGCAAACACCTGATCCACACATCCTCTACCACTTCTGAAACCACACTGCTCTTCCCCAATCTGATGCTCTGTACATTTCCTTCACCCTCTCAATCAATACCCTCCCAATAATTTACCAGGAATACTCAACAAACTTATACCTCTGTAATTTGAGCACTCACTCTTATCCCCTTTGCCTTTGTACAATGCACTATGCACGCATTCCGCCAATCCTCAGGCACCTCACCATGATCATACATACATTAAATAACCTTACCAACCAGTCAACAATACAGTCAACCCCCTTTTTAATAAATTCCACTGCAATACCATCCAAACCTGCTGCCCTTGCCGGCTTTCATCTTCCGCAAAGCTTTTACTACTCTTCTCTGTTTACCAAATCATTTCCCTAACCCTCTCACTTTGCACACCACCTCGACCAAAACACCCTATATCTGCCACTCTATCATCAAACACATTCAACAAACCTTCAAAATACTCACTCCATCTCCTTCTCACATCACCACTACTTGTTATCACCTCCCCATTTGCGCCCTTCACTGAAGTTCCCATTTGTCCCTTGTCTTACGCACTTTATTTACCTCCTTCCAGAACATCTTTTATTCTCCCTAAAATTTAATGATACTCTCTCACCCAACGTCTCATTTGCCCTCTTTTTCACCTCTTGCACCTTTCTCTTGACCTCCTGCTCTTTTCTTTTATACATCTCCCACTCAATTGCATTTTTCCCTGCAAAAATCGTCCAAATGCTCTCTCTTCTCTTTCACTAATAATCTACTTCTTCATCCCACCACTCACTACCCTTTCTAATCAACCCACCTCCCACTCTTCTCATGCCACAAGCATCTTTGCGCAATCCATCACTGATTCCCTAAATACATCCCATCCCTCCCCACTCCCTTACTCCATTGTTCTCACCTTTTCCATTCTGTACTCATCTCTCCTGGTACTTCCTCACACAAGTCTCCTTCCCAAGCTCACTTACTCTCACCACCCTCTTCACCCCAACATTCACTCTTCTTTCTGAAAACCCATACAAATCTTCACATTACACTCCACAAGATATGATCAGACATCCCTCCAGTTGCACCTCTCAGCACTTAACATCCAAAAGTCTCTCTTTCGCCGCCTGTCAATTAACACGTAATCCAATAACCCCCTCTGGCCATCTCTCCTACTTACATACGTATACTTATGTATATCTCCTTTTTAAACCAGGTATTCCAATCACCAGTTCCTTTTCAGCACATAAATCTACAAGCTCTTCACCATTCCATTACAACACTGAACACCCCATGTATACCAATTATTCCCTCAACTGCCACATTACTCACCTTTGCATTCAAATCACCCATCACTATAACCCGGTCTCGTGCATCAAAACCACTAACACACTCATTCACTGCTCCCAAAACACTTGCCTCTCTATGATCTTTCTTCTCATGCCCAGGTGCATATGCACCAATATCACCCATCTCTCTCTCCATCACTTTCAGTTTACCCATATATCGAGAATTTACTTTCTTACACTCTATCACATACTCCCACAACTCCTGTTTCAGGAGTAGTGCTACTCCTTCCCTTGCTCTTGTCCTCTCACAACCCCTGACTTTACTCCCAAGACATTCCCAAACACTCTTCCCCCTTTACCCTTGAGCTTCGTTTCACTCAGAGCCAAAACATCCAGGTTCCTTTCCTCAACATACTACCTATCTCCCTTTTTTTCACATCTTGGTTACATCCACACACATTTAGACAACCCCAATCTGAGCCTTCGAGGAGGATGAGCACTCCCCGCTGACTCCTTCTTGTTTCCCTTTTAGAAAGTTAAAAAAAGGGAGGTTTCTAGCCCCCCTCCCGTCCCCTTAAGTCCTTTCTACTACACTTAGAGAATCATTGGAAGTATTCTTCATATCCCCAGTATATTATATAAATATATATATAATATATATATAAAATATATATATATATAATATTTTTTTTTTTTTTTTATACTTTGTCGCTGTCTCCCGCGTTTGCGAGTAGCGCAAGGAAACAGACGAAAGAAATGGCCCCCAACCCCCCCCATACACATGTATATACATACGTCCACACACGCAAATATACATACCTACACACTTTCCATGGTTTACCCCAACGCTTCACATGCCCTGATTCAATCCACTGACAGCACGTCAACCCCCGGTATACCACATCGCTCCAATTCACTCTATTCCTTGCCCTCCTTTCACCCTCCTGCATGTTCAGCCCCGATCAACACAAAATCTTTTTCACTCCATCTTTCCACCTCCAATTTGGTCTCCCTCTTCTCCTTGTTCCCTCCACCTCCGACACATATATCCTCTTGGTCAATCTTCCTCACTCATTCTCTCCATGTGCCCAAACCACTTCAAAACACCCTCTTCTGCTCTCTCAACCACGCTCTTTTTATCTCCACACATCTCTCTTACCCTTACGTTACTTACTCGATCAAACCACCTCACACCACACATTGTCCTCAAACATCTCATTTCCAGCACATCCATCCTCCTGCGCACAACTCTATCCATAGCCCACGCCTCGCAACCATACAACATTGTTGGAACCACTATTCCTTCAAACATACCCATTTTTGCTTTCCGAGATAATGTTCTCGACTTCCACACATTCTTCAAGGCTCCCAGAATTTTCGCCCGCTCCCCCACCCTATGATCCATTTCCGCTTCCATGGTTCCATCCGCTGCCAGATCCACTCCCAGATATCTAAAACACTTCACTTCCTCCAGTTTTTCTCCATTCAAACTCACCTCCCAATTGACTTGACCCTCAACCCTACTGTACCTAATAACCTTGCTCTTATTCACATTTACTCTTAACTTTCTTCTTCACACACTTTACCAAACTCAGTCACCAGCTTCTGCAGTTTCTCACATGAATCAGCCACCAGCGCTGTATCATCAGCGAACAACAACTGACTCACTTCCCAAGCTCTCTCATCCCCAACAGACTTCATACTTGCCCCTCTTTCCAAAACTCTTGCATTCACCTCCCTAACAACCCCATCCATAAACAAATTAAACAACCATGGAGACATCACACACCCCTGCCGCAAACCTACATTCACTGAGAACCAATCACTTTCCTCTCTTCCTACACGTACACATGCCTTACATCCTCGATAAAAACTTTTCACTGCTTCTAACAACTTGCCTCCCACACCATATATTCTTAATACCTTCCACAGAGCATCTCTATCAACTCTATCATATGCCTTCTCCAGATCCATAAATGCTACATACAAATCCATTTGCTTTTCTAAGTATTTCTCACATACATTCTTCAAAGCAAACACCTGATCCACACATCCTCTACCACTTCTGAAACCACACTGCTCTTCCCCAATCTGATGCTCTGTACATGCCTTCACCCTCTCAATCAATACCCTCTCAACCCATACCCTCCCATATAATTTACCAGGAATACTCAACAAACTTATACCTCTGTAATTTTGAGCACTCACTCTTATCCCCTTTGCCTTTGTACAATGGCACTATGCACGCATTCCGCCAATCCTCAGGCACCTCACCATGAGTCATACATACATTAAATAACCTTACCAACCAGTCAACAATACAGTCACCCCCCTTTTTTAATAATTCCACTGCAATAACCATCCAAACCTGCTGCCTTCCCGGCTTTCATCTTCCGCAAAGCTTTACTACCCTTCTCTGTTTACCAAATCTTTTTTCCCTAACCCTCTCACTTTGCACACCACCTCGCCCAAAAACACCCTATATCTGCCCACTCTATCATCAAACACATTCAACAAACCTTCAAATACTCACTCCATCTCCTTCTCACATCACCCACTACTTGTTATCACCCCCCCTTTTTTGCGCCCTTCACTGAAGTTCCCAATTTGCTCCCTTGTCTTACGCATTTTATTACCTCCTCCAGAACATCTTTTTATTCCCCCTAAAATTTAATGATACTCTCTCACCCCCAACTCTCATTTGCCCTTTTTTTCACACTCTGCACCTTTCTCTTGACCTCCTGTCTCTTTCTTTTATACATCTCCCACAATCATTTTTTCCCTGCAAAAATCGTCCAAAATGCCTCTCTCTTCTCTTTCACTAATACTCTTACTTCTTCATCCCACCCCACTCCCTTTCTAATCAACCCACCTCCCACTCTTCTATGCCACAAGCATCTTTTGCGCAATCCATCACTGATTCCCTAAATACATCCCTTCCCCCCCACTCCCCTTTCTTCCTTTTTTCCCCCTTTTTTTTTTTTTTTTTTTTTTTTTTTTTTTTTTTTTTTTTTTTTTTTTTTTTTCCATCCCACCATCCCCCCTGTACTTCCTCACACAGGTCCTTCTCAACTCATATTCCATTTTACACAAATATAAAATTTATAAATAATTTATTATATATATTTAAATATAAAAAATTCCGTCTTTTCCCCCCTTTTGCCCAGGTACGCAAGGGAAAAAGACGAAAAAATGGCCCAACCCCCCCCATACACATGTATATAATACTCCAAACACGCAAATATAACATACCTACACAACTTTCCATGGTTTACCCAGACGCTCACATGCCTTGATTCAATCCACTGACCACACGTCAACCCCGGTATACCACATCGTCCATTCACTCTATTCCTTTCCTCCTTTCACCCCCCTGCATGTTCAGGCCCCGATACACAAAATCTTTTTCACTCCATCTTTCCCCCTCCAATTTGGGCTCCCTTCTCCTCGTTCCCTCCACCTCCGACAAAATATATCCTCTTGTCAATCTTTCCTCACTCATTCTCTCCATGTGCCCAAAACCCCTTTCAAAACACCCTCTTCTGCTCTCTCAACCACGCTCTTTTTATTTCCACACATCTCTCTTACCCTTACTTACTTACTCGATCAAACCACCTCACACCACAAAAATTGTCCTCAAAAAT
This sequence comes from Panulirus ornatus, assembly GCF_036320965.1. NCBI lineage: Eukaryota > Metazoa > Arthropoda > Malacostraca > Decapoda > Palinuridae > Panulirus > Panulirus ornatus. The sequence goes on along the minus strand of NC_092233.1, from coordinate 28,928,930 downwards.
CTCATTCCAGCACATCCATCCTCCTGCGCACAACTCTATCCATAGCCCACGCCTCGCAACCATACAACATGTTGGAAACCCCTATTCCTTCAAACATACCCATTTTTTCTTTCCGAATAATGTTTTCCGACTTCCCAAACATTCTTCAAGCTCCCAGAATTTTCGCCCCCTCCCCCACCTATGATCCCCTTCCGCTTCCATGGTTCCATCCGCTGCCAAAATCACTCCCGATACAAAAACACTTCAAATTCCTCCAGTTTTTCTCCATTCAAACTCACCTCCCCCCAATTGACTTGACCCTCAACCCTACTGTACCTAATAACCTTGCTCTTATTCACATTTACTCTTAACTTTCTTCTTTCACACACTTTAAAACCCAAACTCAGTCACCAGCTTCTGCAGTTTCTCACATGAATCACCACCACGCTGTATCATCAAACGAACAACAACTGACTCACTTCCCAAGCTCTCTCATCCCCAACAGACTCATACTTGCCCCTCTTTCCAAAAATTTGCATTACCTCCCTAACAACCCCCAAACCAAAAACAAATTAAACAACCATGGAGACATCACACACCCCTGCCCGCAAACCGACATTCACTGAGCACCAATCACATTCCCTCTCTTCCTACACGTACACATGCTTACATCCTCGATAAAAACTTTTCACTGCTTCCTAACAACGTTCCTCCCACACGTATATCTTTAATTACCTTCCACAGAGATCTCTAGCAACTTTTGGATGTAATGTGTCTTGAGAGGTGCATCTGGAGGGATGTCTTATCATATCTTGTGGAGCTAAGGTGAAGATTTGTATGGGTTTTCAGAAAAGAAGAGTGAATGTGGGGGTGTAGAGGCTGGTGAGAGTAAGTGAGCTTTGGAAGAGACCTGTGTGAGGAAGTACCAAGAGAGACCAGATACAAATGGAAAAAGGTGAGAGCAAAGCGAAGTAAGGGAGTGGGGAGGAATGGGATGTATTTAGGAATCAGTGATTGGATTGCGCAAAAAATGCTTGTAGCATGAGAAGAGTGGGAGGTGGGTTGATTAGAAAGGGTAGTGGAGTGGTGGATGAAAGTAAGATATTATGAAAAGAGAAGGAGAAGGCATTTGGAACGATTTTTGCAGGGAAAAAAATGAAATTGAGTGGGAGACTGTAAAAAAAAAAGACAGGAGGTCGCAAGAGAAAGGTGGTCAAGATTTGAAAAAAAAAAGGGCAAATGAGAGTTGGGTGAAGAGAGTATCATTAATTTTAAGAGAATAAAAAGATGTTCTGGAAGGCGGTAAATAAAGTGCGTAAGACAAGGAGCAAATGGAACTTCAGTTAAGGCGCAAAGGGAGTGATAACAATAGTGGTGATGTGGAGAAGGAGATGGAGTGAGTATTTTGAAGGTTTGTTGAATGTGTGTTGATGAAAGGATGTGGCAGCTATATGGTTTTTGTCGAGGTGGTGTGCAAAGTGAGAGGGTTAGGGAAAATGATTTGGTAAACAGAGAAAGTAGTGAAAGCACTTGCGGAAGATGAAAGCCGGCAAGGCAGCAGGTTTTGGATGTTCTTGCAGTGGAATTTATTAAAAAAGGGGGTTACTGTATAGTTCTGGTTGGTTAAGGTTAATTTTAATGTATGTATGACTCATGGTGAGGTGCCTGAGGATTGGCGAATGCGTGCATATTTGGGGGGCCCCCCCCCCAATTTTTTTTTTTTTTTATGGTTTTTTTACAAAGGAAAAGGGGATAAGAGTGAGGTCCTCAAATACAGAGGTAAAAGTTTATGTTGAGTATTCCTGGTAAATTATAAATACGGAGATATTGGATTGAGAGGGTGAAGGCATGTACAAGCATCAGATTGGGAATGAGCATGTTGTTTCAGAGTGTAGAAGGATTGTGGATCAGTGTTTTTGCTTTGGAAGAATGTATGTGAGAGAAATACTTAAGAAAAGCAAATGATTTGTAGTAGCATTTAATGGATCTCTGGAGAAGCATATATATTATATATTATATATATATATATACATAATATTTAAAATGTATATTTTTTTTTTTTTTGCTTTGTCGCAGTCCGCACCACCCCTCCCGCTTTTGCGAGAAGCGCAAGGAAACAGACAAAAGAAATGGCCCAACCCACCCCCATACACATGCCTTGAAATTCATCCACATGACAGCACGTCAACCCCGGGTATAACACAATCGCTCCAATTTCACTCTAATCTTTGCTCCTTTCCACCCCCCTGCATGTTTCCGGCGCGAATCCACCCTACAAAATCTTTTTTCAGCTCCATCTTCCACCTCAATTTTGTCTCCCTCTTCTCCTCGTTCCCATCACCTCCGACACTATATCCTCTTGGTCCATCTTATCCTCACTCATGTCCTCCAGAAAAACTCATTCTCTCCATGTGTGCCCAAACATTTCAAACACACCCTCTTCTGCTCTCTCAACCACGCCTCTTTTTATTTCCACACATCTCTCTAACCCTACGTTACTTACTTCGATTCAATACCACCCGCCTCACACCACACATTGACCTGAAACATCTCATTTCCACACATCCATCCTCCTGCGCCAACAACTCGCTATCCATAGTCCACGCCATACTCGCAACCATACAACATTGTTTTGAACACTATTCCTTCAAACATAACCAATTTTGCTTTCGAGATAATGTTCTCCCCGACTTCCACACATTCTTCATGGCTCCCAGAATTTTCGCCCCTTCCCCTAAAAACTTCCCCCACCCTATGATACCCCATCCACTTCCTTGGTCCATCCGCTGCCAAGATCCACTCCCAGAATACTAAACAACTTCACTTCCTCCAGTTTTTCCCTCCATCAAACCACCTCCCAATTGAAATGACCCTCCAACCCTACTGTACCTAATAACCTTTCTCTTAATCACATTTACTCTTAACTTTCTTCTTCACACACTTACCAAACTCAGTCAAACCAGCTTCTGCAGTTTCTTCACATGAATCGCCACCAGCGCTGTAATCATCAGCGAACCAACAACGACATCACTTCCAAGCCTCTCATCCCCAACAGACTTCATAACTTGCCCCTCTTTCCAAAACTCTTGATTCACCTCCCTAACAACCAACAGTCCATAAACAAATTACACATATATATATATATATATATATATTAATATTATATATATATATATATATATATATATATAATATATATATATATATACACGCTGAGATGTATAGGTATGTATATGTGTGGCGTGTGGATGTGTATGTAATACATTTGTATGTGGGTGGGTTGGGCCATTCTTTCGTCTGTTTCCTTGCGCTACCTCGCTGATGTGGAAAGCAACAAAGTATATAAAATAGAAAAAAAAATGGAACTTGTCTCACACATTGATTTATTCATATGTTCATTCTCAGATTTAGTCCAATGACAGCACATCATGTTCGCCCATGACCATATCAGTCCAATTCACTCTATCCTACACACCACCTTTCAACCCACCTGAATTATCAAGTCATGATGCCCCAAAGCTTCCTTTTGGCTCCCTTTTCCATCTCCTTTCTTGGTCTCATCTCCTCCCCCTCCTCCCACTCACTAAGACATGTTATCCCATGGTTGATCTCATGTCATTCTTCCATTCCTATATGTCCTAATCTTTTCATCAACATCCAGATTAACACTTTCATTGATGAGCTTACTGTCACACCACCAACTCTTTTATAGCATCCATTACATGATCAGCCTGCCTGAAACCAACGTATCATATTTCAGGCATCTCAATTCCAACTTGTTTCTCTTCCCTTTCTTTTGTATTCAAAGGCCCAAGACCCACATCCAAATAACACGTCAGGACCCTTCCTTTACCCTACAGACATACAAAAATCTCCTTGGCTACATACACTGACCACTCCAAGACATAGCCTATGGTTCCATCTGCCTCCAAGTCTACTCTCAAGTAAAAAGCTCTCTCCACATCCCCCAGGTCTCCAGCTTGTGTCCCTCACAGCTTATGGATTTTTTACTGGAGTCTGCCATTTGAAGCTTTGTTCATCCTGCAAACATGCTGTTTTCCCCCCCAGTAGTATATATTTCTATCACAAAATGTTTTTTTTATTCGTAATTAATTCCCAAAACACCAATTACACTAAAAATTGGTTGTACTACTTATCAGAAAAATTTCTATTTGCTGTGCTACATAAGTACTTTTTCTGATAACATCTCTTCATTAAGAACAACATTGCAATTTTGTCACTTAGAAAATTCTCAATCTCAGTGGTGTGTGGTGGCTGTGCACAGATTCGTACCATGACTACCCTGGTACAGACCTTTGATGTGTTACAAATATGTTCTGAGCCCGTCACAAGTTGAATGTAGGGCCCACAAGTTCTTGATAAGCCAAGGCTTTGATTTTAATAACTTTAATGCTAAATGGGCTGCAGAATTACAAAGGATGGACAAGAAGATAGTAATATTTTATTAGTACAGTAGTTTGTGAAATCCACTGTTACAAATTTTTTCATCTATGGTAAGAACCCTATAGCATAAAATAAAGCACTTCGTAAGTTGGGGGGTACCAAATTACAGCTGCCGCTGTAACTTGTATCGGCTCAAACACAGGAACTATAAAACATACTTCCATGGTTTGCATATTTTCCTTACCCTTACTTGAATTCCAAGCCATGCCTTTTTTTGGGTGTCAAGAGATGCATTATATCAATGATTAAGAATAATATAGCATTGAAAAAATCCTGCTGAGTAAGTTTTACCCAGGTAGCACAGGACGTGAAGTGGCACAACCTTGTACCGTCCCACACATGTATCTTGCTACTTCTGCACCATCTATGCATGCATAGCCCTACCAATTAGTGATTGTCCTCTGGTCCTAATGATAAGATAATGCAGTACACAACCTTTTCTTAAAATTTATTGCCTGAACAACTATCCTTTCCATCCACCTTTCATCATATGCCTGCTTTTACCACCTCAACTCTCTCATCAACCACTCACAGTAAGCCTTCATTCATATACCCATGTAACCTCCCTGCCAAATACCTTACATCTGTCACTCTGTTATTATACCCTTTCAACAAACTTTTATAAGTGCTTGCTCCATCTGTTCACCTTATCTCTTCTGCCAGTTATCTTTCCCGATTTGTCCTCTTTAATGATGTTAACCACTGTTTTCCAGTTTCAAACCATTTACTCATTCACATCCTGAAATTTGCTGATTTATGCTCACAACTCTTATTTGCCCCCTTTTTAGACCATCGCACCTTCCTCTAGACCTACTGGCCTCTATTCTACTGTACATCTACCAATCACTCCTTCCCTGTAAATTGAATGGTTCCTTACACAGAGGACTCCACAGAATGATAGTGTTAGAGAGTGTTGTATTAAACATTTGGGATATTCAGAATAAGGTAACACATTTAGAATGATAAAGGAAAGATTGACAAAGAGGATATTGTGTCGAAAGTGGAGAGGACAAGGAGAATAGGGAGACACATTGAAGATGGAAGAATAGGAATGAAAAGGATTTTGATAAATGAAGGCCTGAAGGTGCAGGAGGGTGAAAGCGTTCATAGGGATAGAGTGAATTGGAGCGATATGTACTACCGGGGTTTGACGTGCTGTCTAGTGGATTGAATTAAGGCATGTGAAGCGTTCTGGGGTAAACATGGAAAAGCTGTGTAGGTTATGGTATATTTGCGTGTGTGGACGTGTGTATATACATGTGGTATGGGGGGGGTTGGGCAATTCTTTCGTCTGTTTCCTTGTCTACTCGCAAACGCGGGAGCAGCGACAAAGTATAATAAAAAAAAAAATAATAATAATTCAAGAACTGTTGTATCTTAATGGCCTTTGAAGAATTTTTGTAATTACATGTATCTCTCTTTATGCTACTGTTTCCCAGAGTCCTTCAGATCAAGGGGATTCCTAGCTTTTGTAGCTGATTCCTATCAGATCTGGTACAATTTTGTTGCTTTCAACATGGACCTTTTCAGCAGTTCTCTGGTGACCCCTTCAGATAAGGAACCCAGATTGTAGCAGCACATTCTAATTTGGCTTGAATATTTCTCAAATATATCTTCCAAAATATTTAACTGTAACAGCTCTTTTTACTTTTAGTACAAACAAATATCCCTGGGGATAGGGGAGAGAGAATACTTCCCGCTTATTCCTCATGTGTCATACAAGGCGACTAAAGAGGACGGGAATGGGGGGCTAGAAACCCTCCCCTCCTTGTATTTTAACTTTCTAAAAGGGGAAACAGAAGAAAGAGTCATGCGGGGAGTGCTCATCCTCCTCGAAGGCTCAGATTGGGGTGTCTAAATGTGTGTGGATGTAACCAAGATGAGAAAAAAGGAGAGATAGGTAGTATGTTTGAGGAAAGGAGCCTGGTTTTTTTTGACTCTGAGTGAAACGAAGCTCAAGGGTAAAGAGGAAGAGTGGTTTAGGAATGTCTTGGGAGTAAAGTCAGGGGTTAGTGATAGGACAAGAGCAAGGGAAGGAGTAGCACTACTCCTGAAACAGGAGTGGTGGGAGTATGTGATAGAGTGTAAGAAAGTAAACTCTAGATTCATATGGGTAAAACTGAAAGTGGATGGAGAGAGATGGGTGATTATTGGTGCATGTGTACCTGGGCATGAGAAGAAAGATCATAAGAGGCAAGTGTTTTGGGAGCAGTTGAGTGAGTGTGTTAGTAGTGTTGATGCATGAGACCGGGTTATAGTGATGCGTGATTTGAACGCAAAGGTAAGTGATGTGGCGGTTGAGGGAATAATTGGTGTACATGGGGTGTTCAGTGTTGTAAATGGAAATGGTGAAGAGCTTGTAGATGTATGTGCTGAAAAAGGACTGGAGACTGGGAATACTTGGTTTAAAAAGAGAGATATACATAAATATTCGTATATAAGTAGGAGAGATGGCCAGAGAACGTTATTGGATTACGTGTTAATTGATAGGCGCGTGAGAGAGACTTTTGGATGTTAATGTGCTGAGAGGTGCTACTGGAGGGATGTCTGATCATTATCTTGTGGAGGTGAAGGTGAAGATATGTAGAGGTTTTTAAAAAAGAAGAGAGAATGTTGGGGTAAAGAGAGTGGTGAGAGTAAGTGAGGAAGCACCAGGAGAGACTTAGTACAGAATGGAAATAGGTGAGAACAAAGGATGTAAGGGGAGTGGGGGAGGAATGGGATGTATTTAGGGAAGCAGTGACGGCTTGCGCAAAAGATGCTTTTGGCATGAGAAGCATGGGAGGTGGGCAGATTAGAAAGGGTAGTGAGTGGTGGGATGAAGAAGTAAGATTATTAGTGAAAGAGAAGAGAGAGGCATTTGGACGATTTTTGCAAGGAAATAATGCAAATGAGTGGGAGATGTATAAGAAAGAGGCAGGAGGTCAAGAGAAAGGTGCAAGAGGTGAAAAAGAGGGCAAATGAGAGTTGGGGTGAGAGAGTATCATTAAGTTTTAGGGAGAATAAAACGATATTCTGGAAGGAGGTAAATAAAGTGCGTAAGACAAGGAAACAAGTGGGAACATCAGTGAAGGGGGTAATGGGGAGGTGATAACAAGTAGTGGTTATGTGAGAAGGAGATGGAGTGAATATTTTGAAGGTTTGTTGAATGTGTTTGATGATAGAGTGGCAGATATAGGGTGTTTTGGTCGAGGTGGTGTGCAAAGGGAGAGGGAGAGGGAGAATAATTTGGTAAACAGAGAAGAGGTAGTAAAAGCTTTGCGGAACATGAGAGCTGGCAAGGCAGCGGGATTGCATGGTACTGCAGTGGAATTTATTAAAAAGGGGGTGACTGTGTTGTTGACTGGTTGGTAAGGTTATTGTACAAAGGCAAAGGGGATGTGAGTGCTCAAATTACAGAGGTATAAGTTTGTTGAGTATTCCTGGGAAATTATATGTGCTGATTGAGAGGGTGAAGGAATGTACAGAGCATCAGATTGGGAAAGAGCAGTGTGGTTTCAGAAGTGGTAGAGGGTGTCTGGATCAGGTGTTTGAAGGATGTATGTGAGAAATACTTAGAAAAGCAAATGGATTTGTATGTAGCATTTATGGATCTGGAGAAGGCATATGATAAGAGTTGATAGAGATGCTCTGTGGAAGGTATTAAGAATATATGGTGAGGGAGGCAAGTTGTTAGAAGCAGTGAAAAGTTTTTATTGAGGACGTAAGGCATGTGTACGAGTATGAAGAGAGGAAAGTGATTGGTTCTCAGTGAATGTTGGTTTGCGGCAGGGGTGTGTGATGTCTCCATGGTTGTTTAATTTGTTTATGGATGGGGTTGTTAGGGAGGTGAATGCAAGAGTTTTAGAAAGAGGGGCAAGTATGCAATCTGTTGTGGATGAGAGAGCTTGGGAAGTGAGTCAGCTGTTGTTTGCTGATGATACAGTGCTGGTGGCTGATTCGAGTGAGAAACTGCAGAAGCTGGTGACTGAGTTTGGTAAAGTGTGTGAAAGAAGAAAGCTGAGAGTAAATGTGAATAAGAGCAAGGTTACAAGGTACAGTAGGGTTGAGGGAAAAGTCAATTGGGAGGTAAGTTTGAATGGAGAAAAACTGGAGGAAGTGAAGTATTTTAGATATCTGGGAGTGGATTTTGCAGTGAATGGAACCATGGAAGCAGAAGTGAGTCATTCACTGAGAACCAATCACTTTCCTCTCTTCCTACATGTACACATGCCTTACATCCTCGATAAAAACTTTTCACTGCTTCTAACAACTTGCCTCCCACACCATATATTCTTAAAACCTTCCACAGAGCATCTCTATCAACTCTATCATATGCCTTCTCCAGATCCATAAATGCTGCATACAAATCCATTTGCTTTTCTAAGTATTTCTCACATACATTCTTCAAAGCAAACACCTGATCCACACATCCTCTACCACTTCTGAAACCACACTGCCCTTCCCCAATCTTATGTTCTGTACATGCCTTCACCCTCTCAATCAATACCCTCCCATATAATTTACCAGGAATACTCAACAAACTTATACCTCTGTAATTTGAGCACTCACTCGTATCCCCTTTGCCTTTGTACAATGGCACTATGCACGCATTCCGCCAATCCACAGGCACCTCACCATGAGTCATACATACATTAAATAACCTTACCAACCAGTCAACAATACAGTCACCCCCTTTTTTAATAAATTCCACTGCAATACCATCCAAACCTGCTGCCTTGCTGGCTTTCATCTTCCGCAAAGCTTTTACTACCTCTTCTCTGTTTACCAAATCATTTTCCCCAACCCTCTCACTTTGCCCACCACCTCGACCAAGACACCCTATATCTGCCACTCTATCATCAAACACATTCAACAAACCTTCAAAATACTCACTCCATCTCCTTCTCACATCACCACTACTTGTTATCACCTCCCCATTAGCGCCCTTCACTGAAGTTCCCATTTGCTGCCTTGTCTTACGCACTTTATTTACCTCCTTCCAGAACATCTTTTTATTCTCCCTAAAATTTAATGATACTCTCTCACCCCAACTCTCATATATATATATATATATATATATATATATATATATATTTATTATACTTTATTATACTTTGTCGCTGTCTCCCGCGTTTGCGAGGTAGCGCAAGGAAACAGACGAAAAAAATGGCCCCCCCCCCCCCCCCATACACATGTATATACATACTTCCACACACGCAAATATATATACCTACACAGCTTTCCATGGTTTACCCCAGACGCTTCACCTGCCTTGATTCAATCCACTGACAGCACGTCAACCCCGGTATACCACATCGCTCCAATTCACTCTATTCCTTGCCCTCCTTTCACCCTCCTGCATGTTCAGGCCCCGATCACACAAAATCTTTTTCACTCCATCTTTCCACCTCCAATTTGGTCTCCCTCTTCTCCTCGTTCCCTCTACCTCCGACACATATATCCTCTTGGTCAATCTTTCCTCACTCATCCTCTCCATGTGCCCAAACCACTTCAAAACACCCTCTTCTGCTCTCTCAACCATGCTCTTTTTATTTCCACACATCTCTCTTACCCTTACGTTACTCACTCGATCAAACCACCTCACACCACACATTGTCCTCAAACATCTCATTTCCAGCACATCCATCCTCCTGCGCACAACTCTATCCATAGCCCACGCCTCGCAACCATACAACATTGTTGGAACCACTATTCCTTCAAACATACCCATTTTTGCTTTCCGAGATAATGTTCTTGACTTTCACACATTCTTCAAGGCCCCCAGAATTTTCGCCCCCTCCCCCACCCTATGATCCACTTCCGCTTCCATGGTTCCATCCGCTGCTAGATCCACTCCCAGATATCTAAAACACTTCACTTCCTCCAGTTTTTCTCCATTCAAACTCACCTCCCAATTGACTTGACCCTCAACCCTACTGTACCTAATAACCTTGCTCTTCTTCACATTTACTCTTAACTTTCTTCTTCCACACACTTTACCAAACTCAGTCACCAGCTTCTGCAGTTTCTCACATGAATCAGCCGCCAGCGCTGTATCATCAGCGAACAACAACTGACTCACTTCCCAAGCTCTCTCATCCCCAACAGACTTCATACTTGCCCCTCTTTCCAAAACTCTTGCATTTACCTCCCTAACAACCCCATCCATAAACAAATTAAACAACCATAGAGACATCACACACCCCTGCCGCAACCTACATTCACTGAGAACCAATCACTTTCCTCTCTTCCTACACGTACACATGCCTTACATCCTCGATAAAAACTTTTCACTGCTTCTAACAACTTTCCTCCCACACCATATATTCTTAATACCTTCCACAGAGCATCTCTATCAACTCTATCATATGCCTTCTCCAGATCCATAAATGCTACATACAAATCCATTTGCTTTTCTAAGTATTTCTCACATACATTCTTCAAAGCAAACACCTGATCCACACATCCTCTACCACTTCTGAAACCACACTGCTCTTCCCCAATCTGATGCTCTGTACATGCCTTCACCCTCTCAATCAATACCCTCCCATATAATTTACCAGGAATACTCAACAAACTTATACCTCTGTAATTTGAGCACTCACTCTTATCCCCTTTGCCTTTGTACAATGGCACTATGCACGCATTCCGCCAATCCTCAGGCACCTCACCATGAGTCATACATACATTAAATAACCTTACCAACCAGTCAACAATACAGTCACCCCCTTTTTTAATAAATTCCACTGCAATACCATCCAAACCTGCTGCCTTGCCGGCTTTCATCTTCCGCAAAGCTTTCACTACCTCTTCTCTGTTTACCAAATCATTTTCCCTAACCCTCTCACTTTGCACACCACCTCGACCAAAACACCCTATATCTGCCACTCTATCATCAAACACATTCAACAAACCTTCAAAATACTCACTCCATCTCCTTCTCACATCACCACTACTTGTTATCACCTCCCCATTTGCGCCCTTCACTGAAGTTCCCATTTGTTCCCTTGTCTTACGCACTTTATTTACCTCCTTCCAGAACATCTTTTTATTCTCCCTAAAATTTAATGATACTCTCTCACCTCAACTCTCATTTGCCCTTTTTTTCACCTCTTGCACCTTTCTCTTGACCTCCTGTCTCTTTCTTTTATACATCTCCCACTCAATTGCATTTTTTCCCTGCAAAAATCGTCCAAATGCCTCTCTCTTCTCTTTCACTAATACTCTTACTTCTTCATCCCACCACTCACTACCCTTTCTAATCAACCCACCTCCCACTCTTCTCATGCCACAAGCATCTTTTGCGCAATCCATCACTGATTCCCTAAATACATCCCATTCCTCCCCCACTCCCCTTACTTCCATTGTTCTCACCTTTTTCCATTCTGTACTCAGTCTCTTCCTGGTACTTCCTCACACAGGTCTCCTTCCCAAGCTCACTTACTCTCACCACCCTCTTCACCCCAACATTCACTCTTCTTTTCTGAAAACCCATACAAATCTTCATCTTAGCCTCCACAAGATAATGATCAGACATCCCTCCAGTTGCACCTCTCAGCACATTAACATCCAAAAGTCTCTCTTTCGCACGCCTGTCAATTAACACGTAATCCAATAACGCTCTCTGGCCATCTCTCCTACTTACATAAGTATACTTATGTATATCTCGCTTTTTAAACCAGGTATTCCCAATCATCAGTCCTTTTTCAGCACATAAATCTACAAGCTCTTCACCATTTCCATTTACAACACTGAACACCCCATGTATACCAATTATTCCCTCAACTGTCACATTACTCACCTTTGCATTCAAATCACCCATCACTATAACCCGGTCTCGTGCATCAAAACCACTAACACACTCATTCAGCTGCTCCCAAAACACTTGCCTCTTTGATCTTTCTTCCCATGCCCAGGTGCATATGCACCAATAATCACCCACCTCTCTCCATCAACTTTCAGTTTTACCCATATGAATCGAGAATTTACTTTCTTACACTCTATTACATACTCCCACAACTCCTGTTTCAAGAGTATTGCTACTCCTTCCCTTGCTCTTGTCCTCTCACTAACCCCTGACTTTACTCCCCAGACATTCCCAAACCACTCTTCCCCTTTACCCTTGAGCTTCGTTTCACTCAGAGTCAAAACATCCAGGTTCCTTTCCTCAAACATACTACCTATCTCTCCTTTTTTCACATCTTGGTTACATCCACACACATTTAGGCACCCCACTCTGAGCCTTCGAGGAGGATGAGCACTCCCCGCGTGACTCCTTCTTCTGTTTCCCATTTTAGAAAGTTAATACAAGGAGGGGAGGATTTCTGGCCCCCAGCTCCCGTCCCCTCTAGTCGCTTTCTACGACACACGAGGAATACGTGGGAAGTATTCTTTCACCCCTATCCCCAGGGATAATATACAATATACATATATATATATATATATATATATATATATATATATATTTTTTTTTTTTTTATACTTTGTCGCTGTCTCCCGCGTTAGCGAGGTAGCGCAAGGAAACAGACGAAAGAAATGGCCCACCCCCCATACACATGTATATACATACGTCCACACACGCAAATATACATACCTACACAGCTTTCCATGGTTTACCCCAGACGCTTCACATGCCTTGATTCAATCCACTGACAGCACGTCAACCCCGGTATACCACATCGATCCAATTCACTCTATTCCTTGCCCTCCTTTCACCCTCCTGCATGTTCAGGCCCCGATCACACAAAATCTTTTTCACTCCATCTTTCCACCTCCAGTTTGGTCTCCCTCTTCTCCTCGTTCCCTCCACCTCCGACACATATATCCTCTTGGTCAATCTTTCCTCACTCATTCTCTCCATGTGCCCAAACCACTTCAAAACACCCTCTTCTGCTCTCTCAACCACGCTCTTTTTATTTCCACACATCTCTCTTACCCTTACGTTACTCACTCGATCAAACCACCTCACACCACACATTGTCCTCAAACATCTCATTTCCAGCACATCCATCCTCCTGCGCACAACTCTATCCATAGCCCACGCCTCGCAACCATACAACATTGTTGGAACCACTATTCCTTCAAACATACCCATTTTTACTTTCCGAGATAATGTTCTCGACTTCCACACATTCTTCAAGGCCCCCAGAATTTTCGCCCCCTCCCCCACCCTATGATCCACTTCCGCTTCCATGGTTCCATCCGCTGCCAGATCCACTCCCAGATATCTAAAACACTTCACTTCCTCCAGTTTTTCTCCATTCAAACTCACCTCCCAATTGACTTGACCCTCAACCCTACTGTACCTAATAACCTTGCTCTTATTCACATTTACTCTTAACTTTCTTCTTCCACACACTTTACCAAATTCAGTCACCAGCTTCTGCAGTTTCTCACATGAATCAGCCACCAGCGCTGTATCATCAGCGAACAACAACTGACTCACTTCCCAAGCTCTCTCATCCCCAACAGACTTCATACTTGCCCCTCTTTCCAAAACTCTTGCATTTACCTCCCTAACAACCCCATCCATAAACAAATTAAACAACCATGGAGACATCACACACCCCTGCCGCAAACCTACATTCACTGAGAACCAATCACTTTCCTCTCTTCCTACACGTACACATGCCTTACATCCTCGATAAAAACTTTTCACTGCTTCTAACAACTTTCCTCCCACACCATATATTCTTAATACCTTCCACAGAGCATCTCTATCAACTCTATCATATGCCTTCTCCAGATCCATAAATGCTACATACAAATCCATTTGCTTTTCTAAGTATTTCTCACATACATTCTTCAAAGCAAACACCTGATCCACACATCCTCTACCACTTCTGAAACCACACTGCTCTTCCCCAATCTGATGCTCTGTACATGCCTTCACCCTCTCAATCAATACCCTCCTATATAATTTACCAGGAATACTCAACAAACTTATACCTCTGTAATTTGAGCACTCACTCTTATCCCCTTTGCCTTTGTACAATGGCACTATGCACGCATTCCGCCAATCCTCAGGCACCTCACCATGAGTCATACATACATTAAATAACCTCACCAACCAGTCAACAATACAGTCACCCCCTTTTTTCATAAATTCCACTGCAATACCATCCAAACCTGCTGCCTTGCTGGCTTTCATCTTCCGCAAAGCTTTCACTACCTCTTCTCTGTTTACCAAATCATTTTCCCTAGCCCTCTCACTTTGCACACCACCTCGACCAAAACACCCTATATCTGCCACTCTATCATCAAACACATTCAACAAACCTTCAAAATACTCACTCCATCTCCTTCTCACATCACCACTACTTGTTATCACCTCCCCATTTGCGCTCTTCACTGAAGTTCCCATTTGCTCCCTTGTCTTACGCACTTTATTTACCTCCTTCCAGAACATCTTTTTATTCTCCCTAAAATTTAATGATACTCTCTCACCCCAACTCTCATTTGCCCTTTTTTTCACCTCTTGCACCTTTCTCTTGACCTCCTGTCTCTTTCTTTTATACATCTCCCACTCAATTGCATTTTTTCCCTGCAAAAATCGTCCAAATGCCTCTCTCTTCTCTTTCACTAATTCTCTTACTTCTTCATCCCACCACTCACTGCCCTTTCTAATCAACCCACCTCCCACTCTTCTCATGCCACAAGCATCTTTTGCGCAATCCATCACTGATTCCCTAAATACATCCCATTCCTCCCCAACTCCCCTTGCTTCCATTGTTCTCACCTTTTTCCATTCTGTACTCAGTCTCTCCTGGTACTTCCTCACACAGGTCTCCTTCTCAAGCTCACTTACTCTCGCCATCCTCTTCACCCCAACATTCACTCTTCTTTTCTGAAAACCCATACAAATCTTCACCTTAGCCTCCACAAGATAATGATCAGACATCCCTCCAGTTGCAACTGGAGGGATGTCTGATCATTATTTTTTTTTTTTATACTTTGTTGCTGTCTCCCGCGTTTGCGAGGTAGCGCAAGGAAACAGACGAAAGAAATGGCCCAACCCCCCCATACACATGTATATACATACGTCCACACACGCAAATATACATACCTCCACAGCTTTCCATGGTTTACCCCAGATGCTTCACATGCCTTGATTCAATCCACTGACAGCACGTCAACCCCGGTATACCACATCGCTCCAATTCACTCTATTCCTTGCCCTCCTTTCACCCTCCTGCATGTTCAGGCCCTGATCACACAAAATCTTTTTCACTCCATCTTTCCACCTCCAATTTGGTCTCCCTCTTCTCCTCGTTCCCTCCACCTCCGACACATATATTCTCTTGGTCAATCTTTCCTCACTCATTCTCTCCATGTGCCCGAACCATTTCAAAACACCCTCTTCTGCTCTCTCAACCACGCTCTTTTTATTTCCACACATCTCTCTTACCCTTACGTTACTTACTCGATCAAACCACCTCACACCACACATTGTCCTCAAACATCTCATTTCCAGCACATCCATCCTCCTGCGCACAACTCTATCCATAGTCCACGCCTCGCAACCATACAACATTGTTGGAACCACTATTCCTTCAAACATACCCATTTTTGCTTTCCGAGATAATGTTCTCGACTTCCACACATTCTTCAAGGCTCCCAGAATTTTCGCCCCCTCCCCCACCCTATGATCCACTTCCGCTTCCATGGTTCCATCCGCTGCCAGATCCACTCCCAGATATCTAAAACACTTCACTTCCTCCAGTTTTTCTCCATTCAAACTCACCTCCCAATTGACTTGACCCTCAACCCTACTGTACCTAATAACCTTGCTCTTATTCACATTTACTCTTAACTTTCTTCTTTCACACACTTTACCAAACTCAGTCACCAGCTTCTGCAGTTTCTCACATGAATCAGCCACCAGCGCTGTATCATCAGCGAACAACAACTGACTCACTTCCCAAGCTCTCTCATCCCCAACAGACTTCATACTTGCCCCTCTTTCCAAAACTCCTGCATTCACCTCCCTAACAACCCCATCCATAAACAAATTAAACAACCATGGAGACATCACACACCCCTGCCGCAAACCTACATTCACTGAGAACCAATCACTTTCCTCTCTTCCTACACGTACACATGCCTTACATCCTCGATAAAAACTTTTCACTGCTTCTAACAACTTTCCTCCCACACCGTATATTCTTAATACCTTCCACAGAGCATCTCTATCAACTTTTGGATGTTAATGTGCTGAGAGGTGCATCTGGAGGGATGTCTGATCATTATCTTGTGGAGGCTAAGGTGAAGATTTGTATGGGTTTTCAGAAAAGAAGAGTGAATGTTGGGGTGAAGAGGGTGGTGAGAGTAAGTGAGCTTGGGAAGGAGACCTGTGTGAGGAAGTACCAGGAGAGACTGAGTACAGAATGGAAAAAGGTGAGAGCAATGGAAGTAAGGGGAGTGGGGGAGGAATGGGATGTATTTAGGGAATCAGTGATGGATTGCGCAAAAGATGCTTGTAGCATGAGAAGAGTGGGAGGTGGGTTGATTAGAAAGGGTAGTGAGTGGTGGGATGAAGTAAGAGTATTAGTGAAAGAGAAGAGAGAGGCATTTGGACGATTTTTGCAGGGAAAAAATGAAATTGAGTGGGAGATGTATAAAAGAAAGAGACAGGAGGTCAAGAGAAAGGTGCAAGAGGTGAAAAAAAGGGCAAATGAGAGTTGGGGTGAGAGAGTATCATTAAATTTTAAGGAGAATAAAAAGATGTTCTGGAAGGAGGTAAATAAAGTGCGTAAGACAAGGGAGCAAATGGGAACTTCAGTGAAGGGCGCAAATGGGGAGGTGATAACAAGTAGTGGTGATGTGAGAAGGAGATGGAGTGAGTATTTTGAAGGTTTGTTGAATGTGTTTGATGATAGAGTGGCAGATATAGGGTGTTTTGGTCGAGGTGGTGTGCAAAGTGAGAGGGTTAGGGAAAATGATTTGGTAAACAGAGAAGAGGTAGTGAAAGCTTTGCGGAAGATGAAAGCCGGCAAGGCAGCAGGTTTGGATGGTATTGCAGTGGAATTTATTAAAAAAGGGGGTGACTGTATTGTTGACTGGTTGGTAAGGTTATTTAATGTATGTATGACTCATGGTGAGGTGCCTGAGGATTGGCGGAATGCGTGCATAGTGCCATTGTACAAAGGCAAAGGGGATAAGAGTGAGTGCTCAAATTACAGAGGTATAAGTTTGTTGAGTATTCCTGGTAAATTATACGGGAGGATATTGATTGAGAGGGTGAAGGCATGTACAGAGCATCAGATTGGGGAAGAGCAGTGTGGTTTCAGAAGTGGTAGAGGATGTGTGGATCAGGTGTTTGCTTTGAAGAATGTATGTGAGAAATACTTAGAAAAGCAAATGGATTTGTATGTAGCATTTATGGATCTGGAGAAGGCATATTATATATATATATATATATATATATATATATATATATATATATATATATTTTTTTTTTTTTGCTTTGTCGCTGTCTCCCGCGTTTGCGAGGTAGCGCAAGGAAACAGACGAAAGAAATGGCCCAACCCACCCCCATACACATGCCTTGATTCAATCCACTGACAGCACGTCAACCCCGGTATACCACATCGCTCCAATTCACTCTATTCTTTGCCCTCCTTTCACCCTCCTGCATGTTCAGGCCCCGATCACACAAAATCTTTTTCACTCCATCTTTCCACCTCCAATTTTGTCTCCCTCTTCTCCTCGTTCCCTCCACCTCCGACACATATATCCTCTTGGTCAATCTTTCCTCACTCATTCTCTCCATGTGACCAAACCATTTCAAAACACCCTCTTCTGCTCTCTCAACCACGCTCTTTTTATTTCCACACATCTCTCTTACCCTTACGTTACTTACTCGATCAAACCACCTCACACCACACATTGTCCTCAAACATCTCATTTCCAGCACATCCATCCTCCTGCGCACAACTCTATCCATAGTCCACGCCTCGCAACCATACAACATTGTTGGAACCACTATTCCTTCAAACATACCCATTTTTGCTTTCCGAGATAATGTTCTCGACTTCCACACATTCTTCAAGGCTCCCAGAATTTTCGCCCCTTCCCCCACCCTATGATCCACTTCCGCTTCCATGGTTCCATCCGCTGCCAGATCCACTCCCAGATATCTAAAACACTTCACTTCCTCCAGTTTTTCTCCATTCAAACTCACCTCCCAATTGAATTGACCCTCAACCCTACTGTACCTAATAACCTTTCTCTTATTCACATTTACTCTTAACTTTCTTCTTTCACACACTTTACCAAACTCAGTCACCAGCTTCTGCAGTTTCTCACATGAATCAGCCACCAGCGCTGTATCATCAGCGAACAACTGACTCACTTCCCAAGCTCTCTCATCCCCAACAGACTTCATACTTGCCCCTCTTTCCAAAACTCTTGCATTCACCTCCCTAACAACTCATCCATAAACAAATTAAACATATATATATATATATATATATATATATATATATATATATATATATATATATATATATATATATATATATATATATACACGCTGAGATGTATAGGTATGTATATGTGTGCGTGTGGATGTGTATGTATATACATTTGTATGTGGGTGGGTTGGGCCATTCTTTCGTCTGTTTCCTTGCGCTACCTCGCTGATGTGGGAAAGCAACAAAGTATAGTAAATATAAAAAAAATGGCACTTGTCTCACACATTGATTTATTCATATGTTCATTCTCAGATTTAGTCCAATGACAGCACATCATGTCCCATGTACCATATCAGTCCAATTCACTCTATCCTACACACACCTTTCACCCACCTGAATGTTCAAGTCATGATGCCCCAAAGCTTCCTTTGCTCCCATTATTCCATCTCCTTTCTTGGTCTCTCCTTCCCCCTCCTCCCACTCACTAAGACATGTTGATCCTCATGGTTGATCTCATGTCATTCTTCCTTTCTATATGTCTGAATCTTTTCAGCACATCCAGATTAACACTTTCAGTTAGAGTGTGCTTACTGTCACACCACTCTTTTATAGCATCATTACATGATCAGCCTGCCTGATACCACGTATCATTTTCAGGCATCTCATTTCCAACTTGTTCTCTTCCCTTTCTTTTGTATTCAAGGCCCAAGACCCACATCCAAATAACACTGTCAGGACCTCTTTACCCTCAGACATACACATCTCTTTGCTTACATACACTGACCACCCAAGACCATAGCCTATGGTTCCATCTGCTGCCAAGTCTACTCTCAAGTAAAGCTCTCCACTTCCCCCAGGTCCCAGCTTGTGTCTCCAGCTTATGGATTTTTTACTGGAGTCTGCCATTTGAGCTTTGTCATCTGCAAACAGCTGTTTTCCCCCCAGTAGTTATTTTCTATCACAAAATGTTTTTTATTCGTAATTATTCCCCAAAACACCAATTACACTAAAATTGGGTTGTTAGCTACTTTCAGAATAATTTCTATTTGCTGTGCTACATAAGTACTTTTTCTGATAACATCTCTTCATTATGAACACATTGCAATTTTGTCACTTAGAATATTCTCATTCTCAGGTGGTGGTGTTGGTGGCTGTGCACAGATTCGTAGCCATGACTACCTGGTACAGACCTTTGATGTGTTAACATTATGTTCTGAGCCCTTCACAGTTGAATGTAGGGCCCACAAGTTCTTGATAAGCCATGGCTTTGATTTTAATAAGCTTTATGCTAAAGGGCTGCAGTATTACAAAGGATGTGACAAGAAGGTTAGTAATAATTATTAGTACTAGTAGGTTTGTGAAATTCACTGTTACAAATTTTTTCATCTAGGGTAGAACCCTATGAGCATATAAGAAAGCACTTAGTAAGTGGGGGGGGGTACCAAATTACAGCTGCAGCTGTACTTGTATAGGCTCAACACAGGAACTATAAAACATACTTCCATGGTTTGCATTTTCCTTCCCTTACTTGAATTCCAAGCCATGCTTTTTGGGTGTCAAGAGATGCTTTATTTCATGATTAAGAATAATTAGCATTGGGAAAAAATCCTGCTGTGTTAGTTACCCAGGTAGCACAGACGGGAAGTGCACAACCTTGTACCTCCCACACATGTATGCTTGCTACTTTCTGCATCAGCTATGCATGCTTAGCCCAACAAATTAGTGATTGTCTCTGGTCACTAATGATAATGATAATGCAGTCACACCTTTTCTTAAAAGTTTTGCCTGAACTACTATCCTTTCCAGCCACCTTTCATCTTATGCCTGGCTTTTACCACCTCATCTCTTCTCATCAACCACTCACAGTAATGCCTTCTTCATATACCCATGTACCTCCCTGACCTAAATACCTTACATCTGTCACTCTGTTATTATACCCTTTCATCAATCTTTTATAAGTGCTTGCTCCATCTGTTCACCTTATCTCTGCCAGTTATCTTTCCCGATTTGTCCTCTTTAATGATGTTACCACTTGTTTTCCTGTTTCAAACCATTTTCTCATTCACTCTGAAATTTGCTGATTTTTGCTCACAACTCTTATTTGCCCCCTTTTTAGACCCTCGCACCTTCCTCTTGACCTTCTGCCACTTTCTACTGTACATCTACCAATCACTCCTTCCCTGTAAATAATGTCCTTACACTGAGGGACTCCACAGAATGATAGTGTTAGAGAGTGTTGTTTTACAGTTGTGATATTCAAGAATAAGGGAACACATTTAGAATGAGTAAGGAAAGATTGACAAAGAGGATATATGTGTCAGAAGTGGAGAGGACAAGGAGAATAGGGAGACCAAATTGGAGATGGAAGAATGGAATGAAAAGGATTTTGAGTAATTGAAGCCTGAAGGTGCAGGAGGGTGAAAGGCGTTCATGGGATAGAGTGAATTGGAACGCTTTATTACACTGGGGTCACCATGCTGTTAGTGGACTGAACTAGGGTATATGAAGCATCCAGGGTAAATCATGGAAAGGTCTTTGGGGGCTTGGTTGTGGATAGGGAGCTGTGGTTTACACATGACAGGTAGAGAATATATGTGAGCAGATGTAACCTTTCTTCATCTGTTCCTGGTGCTACCTTGCTAATGTGGGACATGGTGATCAAGTATGAAGAAAAGAAATTGTAGAATGACACTACTTTTATAATAGCAACATATTCAAAGAATATTAGAATTATTTGATGTACTTTTCCTTTAGTAATGAAATGTTTAAACACATTTTAAGGTTTTTAAGTTATGATGCCATTTATGATTATATAAAAGGAAAATAACATTAGATTCTTATTGTATTTCAACTAGTGGAACTCCATTTTTCATTTTCTTAACTTGCCGTGTGAGTGAGATCTCCCTGACAAAACACTTAAATATGTTATATGATGGCTTAATGCATAAGCAGGCTTTACCTACTGAAATGGATGAACTTACTGTGCAAGGCTTGACAAATGTTCACTCCACCACCAACCACTCCAAGCCCTCATCGCTAGCAGTCTCAGTATCATAAAGTATCATCTGATTTACTAACAAAATGGCAACAGTTGTTGAACCAGAGAGTCTGTTTCACTTCATGATAGTGTCTCATATGTTATATGTTGAGCTTAGATGTTTTGGGTATAGTTTGTACAAAAGAATTTGGTTAGAGGAGTATTTGGTAAGGAGCATAACATGGGTTTCACTTAATATCATTCTACTACAATTACCAACCTTGAGGAACATAGTCCCATCATTCTGTGAGGATCCCCAGTATGTGCATACATTGTATGTAGGTGTTACTAGACTCCACTGTTAGGGAGTTAAACCATGACTGTAGAATCACCTTTGAGAAGGGTGTGTCACATGGAGTATATTTTTGTTAAAGAACTTCTCACTTCAAAGGAGTCCATCATTTCCCTGCCACTGGAAGTAGCACAGCCTTGAAGTTACAGATGCTTCTGAAAAGGGTTCCAAGGTAATACCAGGACTTTTTCTTGGAAAATGGTCCTGGAATATATACACTCATGATGAGAAGACTGGGATGCCACTGACAGGAGCCACGCCTGCCAAAAACTTCCTGCAGAATCAAATAATAAGTATCTACATACCTGGGGACCACTGCCTACCAAATCTTGCCAACATACCCAACACCTGCCACTGGAGAGATTTCAGTGCCTACTATTGTACTTGGCTCAATACACACCGAAGATCCCCATGGTGAACCACTCATAAACCAACTGCAGCCTTTCAGTATCCTCCAACTATGTAACTAGCCATCCAGACTCCCAACCCACTATTTCCAGCAGCTAATCTTGCTGGACATAACATCCTGCTTACCAGAACAACACACAAGGACCCATTGGAGCACACTACATGAACTATCCCCTAATCACTTCCCCATCCGTATAAGGATCTTGCCCACCCAGTCAACACAACCACTATAAAAACTTAAAGAAACTATAGGAAGGCAGTTTGGCCAGCTTTCACATTACACAGTACAATGAATTAAAGCTTTAGCACTTAATGACATGATTTTTCATCCCTAGATCATGCAGTCTCACACTTCAACATTATTTCCAACCATAGCAGTAAAAAGCTCAATGTACAAGGACACAGAGGGATGCAACCCAATTTCTCCCCACAATTTACTCACCTCATCAAGCAAAGAAACCAGCTCAGACAAAATCACTCACCAACAGTGAAAATCAGAAAACAATACAAATTCTAAATAACACCATCACTAACCTAATCACTGAAAGCTTTCCCTCCTTCCTCAACATTGTGAATCACAGGACCCTCAGCAACAAACTCTTGCATACATTAAAGAAAATCCAGTCTTACTGAACCAGTCTTACCTGTACTCATGAAACACTTGACCTATTCCAATGAAATCTTTCCTCCCTAAGAACACTTTTTATAAATCAGCCACCACATGCCACACCCCCTAAACGGGAAGGTTATGAGAAACCTACACAAAATCCGCCTATAGATAGCTGCCCACTTGCCCTTCACTCCCACGGAAACAAGCAATGCAAATAAAATCTTGGAGAACTCTCCTTGTACAGGCCCTGACAACATATCAAACTTTCAAGTCAAACATTATGGCACGTTTTCAGTCCAAGTACCCACAGATGTTTTCAATTATTGGCCACTCAGGAAAATCCTAAACATCTGGAAATTTGCCAACATAATACCAATCCTTAAACCCTGTAAAGTCCTCCAAATCCCTAAGCTCCCCCATCTTCCTATCACCCAGTATTATTTCTGTCCTCAGTTTCGAAATTCTTTAAGAAACTGATCCACAACAGAATTTAAAAAGAAAAATCCCACTCTTCCACACAGCATGGATTCAGACCCAAACACTTTACCATCACACTGCACACTGACCTGACACAACATATCTTAGATGGATTCATCCAACCACAACTCATCTTCTGTGGAGTACTCGTGGCAGTAGACATCATCCAAGCATCTGATACTCCCCAATGCATCCTTTTACAAAAAAATGCTTGAAACCATAGTCCACAAGTGTTACAAACACTAGCTGGCCATATTTATAGCCATCTATCATGGCAGAGTCACTCACAATGGCTTCAACTGTAAAACATTTAAACTCTACAATGGAGTTTCCCAAGGAGCAGATTTTTTTTCTTTAAATTTCTTCAGTCTTTTCCAGCAGTCTGTACAAAATTTGCACACAGAAAAGTCACTGGCTGCCTAGCAACCACAAAGAGTGAAACAAAGATACTCCCAATATGGTCCCACCTCAACATGCTTGGCACTCAATTCTGTGTAATAGCACTACATCCCTCATACCCAAACTACTTATAACTAACCATTAATACCCAACTAGAAATAAAATGCTTACCCCTGCCACACACTTCAGTAACTTATCCCTGGGATAGGGGAGGAAAAATACTTCCCACGCATTCCTCATGTGTCGTAGAAGGCGACTAAAGGGGATGGGAGCGGGGGGGCTGGAAACCCTCCCCTCCTTGTATTTTAACTTTCTAAAAGGGGAAACAGAAGGAGTCACGCAGGGAGTGCTCATCCTCCTCGATGGCTCAGATTGGGGTGCCTAAATGGGTGTGGATGTAACCAAGATGAGAAAAAAGGAGAGATAGGTAGTATGTTTGAGGAAAGGGACCTGGATGTTTTGGCTCTGAGTGAAACAAAGCTTAAGGGTAAAGGGGAAGAGTGGTTTGGAAATGTCTTGGGAGTAAAGTCAGGGTTAGTGAGAGGACAAGAGCAAGGGAAGGAGTAGCACTACTCCTGAAACAGGAGTGGTGGGAGTATGTGATAGAGTGTAAAAAAGTAAACTCTAGATTGATATGGGTAAAACTGAAAGTTGATGGAGAGAGATGGGTGATTATTGGTGCATATGCTAAATGGAAATAGTGAAGAGCTTGTAGATTTATGTGCTGAAAAAGGACTGGTGATTGGGAATACCTGGTTTAAAAAGAGAGATATACATAAGTATACGTATGTAAGTAGGAGAGATGGCCAGAGAGCGTTATTGGATTACATGTTAATCGATAGGCATGCGAAATAGAGACTTTTGGATGATAATGTGCTGAGAGATGCAACTGGAGGGATGTCTGATCATTATCTTGTGGAGGTGAAGGTGAAGATTTGTAGAGGTTTTCAGAAAAGAAGAGAGAATGTTGGGGTGAAGAGAGTGGTGAGAGTAAGTGAACTTGGGAAGGAGACTGGTGTGAGGAAGTACCAGGAGAGACTGAGTACAGAATGGAAAAAGGTGAGAACAAAGGAGGTAAGGGGAGTGGGGGAGGAATGGGATGTATTTAGGGAAGCAGTGATGGCTTGCGCAAAAGATGCTTGTGGCATGAGAAGCGTGGGAGGTGGGCAG
This sequence comes from Panulirus ornatus, assembly GCF_036320965.1. Lineage (NCBI taxonomy): Eukaryota > Metazoa > Arthropoda > Malacostraca > Decapoda > Palinuridae > Panulirus > Panulirus ornatus. Next base: position 28,903,698 of record NC_092233.1, on the reverse strand, counting down.
ATTAGAAAGGGTAGTGAGTGGTGGGATGAAGAAGTAAGATTATTAGTGAAAGAGAAGAGAGAGGCATTTGGATGATTTTTGAAGGGAAATAATGCAAATGAGTGCGAGATGTGTAAAAGAAAGAGGCAGGAGGTCAAGAGAAAGGTGCGAGAGGTGAAAAAGAGGGCAGATGAGAGTTGGAATGAGAGAGTATCATTAAATTTTAGGGAGAATAAAAAGATGTTCTGGAAGGAGGTAAATAAAGTGCATAAGATGAGGGAATAAATGGGAACTTCAGTGAAGGGGGCAAATGGGGAGTTAATAACAAGTAGTGGTGATGTGAGGAGATGGAGTGAGTATTTTGAAGGTTTTTTGAATGTGTTTGATGATAGAGTGGCAGATATAGGGTGTTTTGGTCGAGGTGGTGTGCAAAGTTAGAGGGTTAGGGAAAATGATTAGGTAAATAGAAAAGAGGTAGTAAAAGCATTGCAGAAGATGAAAGTCAGCAAGGTAGCGGATTTGGATGGTATTGCAGTCGAATTTATTAAAAAGGGGGTGACTGTATTGTTGACTGGTTGGTAAGGTTATTCAATGTATGTATGATTCATGGTGAGGTGCCTGAGGATTGGCGGAATGCTTGCATAATGCCATTGTACAAAGGCAAAGGGGACAAAGGTGAGTGCTCAAATTACAGAGGTATAAGTTTGTTGAGTATTCCTGGTGTGGTTTCAGAAGTGGTAGAGGATGTGTGGATCAGGTGTTTGCTTTGAAGAATGTATGTGAGAAATACTTAGAAAAGCAAATGGATTTGTATGTAGCATTTATGGATCTGGAGAAAGCATATGATAGAGTTGATGGAGATGCTCTGTGGAAGGTATTAAGAATATATGGTGTGGGAGGCGGGTTGTTGGAAGCAGTGAAAGGTTTTTGTCGGGGATGTAAGGCATGTGTACGTGTAGGAAGAGAGGAAAGTGATTGGTTCTCAGTGAATGTAGGTTTGCGGCAGGGGTGTGTGATGTCTCCATGGTTGTTTGATTTGTTTATGGATGGGGTTGTTAGGGAGGTAAATGCAAGAGTTTTGGAAAGAGGGGCAAGTATGAAGTCTGTTGGGGATGAGAGAGCTTGGGAAGTGAGTCAGTTGTTGTTCGCTGATGATACAGCGCTGGTGGCGGATTCATGTGAGAAACTGCAGAAGCTGGTGACGGAGTTTGGTAAAGTGTGTGGAAGAGGAAAGTTGGGAGTGGGTGTGAGTAAGAGCGGGGTTATTGGGTGCAGTAGGGTTGAGGGTCAGGTCAATTGGGAGGTGAGTTTGAATGGTGAGAAGCTGGAGGAAGTGAAGTGTTTTAGATATCTGGGAGTGGATCTGTCAGCGGATGGAGCCATGGAAGCGGAAGTGGATCATAGGGTGGGGGAGGGGGCGAAAATTTTGGGAGCCTTGAAAAATGTGTGGAAGTCGAGAACATTATCCCGGAAAGCAAAAATGGGTATGTTTGAAGGAATAGTGGTTCCAACAATGTTGTATGGTTGCGAGGCGTGGGCTATGGATAGAGTTGTGCGCAGGAGGATGGATGTGCTGGAAATGAGATGTTTGAGGACAATGTGTGGTGTGAGGTGGTTTGATCGAGTAGGTAACGTGAGGGTGGGAGAGATGTGTGGAAATAAAAAGAGCGTGGTTGAGAGAGCAGAAGAGGGTGTTTTGAAGTGGTTTGGGCGCATGGAGAGAGTGAGTGAGGAGAGATTGACCAAGAGGATATATGTGTCGGAGGTGGAGGGAACGAGGAGAAGAGGGAGACCAAATTGGAGGTGGAAAGATGGAGTGAAAAGGATTTTGTGTGATCGGGGCCTGAACATGCAGGAGGGTGAAAGGAGGGCAAGGAATAGAGTGAATTGGAGCGATGTGGTATACAGGGGTTGACGTGCTGTCAGTGGATTGAATCAAGGCATGTGAAGCGTCTGGGGTGAACCATGGAAAGCTGTGTAGGTGTGTATATTTGCGTGTATGGACGTGTGTATGTACATGTGTATGGGGGGGTTGGGCCATTTCTTTCGTCTGTTTCCTTGCGCTACCTCGCAAACGCGGGAGACAGCGACAAAGTAAAAAAAAAAAAAAAAAAAAAAAAAAAAAAAAAAAAAAAAATCATGGCAGAGTCACTCACAATGGCTTCAACTGTAAAACATTTAAACTCTACAATGGAGTTTCCCAAGGAGCAGATTTTTTTTCTTTAAATTTCTTCAGTCTTTTCCAGCAGTCTGTACAAAATTTGCACACAGAAGAGTCACTGGCTGCCTAGTAACCACAAAGAGTGAAACAAAGATACTCCCAATATGGTCCCACCTCAACATGCTTGGCACTCAATTCTGTGTAATAGCACTACATCCCTCATACCCAAACTACTTATAACTAACCATTAATACCCAACTAGAAATAAAATGCTTACCCCTGCCACACACTTCAGTAACTTATCCCTGGGATAGGGGAGGAAAAATACTTCCCACGCATTCCTCATGTGTCGTAGAAGGCGACTAAAGGGGATGGGAGCGGGGGGGCTGGAAACCCTCCCCTCCTTGTATTTTAACTTTCTAAAAGGGGAAACAGAAGGAGTCACGCGGGGAGTGCTCATCCTCCTCGATGGCTCAGATTGGGGTGCCTAAATGGGTGTGGATGTAACCAAGATGAGAAAAAAGGAGAGATAGGTAGTATGTTTGAGGAAAGGAAACCTGGATGTTTTGGCTCTGAGTGAAACAAAGCTTAAGGGTAAAGGGGAAGAGTGGTTTGGAAATGTCTTGGGAGTAAAGTCAGGGGGTTAGTGAGAGGACAAGAGCAAGGGAAGGAGTAGCACTACTCCTGAAACAGGAGTGGTGGGAGTATGTGATAGAGTGTAAAAAAGTAAACTCTAGATTGATATGGGTAAAACTGAAAGTTGGAGAGAGATGGGTGATTATTGGTGCATATGCTAAATGGAAATAGTGAAGAGCTTGTAGATTTATGTGCTGAAAAAGGACTGGTGATTGGGAATACCTGGTTTAAAAAGAGAGATATACATAAGTATACGTATGTAAGTAGGAGAGATGGCCAGAGAGCGTTATTGGATTACATGTTAATCGATAGGCATGCGAAATAGAGACTTTTGGATGATAATGTGCTGAGAGATGCAACTGGAGGGATGTCTGATCATTATCTTGTGGAGGTGAAGGTGAAGATTTGTAGAGGTTTTCAGAAAAGAAGAGAGAATGTTGGGGTGAAGAGAGTGGTGAGAGTAAGTGAACTTGGGAAGGAGACTGGTGTGAGGAAGTACCAGGAGAGACTGAGTACAGAATGGAAAAAGGTGAGAACAAAGGAGGTAAGGGGAGTGGGGGAGGAATGGGATGTATTTAGGGAAGCAGTGATGGCTTGCGCAAAAGATGCTTGTGGCATGAGAAGCGTGGGAGGTGGGCAGATTAGAAAGGGTAGTGAGTGGTGGGATGAAGAAGTAAGATTATTAGTGAAAGAGAAGAGAGAGGCATTTGGATGATTTTTGAAGGGAAATAATGCAAATGAGTGCGAGATGTGTAAAAGAAAGAGGCAGGAGGTCAAGAGAAAGGTGCAAGAGGTGAAAAAGAGGGCAGATGAGAGTTGGAATGAGAGAGTATCATTAAATTTTAGGGAGAATAAAAAGATGTTCTGGAAGGAGGTAAATAAAGTGCATAAGATGAGGGAATAAATGGGAACTTCAGTGAAGGGGGCAAATGGGGAGTTAATAACAAGTAGTGGTGATGTGAGGAGATGGAGTGAGTATTTTGAAGGTTTTTTGAATGTGTTTGATGATAGAGTGGCAGATATAGGGTGTTTTGGTCGAGGTGGTGTGCAAAGTTAGAGGGTTAGGGAAAATGATTAGGTAAATAGAAAAGAGGTAGTAAAAGCATTGCAGAAGATGAAAGTCAGCAAGGTAGCGGATTTGGATGGTATTGCAGTCGAATTTATTAAAAAGGGGGTGACTGTATTGTTGACTGGTTGGTAAGGTTATTCAATGTATGTATGATTCATGGTGAGGTGCCTGAGGATTGGCGGAATGCTTGCATAATGCCATTGTACAAAGGCAAAGGGGACAAAGGTGAGTGCTCAAATTACAGAGGTATAAGTTTGTTGAGTATTCCTGGTGTGGTTTCAGAAGTGGTAGAAGGTGTGTGGATCAGATGTTTGCTTTGAAGAATGTATGTGAGAAATACTTAGAAAAGCAAATGGATTTGTATGTGGCATTTATGGATCTGGAGAAGGCATATGATAGAGTTGATAGAGATGCTTTGTGGAAGGTATTAAGAATATATGGCGTGGGAGGCAAGTTGTTAGAAGTAGTGAAAAGTTTTTATCGAGGATGTAAGGCATGTGTACGTGTATGAAGAGAGGAAAGTGATTGGTTCTTAGTGAATGTAGGTTTGTGGCAGGGGTGTGTGATGTCTCCATGGTTGTTTAATTTGTTTATGGATGGGGTTGTTAGGGAGGTAAATGCAAGAGTTTTGGAAAGAGGGGCAAGTATGCAGTCTGTTGTTGTTCACTGATGATACAGCGCTGGTGGCTGATTCATGTGAGAAACTGCAGAAGCTGGTGACTGAGTTTGATAAAGTGTGTGAAAGAAGAATGTTGAGAGTAAATGTGAATAAGAGCAAGGTTATTAGGTACAGTAGGGTTAAGGGTCAAGTCAATTGGGAGGTAAGTTTGAATGGAAAAAACTGGAGGAAGTGAAGTGTTTTAGATATCTAGGAGTGGGTTTGGCAGCGGATGGAACCATGGAAGCGGAAGTGAATCATAGTGTGGGGGAAGGGGCGAAAATTCTGGGGGCCTTGAAGAATGTGTGGAAGTCGAGAACATTATCTCGGAAAGCAAAAATGGGTATGTTTGAAGGAGTAGTGGTTCCAACAATGTTGTATAGTTGCGAGGTGTGGGCTATGGATAGATTTGTGCGCAGGAGGGTGGATGTGCTGGAAATGAGATGTTTGAGGACAATATGTGGTGTGAGGTGGTTTGATTGAGTAAGTAATAATAGAGTAAGAGAGATGTGTGGTAATAAAAAGAGTGTGGTTGAGAGAGCAGAAGAGTGTGTTTTGAAATGGTTAGGTCACATGGAGAGAATGAGTGAGGAAAGATTGACCAAGAGGTTATATGTGTCAGAGGTGGAGGGAACGAGGAGAAGTGGGAGACCAAATTGGAGGTGGAAAGATGGAGTGAAAAAGATTTTGAGTGATCAGGGCCTGAACATGCAGGAGGGTGAAAGGCTTGCAAGGAATAGTGTGAATTGGAATGATGTGGTATACCGGGGTCGACATGCTGTCAATGGATTGAACCAGGGTAGGTGAAGCGTCTGGGGTAAACCATGGAAAGTTGTGTGGGGCCTGGATGTGGAAAGGGAGCTGTGGTTTTGGTGCATTATTACATGACAGGTAGAGACTGAATGTGAATGAATGTGGCCTTTGTTGTCTTCCTAGCGCTACTTCGTGCACGTGAGGGGGGGGAGGGGGTTGTTATTTCATGTGTGGCAGGGTGTCGATGGGAATGAATAAAGGCAGACTATGAATTATGTACATGTGTATATATGTATATGTCTGTGTGTGTATATATATATGTATACGTTGAGATGTATAGGTATGTATATTTGCGTGTGTGGACGTGTATGTATGTACATGTGTATGTGGGTGGGTTGGGCCATTCTTTCATCTATTTCCTTATGCTACCTCACTAATGCGGGAGACAGCGACAATGCAAAATAAATAAATAAAATATATATTTATTTTGCTTTGTCGCTGTCTCCAGTGTTAGCGAGGTAGCACAAGGAAACAGACGAAAGAATGGCCCAACCCACCCACATGCACATGTATATACATACATGTCCACACACGCAAATATACATACCTATACATCTCAACCTATACATATACATACACACACAGACATATAGATATATACACATGTACATAATTCATACTGTCTGCCTTTATTCATTCCCATCGCCACCCCGCCACACATGAAATAACAACCATACCCCCTCATGTGCGCAAGGTAGCGCTAGGAAAAGACAACAAAGGCCACATTCGTTCACACTCAGTCTCTAGCTGTCACGTAACAATGCACCGAAACCACAACTCCATTTCCACATCCAGGCCCCACAGAACTTTCCATGGTTTACCTCAGATGCTTCACATACCCTGGTTCAATCCATTGACAGCACGTCGACTCCAGTATACCCCATCGTTCCAATTCACTCTATTCCTTGCACACCTTTCACCCTCCTGCATGTTCAGGCCCCAACCACTCAAAATCTTTTTCACTCCATCTTTCCACCTCCAATTTGGTCTCCCACTTCTCCTCGTTCCCTCCACCTCTAACACATATATCCTCCTGGTCAATCTTTCCTCACCCATTCTCTGCATGTGATCAAACCATTTCAAAACACCCTCTTCTGCTCTCTCAACCACACTCTTTTTATTACCACACATCTCTCTTACCCTATTATTACTTACTCAATCAAACCACCTCAGTAACTTCTACTCATATATTCCCTCCCAAAATAAATGTAACACTAACAAAACACAGACACACTGAAATAACATGACAAGCATGAAACAACCAACCTCCTTACTCAATTTTAAACTCTTATTCACCTGACATATACCCATCACGAACCAAACTCGCCATATTGATATGAGTTATACACTCCCACTTATCTCTGGACATCACCCAGCCCTACCACACTACAAACACTGCTTCACCACATGACTTCTCTTGCCCATGATGCAATTGCCATAAAAGACACTGAGGACTTACTACTCAGTAACCTTGCACTCTCTCTACATAGAACCACATCACAACACTTTATGGCATGTGGTCCAAACCATTGGATATAGCCATCTTTCTGGGTGTCGCAGGAGTCTCATAAGGGTAGAAGAGACTCCTGGGGCAGAAAAATTAGAGGAAGTGAAGTGTTTTAGATATCTGGAAGTGGGCAGTGAATGGAGCCATGGAAGTTGAAGTGAGTCATAGAGCGGGGAAGGGGGTGAAGCTTCCGGGAGTGATCAAGAATATGTGGAAAGAGAGAATGTTAATTCGGAAAAGGAAAATGGGTATGTTTGAAGAATATATATATATAGGCAAGAAAAAATACTTCCCACGCATTCCTCACGTGTTGAAGAAGGTTTAGAGGGGATGGGAGCGGGGGGGCTGGAAACCGTCCCCTCCTTGTATTTTAACTTTCTAAAAGGGGAAACAGAAGAAGGAGTCATGCGGGGAGTGCTCATCCTCCTCAAAGGCTCAGATAGGGGTGTCTAAATGTGTGTGGATGTAACCAAGATGAGAAAAAAGGAGAGATAGGTAGTGTGTTTGAGGAAAGGAACCTGGATGTTTTGGCTCTGAGTGAAACGAAGCTCAAGGGTAAAGGGGAAGAGTAGTTTGAGAATGTCTCAGGAGGTTAGTGAGAGGACAGAAGCAAGGGAAGGAATAGCACTACTCCTCAAACAGGAGTGGTGGGAGTCTGTGATAGAGTGTAAGAAAGTAAACTCTAGATTGATATGGGTAAAACTGAAAGTTGATGGAGAGAGATGGGTGATTATTGGTGCATATGCACCTGGGCATGAGAAGAAAGATCATGAGAGGCAAGTGTTTTGGGAGCAGCTGAGTGAGTGTGTTAGTAGTTTTGATGCACGAGACTGTGTTTTAGTGATGGGTGATTTGAATGTAAAGGTGAGTAATGTGGCAGTTGAGGGAATAATTGGTGTACATGGGGTATTCAGTGTTGTAAATGGATATGGTGAAGAGCTTGTAGATTTATGTGCTGAAAAAGGACTAGTATTTGGGAACACCTGGTTTAAAAAGAGAGATATACATAAGTATACGTATGTAAGTAGGAGAGATGGCCAGAGAGCGTTATTGGATTACGTGTTAATTGATAGGCGCACGAAAGAGAGACTTTCGGATGTTAATGTGCTGAGAGGTGCAACTGGAGGGATGTATGATCATTATCTTGTGGAGGCGAAGGTGAAGATTTGTAGAGGTTTTCAGAAAAGAAGAAAGAATGTTGGGGTGAAAAGAGTGGTGAGAGTAAGTAGGCGTGGGAAGGAGACTTATGTGAGGAAGTACCAGGAGAGACTGAGTACAGAATGGAAAAAGGTGAGAACAAAGGATGTAAGGGGAGTGGGGGATGGAATGGGATGTATTTAGGGAAGCATTGATGTCTTGCGCAAAAGATGCTTGTTGGATGAGAAGCGTGGGAGGTGGGCAGATTAGAAAGGGTAGTGAGTGGTGGGATGAAGAAGTAAGATTATTAGTGAAAGAGAAGAGGGAGGCATTTGGACGATTTTTGCAGGGAAATAATGCAAATGAGTGGGAGATGTATAAAAGAAAGAGGCAGGAGGTCAAGAGAAAGGTGCAAGAGGTGAAAAAGAGGGCAAATGAGAGTTGGGGTGAGAGAGTATCATTAAATTTTATGGAGAATAAAAAGAGGTTTTGGAAGGAGGTAAATAAAATGCGTAAGACATGGGAACAAATGGGAACTTCAGTGAAGGGGGCAAATGGTGAGGTGATAACAAATAGTGTTGATGTGAGAAAGAGATGGAGTGAGTATTTTAAAGGTTTGTTGAATGTGTTTGATGATAGAGTGGCAGATATAGGGTGTTTTGGTCGAGGTGGTGTGCAAAGTGAGAGGGTTAGGGAAAATGATTTGGTACACAGAGAAGAGGTAGTAAATGCTTTGCAGAAGATGAAAGCCAGTAAGGCAGCAGGTTTGGATGGTATTGTAGTGGAATTTATTTAAAAAGAGGGTAACTGTATTGTTGACTGGTTGGTAAGGTTATGTAATGTATGTGTGACTCATGGTGAGGTGCCTGAGGAATGGCGGAATGCTTGCATAGTGCCATTGTACAAAGGCAAAGGGGATAAAAGTGACTGCTAGAATTACAGAGGTATAAGTTTATTCAGTATTCCTGGTAAATTATATGGGAGGGTATTGATTGAGAGGGTGAAGGCATGTACAGAGCATCAGATTGGGGAAGAGCAGTGTGGTTTCAGAAGTGGTAGAGGATGTGTGGATCAGGTGTTTGCTTTGAAGAATGTATGTGAGAAATACTTAGAAAAGCAAATGGATTTGTATGTAGCATTTATGGATCTGGAGAAGGCATATGATAGAGTTGATAGAGATGCTCTGTGGAAGGTATTAAGAATATATGGTGTGGGAGGCAAGTTGTTAGAAGCAGTGAAAAGTTTTTATCGAGGATGTAAGGCATGTGTACGTGTATGAAGAGAGGAAAGTGATTGGTTCTCAGTGAATGTAGGTTTGTGGCAGGGTTATGTGATGTCTCCATGGTTGTTTAATTTGTTTATGGATGGGGTTGTTAGGGAGGTGAATGCAAGAGTTTTGGAAAGAGGGGCAAGTATGCAGTCTGTTGTGGATAAGAGAGCTTGGGAAGTGAGTCAGTTGTTGTTCGCTGATGATACAGCGCTGGTGGCTGATTCATGTGAGAAACTGCAGAAGCTGGTGACTGAGTTTGGTAGAGTGTGTGAAAGAAGAAAGCTGAGAGTAAATGTGCATAAGAGCAAGGTTATTAGGTACAGTAGGGTTGAGGCTCAAGTCAACTGGGAGGTAAGTTTGAATGGAGAAAAACTGGAGGAAGCGAAGTGTTTTAGATATCTGGGAGTGGATCTGGCAGCGGATGGAACCATGGAAGCGGAAGTGAATCATTGGGTGGGGGAGGGGGCGAAAGTTCTGGGAGTTTTGAAGAATGTGTGGAAGTCGAGAACATTATCTGGGAAAGCAAAAATGGGTATGTTTGAAGGAATAGTGGTTCCAACAATGTTATATGGTTGCGAGGTGTGGGCTATGGATAGAGTTGTGTGGAGGAGGGTGGATGTGCTGGAAATGAGATGTTTGAGGACAATATGTGGTGTGAGGTGGTTTGATCGAGTAAGTGATGGAAGGGTAAGAGAGGTGTGTGGAAATAAAAAGAGTGTGGTTGAAAGAGCAGAAGAGGGTGTTTTGAAATGGTTTGGTCACATGGAGAGAAGGAGTGAGGAAAGATTGACCAAGAGGATATATGTGTCAGAGATGGAGGGAACGAGGAGAAGTGGGAAACCAAACTGGAGGTGGAAAGATGGAGTGAAAAAGATTTTGAGTGATCGGGGTCTGAACATGTAGGAGGGTGAAAGGCGTGCAAGGAATAGAGTGAATTGGAATGATGTGGTATACCAGGGTATACGTGCTGTTAATGGATTGAACCAGGGCATGCGTCTGGGGTAAACCTTGGAAAGTTCTGTGGGGCCTGGATGTGGAAAGGGAGCTGTGTTTTCGGTGCATTATACATGACAGCTAGAGACTGACTGTGAATGAATGTGGCCTTTGTTGTCTTTTCCCAGCGCTACCGTGCGCACATATGGGGGGAGGGGGTTGTTACTTCATGTGTTGCGGGGTGGCGATGGGTATGAATAAGGGCAGACAGTATGAATTATGTACATGTGAATATATATGTATACGTTAAGATGTATAGGTATATATATGTGCTGTGTGTGGACGTGTATGTATATACATGTGTATGTGGGTGGGTTGGGCCATTCTTTCGTCTGTTTCCTTGCTAACATGGGAGACAGTGACAAAGTATAATATATATACTGGGGATAGGGGAGAAAGAATACTTCCCATGCATTCCTCACGTGTCTTACAAGGCGACTAAAGGGGACGGGAGCGGGGGGCCAGAAACCCTCCCCTCCTTGTATTTTGACTTTCTAAAAGGGGAAACAGAAGAAGGAGTCACGCGGGGAGTGCTCATCCTCCTCGAAGGCTCAGATTGGGGTGTCTAAATGTGTGTGGATGTAACCAAGATGAGAACAAAGGAGAGATAGGTAGTATGTTTGAGGAAAGGAACCTGGATGTTTTGGCTCTGAGTGAAACGAAGCTCAAGGGTAAAGGGGAAGAGTGGTTTGGGAATGTCTTGGGAGTAAAGTCAGGGGTTAGTGAGAGGACAAGAGCAAGGGAAGGAGTAGCACTACTCTTGAAACAGGAGTTGTGGGAGTATGTGATAGAGTGTAAGCAAGTAAATTCTAGATTGATATGGGTAAAACTGAAAGTTGATGGAGAGAGATGGGTGATGATTGGTGCATATGCACCTGGGCATGAGAAGAAAGATCATGGGAGGCAAGTGGTTTGGGAGCAACTGAATGAGTGTGTTAGTGGTTTTGATGCACAAGACCAGGTTATGGTGATGGGCGATTTGAATGCAAAGGTGAGTAATGTGGCAGTTGAGGGAATAATTGGTATACATGGGGTGTTCAGTGTTGTAAATGGAAATGGTGAAGAGCTTGTAGATTTATGTGCTGAAAAAGGACTGGTGATTGGGAATACCTGGTTTAAAAAGCGAGATATACATAAGTATACATATGTAAGTAGGAGACATGGCCAGAGAGCGTTATTGGATTACGTGTTAATTGATAGACGCGCGAAAGAGAGACTTTTGGATGTTAATGTGCTGAGAGGTGCAACTGGAGGGATGTCTGATGATTATCTTGTGAAGTTGAAGATTTGTAGGGGTTTTCAGAAAAGAATAATGTTGGGGTGAAGAGAGTGGTGAGAGTAAGTGAGCTTGGGAAGGAGACTTGTGTGAGGAAGTACCAGGAGAGACTGAATATAGAATGGAAAAAGGTGAGAACAAAGGAGGTAAGGGGAGTGGGGGAGGAATGGGATGTATTTAGGGAAGCAGTGATGGCTTGCACAAAAGATGCTTGTTGGATGAGAAGCATGGGAGGTGGGTTGATTAGAAAGGGTAGTGAGTGGTGGGATGAAGTAAGATTATTTGTGAAACAGAAGAGAGGCATTTGGACGATTTTTGCAGGGAAAAAATGCAAATAAGTGGGAGATGTATAAAAGAAAGAGGCAGGAGGTCAAGAGAAAGGTGCAAGAGGTGAAAAAGAGGGCAAATGAGAGTTGGGGTGAGAGAGTATCATTAAATTTTAGGGAGAATACAAAGATGTTTTGGAAGGAGGTAAATAAAGTGTGTGAGACAAGGGAGCAAATGGGAACTTCAGTGAAGGGGGCTAATGGGGAGGTGATAAGAATTAATGGTGATGTGAGAAGGAGATGGAGTGAGTATTTTGAAGGTTTGTTGAATGTGTTTGAGGATAGAGTGGCAGATATAGGGTGTTTTGGTCGAGGTGGTGTGCAAAGTAGGAGGGTTAGGGAAAATGATTTGGTAAACAGAGAAGAGGTAGGAAAAGCTTTGCGGAAGATGAAATCCGGTAAGGCAGCAGGTTTGGATGGTATTGCAGTGGAATTTATTAAAAATGGGGGTGACTGTATTGTTGACTGGTTGGTAAGGTTACTTAATGTATGTATGATTCATGGTGAGGTGCCTGAGGATTGGTGGAATGCTTGCATAGTGCCGCTGTACAAAGGCAAAGGGGATAAGAGTGAGTGCTCAAATTACAGAGGTATAAGTTTGTTGAGTATTCCTGGTAAATTATATGGGAGGGTATTGATTGAGAGGGTGAAGGCATGTACAGAGCATCAGATTGGGGAAGAGCAGTGTGGTTTCAGAAGTGGTAGAGGATGTGTGGATCAGGTGTATTGTTTTGAAGAATGTATGTGAGAAATACTTAGAAAAGCAAATGGATTTGTACGTAGCATTTATGGATCTGGAGAAGGCATATGATAGAGTTGATAGAGATGCTCTGTGGAAGGTATTAAGAATATATGGTGTGGGAGGCAAGTTGTTAGAAGCAGTGAAAAGTTTTTATCGAGGATATAAGGCATGTGTACGTGTAGGAAGAGAGGAAAGTGATTGGTTCTCACTGAATGTTAGTTTGTGGCAGGGGTGTGTGATGTCTCCATGGTTGTTTAATTTGTTTATCGATGGGGTTGTTAGGGAGGTGAAGCGTCTGGGGTACACCATTGGAAAGTTCTGTGGGGCCTGGATGTGGAAAGGGAGCCGTGGTTTCGGGCATTATTGCATGACACCTAGAGACTGAGTGTGAATGGATGGGGCCTTTGATGTCTTTTCCTAGCGCTACCTCACACACATGAGGGGGGAAGGGGGATGTTCCATGTGTGGCGAGGTGGCGATGGGAATGAATAAAGGCAGACAGTGTGAATTGTGTGCATGTGTATATATGTATACGTCTGTGTGTGTATATATATGTGTACATTGAGATGTATGGGTATGTATATTGGAGTGTGGGAACGTGAATGTATATACATCTGTATGGGGGTGGGTTGGGCCATTTCTTTCGTCTGTTTCCTTGCGCTGCCTCGCAAACGCGGGAGACAGCGACAAAGGAAAATAAAAGAAAAATATGTATATATATATATATATATATATATATATATATATATATATATATATATATATATATATATATATATTTTTTTTTTTTTTTTTTTTTTTTCTTATTTTTTGCTTTGTCGCTGTCTCCCGCGTTTGCGAGGTAGCGCAAGGAAACAGACGAAAGAAATGGCCCAACCCACCCCCCATACACATGTATATACATACGTCCACACACGCAAATATACATATCTACACAGCTTCCCATGGTTTACCCCAGACGCTTCACATGCCCTGATTCAATCCACTGACAGCACGTCAACCCCGGTATACCACATAGATCCAATTCACTCTATTCCTTGCCCTCCTTTCACCCTCCTGCATGTTCAGGCCCCGATCACACAAAATCTTTTTCACTCCATCTTTCCACCTCCAATTTGGTCTCCCACTTCTCCTCGTTCCCTCCACTTCCGACACATATATCCTCTTGGTCATTGTTTCCTCACTCATTCTCTCCATGTGCCCAAACCATTTCAAAACACCCTCTTCTGCTCTCTCAACCACGCTCTTTTTATTTCCACACATCTCTCTTACCCTTACGTTACTTACTCGATCAAAGCACCTCACACCACACATTGTCCTCAAACATCTCATTACCAGCACATCCATCCTCCTGCGCACAACTCTATCCATAGCCCACGCCTCGCAACCATACAACATTGTTGGAACCACTATTCCTTCAAACATACCCATTTTTGCTTTCCGAGATAATGTTCTCGACTTCCAAACATTCTTCAAGGCTCCCAGGATTTTCGCCCCCTCCCCCACCCTATGATCCACTTCCGCTTCCATGGTTCTATCCGCTGCCATATCCACTCCCAGATATCTAAAACACTTTACTTCCTCCAGTTTTTCTCCATTCAAACTTACCTCCCAATTGACTTGACCCTCAACCCTACTGTACCTAATTACCTTGCTCTTATTCACATTTACTCTTAACTTTCTTCTTCCACACACTTTACCAAACTCAGTCACCAGCTTCTGCAGTTTCTCACATGAATCAGCCACCAGCGCTGTATCATTAGCGAACAACAACTGACTCACTTCCCAAGCTCTGTCATCCCCGACAGACTTCATACTTGCCCCTTTCAAAAACTCTTGCATTCACCTCCCTAACAACCCCATCCATAAACAAATTAAACAACCATGGAGACATCACACACCCCTGCCGCAAACTTACATTCACTGAGAACCAATCACTTTCCTCTTTTCCTACACGTACACATGCCTTATATCCTCGATAAAAACTTTTCACTGCTTCTAACAACTTGCCTCCCACACCATATATTCTTAATACCTTCCACAGAGCATCTCTATCAACTCTATCATATGCCTTCTCCAGATCCATAAATGCTACATACAAATCCATTTGCTTTTCTAAGTATTTCTCACATACATTCTTCAAAGCAAACACCTGATCCACACATCCTCTACCACATCTGAAACCACACTGCTATTCCCCAATCTGATGCTCTGATGCTTCCACTGCAATACCATCCATATATATATATATATATATATATATATATATATATATATATATATATATATATATATATATATATATATATATCCCTGGGGATAGGGGAGAAAGAATACTTCCGACGCATTCCTCACGTGTCGTAGAAGGCGACTAAAGGGGACGGGGGAGCGGGGGGCCAGAAACCCTCCCCTCCTTGTATTTTAACTTTCTAAAAGGGGAAACAGAAGAAGGAGTCACACGAGGAGTGCTCATCCTCCTCGAAGGCTCAGATTGGGGTGTCTAAATGTGGATGTAACCAAGATGAGAAAAAACGAGAGATAGGTAGTATGTTTGAGGAAAGGAACCTGGATGTTTTGGCTCTGAGTGAAACAAAGCTCAAGGGTAAAGGGGAAGAGTGGTTTGGGAATGTCTTGGGAGTGAAGTCAGGGGTTAGTGAGGGGACAAGAGCAAGGGAAGGCGTAGCACTACTCTTGAATCAGGAGTTGTGGGAGTATGTGATAGAGTGTAAGAAAGTAAACTCTAGATTGATATGGGTAAAACTGAAAGTTGATTGAGAGAGATGGGTGATTATTGGTGCATATGCACCTGGGCATGAGAAGAAAGATCATGAGAGGCAAGTGTTTTGGGAGCAACTGAATGAGTGTGTTAGTGGTTTTGATGCACAAGACTGGGTTATAGTGATGGGTGATTTGATTGCAAAGGCAGTTGAGGGAATAATTGGTATACATGGAGTGTTCAGTGTTGTAAATGGAAATGGTGAAGAGCTTCTAGATTTATGTGCTGAAAAAGGACTGGTGATTGGGAATACCTGGTTTAAAAAGCGAGATATACATAAGTATATGTATGTAAGTAGGAGAGATGGCCAGAGAGCGTTATTGGATTATGTGTTAATTGATAGACGCACGAAAGAGAGACTTTCGGATGTTAATGTGCTGAGAGGTGCAACTGGAGGGATGTCTGATCATTATTTTGTGGAGGCGAAGGTGAAGATTTTTGGGGTGTTTTCAGAAAAGAAGAGAGAATGTTGGGGTGAAGAGGGTGGTGAGAGTAAGTGAACTTGGGAAGGAGACTTGTGTGAGGAAGTACCAGGAGAGACTGAGTACAGAATGGAAAAAGGTGAGAACAATGGAAGTAAGGGGAGTGGGGGAGGAATGGGATGTATTTAGGGAATCAGTGATGGATTGCGCAAAAGATGCTTGTGGCATGAGAAGAGTGGGTGGTGGGTTGATTAGAAAGGGTAGTGAGTGGTGGGATGAAGAAGTAAGAATATTAGTGAAAGAGAAGAGAGAGGCATTTGGACGATTTTTGCAGGGAAAAAATGAAATTGAGTGGGAGACGTATAAAAGAAAGAGACAGGAGGTCAAGAGAAAGGTGCAAGAGGTGAAAAAAAGGGCAAATGAGAGTTGGGGTGAGAGAGTATCATTAAATTTTAGGGAGAATAAAAAGATGTTCTGGAAGGAGGTAAATAAAGTGCGTAAGACAAGGGAGCAAATGGGAACTTCAGTGAAGGGCGCAAATGGGGAGGTGATAACAAGTAGTGGTGATGTGAGAAGGAGATGGAGTGAGTATTTTGAAGGTTTGTTGAATGTGTTTGATGATAGAGTGGCAGATATAGGGTGTTTTGGTCGAGGTGGTGTGCAAAGTGCGAGGGTTAGGGAAAATGATTTGGTAAACAGAGAAGAGGTAGTAAAAGCTTTGCGGAAGATGAAAGCCGGCAAGGCAGCAGGTTTGGATGGTATTGCAGTGGAATTTATTAAAAAAGGGGGTGACTGTATTGTTGACTGGTTGGTAAGGTTATTTAATGTATGTATGACTCATGGTGAGGTGCCTGAGGATTGGCGGAATGCATGCATAGTGCCATTGTACAAAGGCAAAGGGGATAAGAGTGAGTGCTCAAATTACAGAGGTATAAGTTTGTTGAGTATTCCTGGCAAATTATATGGGAGGGTATTGATTGAGAGGGTGAAGGCATGTACAGAGCATCAGATTGGGGAAGAGCAGTGTGGTTTCAGAAGTGGTGATGTGTGGATCAGGTGTTTGCTTTGAAGAATGTATGTGAGAAATACTTAGAAAAGCAAATGGATTTGTAGGTAGCATTTATGGATCTGGAGAAGGCATATGATAGAGTTGATAGAGATGCTCTGTGGAAGGTATTAAGAATATATGGTGTGGGAGGCAAGTTGTTAGAAGCAGTGAAAAGTTTTTATCGAGGATGTAAGGCATGTGTACGTGTAGGAAGAGAGGAAAGTGATTGGTTCTCAGTGAATGTAGGTTTGCGGCAGGGGTGTGTGATGTCTCCATGGTTGTTTAATTTGTTTATGGATGGGGTTGTTAGGGAGGTGAATGCAAGAGTTTTGGAAAGAGGGGCAAGTATGAAGTCTGTTGGGGATGAGAGAGCTTGGGAAGTGAGTCAGTTGTTGTTCTCTGATGATACAGCGCTGGTGGCTGATTCATGTGAGAAACTGCAGAAGCTGGTGACTGAGTTTGGTAAAGTGTGTGAAAGAAGAAAGTTAGAGTAAATGTGAATAAGAGCAAGGTTATTAGGTACAGTAGGGTTGAGGGTCAAGTCAATTGGGAGGTGAGTTTGAATGGAGAAAAACTGGAGGAAGTGAAGTGTTTTAGATATCTGGGAGTGGATCTGGCAGCAGATGGAAACATGGAAGCGGAAGTGGATCATAGGGTGGGGGAGGGGGCGAAAATTCTGGGAGCCTTGAAGAATGTGTGGAAGTCGAGAACATTATCTCGGAAAGCAAAAATGGGTATGTTTGAAGGAATAGTGGTTCCAACAATGTTGTATGGTTGCGAGGCGTGGACTATGGATAGAGTTGTGCGCAGGAGGATTGATGTGCTGGAAATGAGATGTTTGAGGACAATGTGTGGTGTGAGGTGGTTTGATCGAGTAAGTAACGTAAGGGTAAGAGAGATGTGTGGAAATAAAAAGAGCGTGGTTGAGAGAGCAGAAGAGGGTGTTTTGAAATGGTTTGGTCACATGGAGAGAATGAGTGAGGAAAGATTGACCAAGAGGATATATGTGTCGGAGGTGGAGGGAACGAGGAGAAGAGGGAGACCAAATTGGAGGTGGAAAGATGGAGTGAAAAAGATTTTGTGTGATCGGGGCCTGAACATGCAGGAGGGTGAAAGGAGGGCAAGGAATAGAGTGAATTGGAGCGGTGTGGTATACCGGGGTTGACGTGCTGTCAGTGGATTGAATCAAGGCATGTGAAGCATCTGGGGTAAACCATGGAAAGCTGTGTAGGTATGTATGTTTGCGTGTGTGGACGTATGTATATACATGTGTATGGGGGGGGGTTGGGCCATTTCTTTCGTCTGTTTCCTTGCGCTACTTCGCAAACGCGGGAGACAGCGACAAAGTAAAAAAAAAAAAAAAAATATATGTATTCCTACGAGTCCACGGGGAAAATGAGACACGATAAGTTCCCAAGTGCACTTTCGTGTAATAAACACATAATCAGGGGAGACAGAAAAGAGAAATGTAAGTTAGTTGATATACATTGATGAGATGAAGCTAGGACGCCATTTGGTAAATATGCAGTTGTCCAAGACAGACAATGAGCGTTCATAAACTTATCATTTTACAAATATGATCAACAATAAGGTTATCTAATTTGTTTAGACCATCACTAATAAGATTATAATATTTGTGTATTTAATAATAGAAGATTTAATGATATAGCTCGTGGTAATAGAATTAGATTTGATAACTGAGATGGCATTGCTCCAGTCAGTACAATGATCATAGTTTTTAACGTGATTAAACAAGGGATTTGATTCCGTTCCCGTTCTTATACTATATTTATGTTGCTTAAGTCTAACAGAAAGATCCTTAACAGTCTGCCCAACATAAAACTTATCACAATTTCTACATGGCACTTTATAGATGCATCCAGGAGAATTTTCTGGCGAATTCCTGATTTAGGTATTCTTTATAGTATTATTGTTGCTGAAGGCAACATTTACATTAAAGGATTTAAGCAACATGGGAAGTAAAGTAAAATTATTATAAAAACGTAGAACTAAAAGATTCTTGGTGTCAATGGGAGGTTTGGGCTTAACTCTATAAATTGATTTCTTTGGTAACTTAAGGGATTTATCAATGGGTACTTTATCTAGGGTACTTTAACTTAGATCCAAGAGAATATATCTTCTCAAACTTGTAAAGTGGTTTAAGCTCCGATGTAATGAAGGTTGAAGCATTTGTGGGGAGATGCTTATTAAGCAAGCCAAAGTTTTCATGGAGATCTAAAGTTAGACTATGACTGTAAATATTCAATGGGATGGTTACACAGGTTTAAGTGAAGACATGGAATATCAGCTCATAATGTTTGCAGAGAAAAGCTTATTGCTGACACAGAAGCTTGTAATGTAAGGTCGTATTAAAAGAATTGATAAAAACTCCAATTCTCTAATAAACAACCAACAGTAATATGTAAAGGGCAAGAGTGAGTGCACAAGCCAGTTGCATGGCTAGGACTGATGCAGTATGGGCTGGCTGCCATACCAATAACAATTAAAACAAAAATAGCAACAAGAGCTGACCAAAGCCAACTACCAACTTATGGTCATTCGTTACATTAATGACTCGTTGCAAAGCTGCAACAAAGTTTGTTGATGAATTTGCACAGGTAGTGGCAGCATAAAACTTAGCCCCAGAACAAGTGTATAATGCTAATGAATCTGCCCTGTATTTACGTCATATGCCACGAAAAACCCTTGCCCCAAGATATTGAGGAGTTTCCATCTGGGGATACTTCTGATGTAAATTGATGTAACAATAAAAACCTTGTTTGAAATTGAAAGATTTGATGGTTGTATTATTTCCTATTTTAAGCTTTGCTTTACCTTTGATAACACCAATATGTATGTGGAATGAGCTGGCAAGACAAGGGGTTGGGAATATGTTTACATAAGGGGGTTTCCTTAGGGGTCAGTTTCTGTTTTCTGGCATTTTCTGTAGTCTGGCAATGGGCAGGTCCCACTGTTGCCAGATTAAAGAGGTTCAACCTGTAGTTGCAAAGGTTTTGGTCAAGCCTCAGAATGGTTAGTCTTAACAAGTGGTGTTCCACTGGGATCAGTTCTCTTTCTCATGTATATTGATGATGGTGATAATGGGCTACATTGCAAGATATTGAAATTCACAGATGATACTAAGCTGGGAAATAAATGTACATCTGAAAATTAATCTACAACTGAAAATTAATACCTGCAACTTCAAACCATCATAGACAAATTGATGGACTGGGCTCATTGGGTGACAAATGAATCATCAAAATGTGCAGTTTTACATATTTATTGTAAACACAAGCAGGCAAGCTACAGTATGAATTCTGCTGAACTATGAAGCTTAAATGGGGAAAAGACTTGGATGTAACAATCTTTGGTGACTTAAAGCCAAGCAAGCACTACACGGAAGTAGTAAAAAGGCAAACAGATTTTTTGGATTCATAGGTAGAATTTTTTAATTTAAGTCGAGGGAAATCATCATTCTTTACAGTTCATTGATGAATTGTAATCTTGTGTACAATATTCAGTTTTGGTTACTTTACTTGGAAAAAGACTGACAGTTTACAGAGTAGTGTTGGGCTATCAGGATGATTCTTGGACTAAGAAACAATTTGTGTGAGAGCCAGCTCGATGACTTAGATTTATTTAGCTTGGAAAAGAGAAGGCTAACATATGATCAAGTACATGTATTCAAAATTCTCAAAGGCTTTGATGCTTTAGATCTAAGTAGCTAATATTGGCTTGACTTGTTTGATTAAAATGGAAACAATCTAATGGGTGAATGTTTTGCCTCGAATGTTTTCCCCCATTAAAATGGATACAAACCAGTGGATAAATGTTTACCTCGAATTTGCCCCCTCCCCATGGGATTGTTCATGAGGAGAATGTTATAGCATATAGAAAGGATGAAAGCAGCATCATAGGTACATGTAAGAGTAGACTTGATGAATATGTTGCATCAAGTCCATGACATAATTTGCACCACCATACCAGTTTGCAGGCTTTTTCCTTTTGAAACATTAGTATGCCAATTTACTTGTATCACACTAATGTGTGAGTTTCTGACATCTTTTACTTTTGCAAACAGCCCCAAAAGGACCCAATAGTATGTTGCTTTATGAATTCCTTTGTATTTTTGTTTGTTAGAGGAATGGGTATTTGTGAGTATAGGTTTCTGAAGTGTGAGGCAGGGGTTAGTTTTTTATTTCTACCTGGGGGTTGGTTGTTAGTAATGGAGTGATTTGGATGAGAAGGGTCTAGTATTGTTGCAAAGAATTAAGTGCTGATCGTGTTGAGGAGGGATTGCCCTTGAATAATCTGCATTTTCTTGTATAGGTGTTGAGTTTTTATGGTAGCTAGGCAGCTAATGATTGTTTTGAGCATTCTGTTCTGTGAGCTTTCAGTTCTGTCATATTTTCTTTTTGAAAACATATACAGATGTGAGGCATAGATGAGGGTGGAGGCGATGAATTGTGTGTAAGGGATACTAAGAAATTTTTTTTCCCCAAATCTGTTACCAGTTGGTGTTTTAAGGGCATTTAGTTTATCTTTTCCTTTTGTGTTAATGTTTGTGGGGTGGGGAGTGAATGTCATGTGAGTGTATGTGTGCTGTATGTGATGCCCAGAGTACTGATAGTGTTTTGCTGAGTGGAAGTGATTGACATTCAAGGTGACAGAAATATGCAAGTTGGATTTGTGTCTGTTTGGGGTTAAAAGGGTGATTTAAGACTTATGGAGAGATTTAGACATTCTCTTCCGAGTGAACTGTTGTTCCAGTTGTGAAATGTTTTACATGTTTCTTGTTGCTTCTTTAGTTTCAGGATGCTGTGATGTGATTGCAAGGTCATTTGCATATAAGAGGGAATTGAAAGTCATGTAGGAAGAGATTGAAGAGGGTTGGAGAAAGAACTGCTTCTTTGGGAAGTCCATTATAGAGCTTAAGGTTTTTAGAGTAAAGTCTTTGTGAGTGACTTTGAGATAGTGGCCAATTGTGAAGTTGACTAAACACTTTATGTTGTTATGGAATGTTGTGTGAGGATATGCTGGGGGACAGGGCCAAATGCCTTCATTGTCTATTGTCACCAGTATTGTGTGGAAGGGTGGGTTGTCATTGGTTGAAGCCATTTAAAATATGTTATGCGAGGTTTCTCCATAGTGTGGCAACGAAGTGATTGGGTCTAAAGCAATGTCATTTAGGTGAAAGTGGGATATTTTGCATGATTCTGATATGGATCTGTTTTTGGAAAAGTTTGGATACTGAAGGTAGAAGTGATAAAGGTGTTGGATGATTTTGAGGGTTGCACAATTGTCATTATGTCAGTAGTTTTCAGATGTAATGGCTATTGTGTAGTCAGGAGTGATTGAAGATATCTGTAAGTGCTTGAATTGCAGATGGGCCAAAGAGGTTAAAGTGAACTTTGATATGTTGTTAAATACAGAGTTGAGTTCAAATGATATGTCTGTAGTAAGAGCTAGTGAAATATGAAAAATTATCATTACTGTAATTTCAGACTTCAGCTTACCTTTCAGAACCAGAAATCTTATTTCTTTATGCCTACACAGGCTTTGTTTTTAATAAGCAGTCTGAATACTCACTGTTGCTAAGAGTATTTTGTACATATATTTGCTTCCACTGAAATATTGTTGTACAACACCCTCCAGAAACTATGAACACAGTTCACTTCCTTCCAATCAGAGGGGTTAAATGTGTCTTACATGAGATTATAACATTAGCCAATCACTCGAGTAGGCCTTACATTTTTCATTTGATTTATAAGTGTTCTTTATTGTTTTTACTGATACATGATTAGAATAACTGCAGAATTTCTAGCACAGTACTGTCGTTACTCCTGAAGCTCATGTTGCTCTTTTTTCCCCAATCTGAGAAATCATCATTCATTTTTATTCTGGCTAGAATAACTGTAGAATTTTTAGCACAGTACCTGTCATTACTCCTGAAGCTCATGTTGCTCTTTTTTCCCCAATCTGAGATATCATCATTCATTTTTATTCTGGCATTGTCTCACCCTTGGTTTTCAGTATAATTTTTCAAGTGATACCATGTACAGTACAGAATGATCATGCAACTTTTCTTTAGATATTTTTTCTGATTGTAATTCATTGCTGTTATATTTTTTTGCAGAAAGATGAGGGACCAAATGTTCGGCACCTGTTTTCCACACTCTTGGAGCACCGAAAACCAGTAGTGATCCATAATGGACTTATGGACTTGGCATTTCTTTACCAGTCTTTCTACGCAGATCTTCCTAAGAAGGCAGACACATTTGCTGCAGATCTTTCTGACATGTTTCCCAGTGGAATCTATGATACAAAGTATATGGCGGAATTCCATCAGTCCATGCCAGCTACATACTTGGAGTTCTTGTACAAGAAAATGTATGAATATTCATAACGAGCATGCTTTCATACTAGACTACATTTTTGAAAACACGGAATAAGTGATGTGTGCTGAATGATTATTAAATGGTTGCTATGTTTGTCTGTATGTGATTTGAAACTATGAAAATGTCATAAATGTATATTTGTCAAAAGTTACTAAGGAGGTATACAGTTAAGGAATAAGCAACAGGACCAATTGGGCATGCATGTGAGGAGTAAAGATTAGGACTAATTTAAATTATAAGAGTAGAATAAGACCATGGAAAAGAATGAGTTTAGATAAGTGTAAGAAAAACTTATTTGTGAAAATTGTTGTTTCAGATTAAGTGGTAAAACGTTAGAGAGAAAGAAAATGTAGAGAAACTGTATTGAGTCGTTTAACCTTGAAAGGACAGCTTGAAATTTCTTTAGACCCCCTCCAGTGTTGCCCCTAAACTTTTTTTTATGCAGGCACTGGAAAAAAGTACATCCAAATGTACCTAATTCTTAAAGGCTACTTTGTATTAACTGAAAACCTTTCATAGGGTGAGATTATGAACATAAATTTATTTTTTGTTATGAAAGATTGTGATGGAAAATCATGAAAAAATCCAAACATACCACTTGTTTTATAATACATTTAATATGGAGGACAGATAAGATTCTGGGGAGTGGTGAGCTTTGCCAGTTACCACCAAACAATTGCCATGGTTTCATTTTTTCTTTGCAGTGGTTGGTAGTAGATTTTTTGGAGTGATAACCAAATATAAAAGCTATCTAAAACAAATTTATGATTGAAGCTTTCGCTAAGGAAATGTGTAAATATACATTTGAAGTTTTTCAAGGGTTAAATTGAACTGGCAAAAGAAGAAATGGGGATATTGGTATGGTAAGGTTAATGGTAAGATATGATGTATGTAGTAAGGTAGAAGAGACCATTAAAGGGGAGCTATGTTGGTCAATTAGAAGTTGTGTATAGTGATCAGTGGTATGTGGACATGAAGAAGCAAGACTTATGTTGAGTACTTGTAGAGAATGTGGGTAGCATCATAATGAAGGTAGGAATGTCCTTGATGATTAAAAAAAAGCCTGTGTACTTTTTTCAGTATAAAGGGTGTAAAGCATTTGTAAAAATTGCTTGGGAATATCTTTTAAACACAGTAAGGTTTATTGCAGGGTTGTGATAGACTGTATGGAAAGGAAAACTGAATTATTTATAGGAGAAATAGAGATGATTTGGGAAAGGAAGAGATTGGAAAGACCAGATTTATGCACAATTTTAGAGAAAATTTTAACCCATAAACACAAACATCATATGTACAAAAAATTTAGGTTTTCATATTTTGTTTCCTATCATTAAATGATAGGGGATAGGGTAGAAAGAATACTTCCCACATATTCCTCACGTGTCGTAGAAGGCGACTAAAGGGGATGGGAGTGAGGGGCTAGAAACCCTCCCCTCCCTGTATTTTAACTTTCTAAATGGGGAAACAGAAGAAGGAGTCAAGTGGGGAGTGCTCATCCTCCTCGAAGGCTCAGATTGGGGTGTCTAAATGTGTGTGGATGTCACCAAGATGAGAAAAAAGGAGAGATAGGTAGTATGTTTGAGGAAAGGAACCTGGATGTTTTGGCTCTAAGTGAAACAAAGCTCAAGGGTAAAGGGGAAGAGTGGTTTGGGAATGTCTTGGGAGTAAAGTCAGGGGTTAGAGAGGATGAGAGCACAGGAAGAAGTAGCAATACTCCTGAAACAGGAGTGGTGGGAGTATGTGATAGAGTGTAAGAAAGTAAACTCTAGATTGATATGGGTAAAACTGAAAGTGGATGGAGAGAGATGGGTGATTATTGGTGCCTATGCACCTGGGCATGAGAAGAAAGATCATGAGAGGCAAGTAATTTGGGAGCAGCTGAGTGAGTGTGTTAGTAGTTTTGATGCACGAGACCGGGTTATAGTGATGGTTGATTTGAATGCAAAGGTGAGTAATGTGGCAGTTGAGGGAATAATTGGTGTACATGGGGTGTTCAATGTTGTAAATGGAAATGGTGAAGAACTTGTAGATTTATGTGCTGAAAATGGAATGGTGATTGGAAATATCTGGCTTAAAAAGCGAGATATACATAAGTATACGTATGTAAGTAGGAAAGATGGCCAGAGGGCGTTATTGGATTACATGTTAATTGATAGGCACGTGAAAGAGAGACTTTTGGATGTTAATGTGCTGAGAGGTGCAACTGATCATTATCTTGTGGAGGCAAAGGTGAAGATTTGTAGAGGTTTTCAGAAAAGAAGAGAGAATGTTGGGGTAAAGAGAGTGGTGAGAGTAAGTGAGCTTGAGACTGAGTACAGAATGGAAAAAGGCAAGAACAAAGGACGTAAGGGGAGTGGGGGAGGAATGGGATGTATTTCGGGAAGCAGTGATGGCTTGTGCAAAAGATGCTTGTGGCATGAGAAGCGTGGGAGATGGGCAGATTAGAAAGGGTAGTGAGTGGTGGGATGAAGTAGTAAGATTATTAGTGAAAGAGAAGAGAGAGGCATTTGGACGATTTTTGTAGGGAAGTAATGCAAATGACTGGGAGATGTATAAAAGAAAGAGACAGGAGGTCAAGAGAAAGGTGCAAGAGGCGAAAAAGAGGGCAAATGAGAGTTGGGGTGAGAGAGTATCATTAAATTTTGGGGAGAATGGAAAAAGAGGCTTTGGAAGGAGGTAAATAAAGTGCGTAAGACAAGGGAACAAATGGGAACTGAAATGAAGGGGGCTAATGGGGAGGTGATAAGTAGTGGTGATGTGAGAAGGAGATGGAGTGAGTATTTTGAAGGTTTGTTGAATGTGTTTGATGATAGATTAGCAGATATAGGATGTTTTGGTCGAGGTGGTGTGCAAAGTGAAAAGGTTAGGGAGAATGATTTGGTAAACAGAGAAGAGGTAGTAAAAGCTTTGCGGAAGATGAAAGTCGGCAAGGCAGCGGGTTAGGATGGTATTGCAGTGGAATTTATTAAAAAAGGGGGTGACTGTATTGTTGACTGGTTGGTAAGGTTATTTAATGTATGTATGACTCATGGTGAGGTGCCTGAGGACTGGCAGAATGATTGCATAGTGCCATTGTACAAAGGCAAAGGGGATAAGAGTTAGTGCTCAAATTACAGAGGTATAAGTTTGTTGAGTATTCCTGGGAAATTATATGGTAGGGTACCGATTGAGAAGGTGAAGGCATGTACAGAGCATCAGATTGGGGAAGAGCAGTATGGTTTCAGAAGTGGTAGAAGATGTGTGGATCAGGTGTTTGCTTTGAAAAATGTATGTGAGAAATACTTAGAAAAGCAAATGGATTTGTATGTAGCATTTATGGATCTGGAGAAGTCATATGATAGACTTGACAGAGATGCTCTGTGGAAGGTATTAAGAATGTATGGTGTGGGAGGCAAGTAGTCAGAAGCAGTGAAAAGTTTTTATCGAGGATGTAAGGCATGTGTACGTGTAGGAAAAGAGGAAAGTGGTTCTCAGTGAATGTTGGTTTGCGGCATGGGTGCGTGATGTCTCCATGGTTGTTTAATTAGTTTATGGATGGGGTTGTTAGGGAGGTGAATGCAAGAGTTTTGGAGAGAGGGGCAAGTATGCAGTCTGTTGTGGATGAGAGAGCTTGGGAAGTGAGTCAGTTGTTGTTCGCTGATGATATAGCACTGGTAGCTGATTCAGGTGAGAAACTGCAGAAGCTGGTGACTGAGTTTGGTAAAGTGTGTGAAAGAAGAAAGCTGAGAGTTAATGTGAATAAGAGCAAGGTTATTAGGTACAGTAGGGATGAGGGACAAGTCAATTGGGAAGTAAATTTGAATGGAGAAAAACTGGAGGAAGTGAAGTGTTTTAGATATCTGGGAGTGAATTTGGCTGTGGATGGAACCATGGAAGCGAAAGTGAATCATAGGGTTGGGGAGGGGGCAAAAGTTCTGGGAGCGTTGAAAAATATGTGGAAGTCGAGAACGTTATCTTGGAAAGCAAAATTGGGTATGTTTGAAGGAATAGTGGTTCCAACAATGTTATATGGTTGCGAGGCGTGGGCTATAGATAGAGCTGTGCGGAGGAGGGTGGATGTGCTGGAAATGAGATATTTGAGGACAATATGCGGTGTGAGGTGGTTTGATCAAATAAGTAATGAAAGGGCAAGAGAGATGTGTGGTAATAAAAAGAGTGTGGTTGAGAGAGCAGAAGAGGGTGTTTTGAAATGGTTTGGTCACTTGGAGAGAATGAGTGAGGAAAGATTGACCAAGAGGATATATGTGTCAGAGGTGGAGGGAACGAGAAGTGGGAGACCAAATTGGAGGTGGAAAGAGGGATTGAAAAAGATTTTGAGTGATCAGGGCCTGAACATACAGGAGGGTGAAAGGCATGCAAGGAACAGAGTGAATTGGAACGATATGGTATACAGGGGTCGACGTGCTGTCAGTGGATTGAACCAGGGCATGTGAAGTGTCTGGGGTAAGCCATGGAAAGTTGTGTGGGGCCTGGATGTGGAAAGGGAGCTGTGGTTTCGGTGCATTATACATGACAGGTAGAGACTGAGTGTGAACGAGTGTGGCCTTTGTTGTCTTTTCCTAGCACTACCTTGTGCACATGCGGGGGGAGGGGTTTTCATTTCATGTGTTGTGGGGTGGCGACGGGAGTGAATAAGGGCAGACAGTATGAATTATGTACATATGTATATATGTTTATGTCTATTTGTGTATATATATGTATGTGGGAGATGTATATTTATGTATATGTGCATGTGTGGACGTGTATGTATATACATGTGTATGTAGGTGGGTTGGGCCATTCTTTTGTCCATTTCCTTGCGCTACCTTCCTAACGCAGAAGACAACGACAAAGTATAATAAAAACTAATTAAATGAAAGAAATACTTGTGAAAGTAAAGAATATGTCGAAAAAGCTGAGCTAACATAACTTATATGGCCATAGCATAGTTCTAAAGTTAACATGTAAAGTCCTGAGAGAAAGATGACAAAGTGTACAAAGAGGAGGAGGAAGAGTAGAGGAATGAATCTGTGATGCAAAGTCAATAATGACTCATCACATACTATGAAAGAAACATGTAGAAAATATAGTATATGCAGAAACATGTGATCTAACATATGGCCAAGAGATTGCCGTCAAGGCAGTGTGCAATTTCCTTGGTGGGTGGTATGGAAGAGGGGTATGAGTCTCATGCCCTACACTCGTAATTGATACTTATCACTTATTTCCAGAAAACAGTAGTGTAAGCACCTATAGTGGGTAAGAGACTTTTTATATCTATACACATATCAAAATGTTAGCAACTTGGCTGATACATGTCTAGAAAAATGTAGGGTTTGTGTGACAACTCTTGATGCAAAAGGGTTAAATAGGAAGCAAGATTGTACAGTTGGGAAAAAATCTGTTACCATAGAAATCATTGAGGTCTGCGTACTTTCCACAATTAAATCTCTTTATATCTTGTCTAAATTCTGCTCTTTTAATGGCCTCATTTACCACATAGTTAAACCTGAGCATTTCATGATAATTTTTTCCATTTGGTACATCATATATTGTATTTTCAATGTCCATGGTAGTATATGTAAAAAGATGTAGCAGTGAGAATGTATCTGTCCCTCTCATGCTGGTGTGCTTACTGATATGTTGGTATATGAAATTCTCCCACATACATTCCTAAAAACCTGTGTCTCCATGACTCCCCATCACCATAAGAATCCACATTCCTTAGTCAATCTCTTTATAATTAAAATCCTCTGTTAACAGTACTTTCTTGTCTGTGAGAAGTGAATGTTTTACAACTTCTCATACCATTCTTATTATTGTTCCTTCATTGTTTCTTTGTTTCTTTCATACTTGTTT
Source organism: Panulirus ornatus (assembly GCF_036320965.1). Taxonomy (NCBI): domain Eukaryota; kingdom Metazoa; phylum Arthropoda; class Malacostraca; order Decapoda; family Palinuridae; genus Panulirus; species Panulirus ornatus. The sequence goes on along the minus strand of NC_092233.1, from coordinate 28,874,646 downwards.
GATGTCTCTTGCATTAGCAAGGTAATGCCAGGAACAGATGAAGAAAAGGCCTCATTTGTTCACATCCATTCTCTAGCTGTCATGTGTAATGCACGAAAACCCGGCCCCACAGAGCTGTCCATGGTTTGCCCTAGCTGCTTCATATGTCCTGGTTTAGTCCACTTACAGCACATCACCCACTGTATACCACATTGCTTCAGTTCCTTTATCCCATGTCCACCTTTCACCTTCCTGCATGTCTGGGCACTGAGCACTACATCTCATTCACTCCATCCTTCCATTCCCATTTCTGTCTTCCCCTTCTTGTCCCTTCCACTTCTGACAGATATATCCTTTTTGTCAACCTCTCCTCTTTCATTCTCTCCATACATCCATATCATCTCAGCACACCCTTTTTAGCTCTCCCAACCATACTGCTCTTATTGCCGTACCTCTCTTACCCTGTCATTTCTCACTCAGTCAACTTTATCATTTTTTAATCATTTAACCCTCTTCACACATCATATTGTCCCAAAACATTTCGTTTCCCCAAACATTCACCCCATTCATATATTCTTATCTATAGCCCATGCCTTGCTCCCATACAACACTGTTGGGACTACTATACTTTTAAACATACCCATCCTTGCCTTCCCACTTATTCCTCAATGCTCCAAGGACCTTTGCCTCCCTTACCCACCCTTTGACTCATCTCAGCTTTCAAGGTTCATTTGCTGCAATATCCACATTCTACTACCTCCAAGTTCTCTCCATTCAAATTCCCATTCCAAATGCCCTGCCTCTTTGTACTGCTAAACCTAATAACCTTGTGTATTTTCACATTTACTCTCCCAAACTCTCAAAGACAGAATCCAGTTTTTTGTTTTCCACTTGAATCTGCCAACAGCATCATGCTTTCAGCAAATAATAACCAACTCACCACCTAAGTAACCCCTACCCTTCTCCCCAAAACCCATGCCTTCACTTCCCTAACTACCCCATCCATGAACATATTGAACAGCCATGGTGACATCACGTACCCTTGCCAGAGACCCACATCACTTGGAAATACTCATCCTTTTCAACAATACTCACACACATCTTACTTTCTTGATAAAAAAAATAATCTTCATGCCTCTAATGGCTTTCCTTCTACATCATGTATTCGTAACACCTTTCACAAAGCCTCTCTATCAACCCTGTGTTTTTTCCAGATCCATACATGTCCATACATGGCACTCATGAATATTTTTGTTTCTTTTAAATTTTTTTGCATACATTGTGCAACACAGCACCTGATCCACATGTCCTCACCTTTCCTGAAACCAAATTGTTCTTCCCCATTCTGGTGCTTTGTCCATACCACTACTCTTTCCAAATAGCTTACCAGGTATGCTCAAACTTATACCCATCTAATTTAAACATTCACCATTGTCCCCTCTTGCCTTGATATAGTGGCATTATACAAACATTCATCAGTCCTTATGTGCCTCATCATGATCCATGCATATTTTGAAAATCTTATCCAGTCAACAACACAGTCACTCTCTTTTCTATGAAAATTCACCTGCAATACCATCCACTCCAGCTGCCTTGCCACATTTCATCTTAACACTAAGCTTTCATCATCTCTTTCACTTTTCACTTGCCACGACTCTCACTTTGCATACCTCACCAACTTAATTTGTCATCCCATCATCAAGCACAATGAACAGTCCTTCAGTTGAAAGTACTCACTCCATATCCTCTTCACCCCATTTTTGCCTAGTTCCACTTCCCCATTTACCCCCTTTACCAATGTTCATTCTCGATTAATATGGGTAAAACTGAAAGTTGATGGAGAGAGGTGGGTGATTATTGGTGCATATGCACCCGGGCATGAGAAGAAAGATCATGAGAGGCAAGTGTTTTGGGAGCAGCTGAATGAGTGTGTTAGTGGTTTTGATGCATGAGACCGGGTTATAGTGATGGGTGATTTGAATGCAAAGGTGAGTAATGTGGCAGTTGAGGGAATAATTGGTATACATGGGGTGTTCAGTGTTGTAAATGGAAATGGTGAAGAGCTTGTAGATTTATGTGCTGAAAAAGGACTGATGATTGGGAATACCTGGTTTAAAAAGCGCGATATACATAAGTATACTTATGTAAGTAGGAGAGATGGCCAGAGAGCATTATTGGATTACGTGTTAATTGACAGGCGTGCGAAAGAGAGACTTTTGGATGTTAATGTGCTGAGAGGTGCAACTGGAGGGATGTCTGATCATTATCTTGTGGAGGCTAAGGTGAAGATTTGTATGGGTTTTCGGAAAAGAAGAGTGAATGTTGGGGTGAAGAGGGTGGTGAGAGTAAGTGAGCTTGGGAAGGAGACCTGTGTGAGGAAGTACCAGGAGAGACTGAGTACAGAATGGAAAAAGGTGAGAGCAATGGAAGTAAGGGGAGTGGGGGAGGAATGGGATGTATTTAGGGAATCAGTGATGGATTGCGCAAAAGATGCTTGTGGCATGAGAAGAGTGGGAGGTGGGTTGATTAGAAAGGGTAGTGAGTGGTGGGATGAAGAAGTAAGAGTATTAGTGAAAGAGAAGAGAGAGGCATTTGGACGATTTTTGCAGGGAAAAAATGCAGTTGAGTGGGAGATGTATAAAAGAAAGAGACAGGAGGTCAAGAGAAAGGTGCAAGAGGTGAAAAAAAGGGCAAATGAGAGTTGGGGTGAGAGAGTATCATTAAATTTTAGGGAGAATAAAAAGATGTTCTGGAAGGAGGTAAATAAAGTGCGTAAGACAAGGGAGCAAATGGGAACTTCAGTGAAGGGCGCAAATGGGGAGGTGATAACAAGTAGTGGTGATGTGAGAAGGAGATGGAGTGAGTATTTTGAAGGTTTGTTGAATGTGTTTGATGATAGAGTGGCAGATATAGGGTGTTTTGGTCGAGGTGGTGTGCAAAGTGAGAGGGTTAGGGAAAATGATTTGTTAAACAGAGAAGAGGTAGTGAAAGCTTTGCGGAAGATGAAAGCCGGCAAGGCAGCAGGTTTGGATGGTATTGCAGTGGAATTTATTAAAAAAGGGGGTGACTGTATTGTTGACTGGTTGGTAAGGTTATTTAATGTATGTATGACTCATGGTGAGGTGCCTGAGGATTGGCGCAATGCGTGCATAGTGCCATTGTACAAAGGCAAAGGGGATAAGAGTGAGTGCTCAAATTACAGAGGTATAAGTTTGTTGAGTATTCCTGGTAAATTATATGGGAGGGTATTGATTGAGAGGGTGAAGGCATGTACAGAGCATCAGATTGGGGAAGAGCAGTGTGGTTTCAGAAGTGGTAGAGGATGTGTGGATCAGGTGTTTGCTTTGAAGAATGTATGTGAGAAATACTTAGAAAAGCAAATGGATTTGTATGTAGCATTTATGGATCTGGAGAAGGCATATGATAGAGTTGATAGAGATGCTCTGTGGAAGGTATTAAGAATATATGGTGTAGGAGGAAAGTTGTTAGAAGCAGTGAAAAGTTTTTATCGAGGATGTAAGGCATGTGTACGTGTAGGAAGAGAGGAAAGTGATTGGTTCTCAGTGAATGTAGGTTTGCGGCAGGGGTGTGTGATGTCTCCATGGTTGTTTAATTTGTTTATGGATGGGGTTGTTAGGGAGGTAAATGCAAGAGTTTTGGAAAGAGGGGCAAGTATGAAGTCTGTTGGGGATGAGAGAGCTTGGGAAGTGAGTCAGTTGTTGTTCGCTGATGATACAGCGCTGGTGGCTGATTCATGTGAGAAACTGCAGAAGCTGGTGACTGAGTTTGTTAAAGTGTGTGGAAGAAGAAAGTTAAGAGTAAATGTGAATAAGAGCAAGGTTATTAGGTACAGTAGGGTTGAGGGTCAAGTCAATTGGGAGGTGAGTTTGAATGGAGAAAAACTGGAGGAAGTGAAGTGTTTTAGATATCTGGGAGTGGATCTGGCAGCGGATGGAAACATGGAAGCGGAAGTGGATCATAGGGTGGGGGAGGGGGCGAAAATTCTGGGGGCCTTGAAGAATGTGTGGAAGTCGAGAACATTATCTCGGAAAGCAAAAATGGGTATGTTTGAAGGAATAGTGGTTCCAACAATGTTGTATGGTTGCGAGGTGTGGGCTATGGATAGAGTTGTGCGCAGGAGGATGGATGTGCTGGAAATGAGATGTTTGAGGACAATGTGTGGTGTGAGGTGGTTTGATCGAGTGAGTAATGTAAGGGTAAGAGAGATGTGTGGAAATAAAAAGAGCGTGGTTGAAAGAGCAGAAGAGGGTGTTTTGAAGTGGTTTGGGCACATGGAGAGAATGAGTGAGGAAAGATTGACCAAGAGGATATATGTGTCGGAGGTGGAGGGAACGAGGAGAAGAGGGAGACCAAATTGGAGGTGGAAAGATGGAGTGAAAAAGATTTTGTGTGATCGGGGCCTGAACATGCAGGAGGGTGAAAGGAGGGCAAGGAATAGAGTGAATTGGAGCGATGTGGTATACCAGGGTTGACGTGCTGTCAGTGGATTGAATCAAGGCATGTGAAGCGTCTGGGGTAAACCATGGAAAGCTGTGTAGGTATGTATATTTGCGTGTGTGGACGTATGTATATACATGTGTATGGGGGGGGGGTTGGGCCATTTCTTTCGTCTGTTTCCTTGCGCTACCTCGCAAACGCGGGAGACAGCGACAAAGTATAATAAATAATAAAAAAAAAAACGATGTTCTTATTTGTTTTCTTGTTTTTCTCTCAGTTTAACTTCCTTCCAAAACATTTTCTCCCTGAAGTTTCTGATACTGGTTCACCCAACTCTCTTTTGCCCTCTTTTCCAGCCCCTGCACCTTCTTGACCTCCTGCCACTCTCGCTTGTATTTCCTCCAATCACTCACTTCCCTGAAAGTAAGACCCATGCACCTTTCTTTCTTCTACTATTAGCTTAATTTTGTCATCCCACCACTCAGTACTGTTTCTCACATACCCACCTCCCACTTTCCTCATGCTAGATGCATCTCTTGCACATTTCAGAATTACTTCCATAAATACCTACCAATCTTCACACACTCCCCTAGCTTCATTGACTCATCTTTTGTCAATCTACATTCAATGTCTCTTGGTACCTCTTTACACAAGCCTATTTTCCATGGTCACTTACTTTCACCATACTCTTCTCACCCTTATCATTTCCTATTTTCCGAAAGCCTTTACAAATCTTTACCCTTCCCTCCACCTAGTTATGATAAGACATCCCACTATCTACCCTTCTGAACACATTCATTTCCAAGAGTCTCTCTTTTGCATAGCTATCAGTTAGTACTAAATTTATTAATGCCTGCATACCATTTTTTTTACTCACCCATGTGTACTTATGTATGTCCTTCCTTAAACCAGGTATTCCCAGTCACTGGCCTTTTTCTGCACACAACTCCACAAGCTGCTCAACATTCCATTCATATTACTGAATATCCCGTGTCCCCCAGTTATACCCTTAATTGTCTTATTACCCACTTTTGCACTCAGATCACAACCATCACCAAAACCTAAGTTTTCTCATCAAAACTACTGACACACTCAACGAGTGAATATCGTGTGTAAGACAAGAGAACAAATTGGAACATCGGTAAAGGGGGCAAGGGAGGAAGTAGTAACAGGTAGTGATGAAGTAAGAAGGAGATGGAGTGAGTATTTTGGAGGTTTGTTGAATGTGTTTGATGAGAGAGTGGCTGATATAAGATGTTTTGGTCAGGGTGGTGTGCTCAGTGAAAGAGTCAGGGAGAATAGTTTGGGTAAGAGAGAAGAGGTAGTGAAAGCTTTGTGGAGGTTGAAATCCATTAGGACGGCAGGTTTGGATGATACTGCAGTGGAATTTATTAAAAAAGGGGTGAATGTGTTGTTGATTGGTTGGTAAGGGTATTCAGTGTGTGTATGGATCATGGTGAAGTGCCACAGAATTAGTGAAATACATGCATAGTGCCATTGTACAAAGGCAAAGGGGATAAAGGTGAGTGTTAAAACTACAGAGGCATAAGTTTGTTGAGTATTCCTGGGAAATTGTATGGGAGAGCATTGACTGAGAAGGTGAAGACATATGCAGAGCATCAGACTGGATAAGAGCAGTGTGGTTTCAGAAGTGGTAAAGGACATGTGGATCAGGTGTTTGCTTTGAAGAATGTGTTTGAGAAATACTTAAACAGATGGATTTGTATGTAGCCTTTATGGATCTGGAGAAGGCATATGATAGGGTTGATAGAGATGCTCTGTGGAGGGTTTTAAGAGTATATGGTGTGGGAGTTAAGGTGCTAGAAGCACTGAAATTTTTTTTCCAATGATGTAAGGCATGTGTAAAAGTAGGAAGAGAGGAGAGTGATTAGTTCCCAGTGAAGGTCGATCTGGGGCAGGGGTGTGCAATGTCCCCATGTTTGTTTAACTTGTTTATGGATGGGGTGGTTAGGGAGGTATTTGCACCTGCAAGAGTTTTGGAGAGAGGGGTGAGTATGCAGTCTCTTGGGAATGAGAGGGTCTGGGAAGTGAGTCAGTTGTTCGCTGATGATACAGCTCTGTTGGCCGATTCATGTAACTGCAGATGGTGGTGACAGAGTATGGAAAAGTGTGTGAAAGGAGAACGTTGAGAGTAAATGTGAATAAGAGTTATGTTGTTAGGTTCAGTAGGGTTGAGGGACAAGTTAATTGGGATGTAAGTTTGAATGGAGAAAAGTTGGAGGAAGTGAAGTGTTTTAGATACCTGGGAGTGGACTTAGCAGCAGATGGAACCATGGAAGTGAGTCACTGGGTAGGGGAGGGGTCAAAGGTTTTGTGAGCGATGAAGAATGTGTAGAAGGAGAGAACGTTATCTCGGAGAGCAAAAATGGGAATGTTTGAAGGAACAGTAGTTCCAACAATGTTATATGGTTGCGAGGAATGGGCTATAGATAGGGTTGTACAGAGGAAGGTGGATGTGTTGGAAATGAAATGTTTGAGGACAATATGTGGTGCGAAGTGGTTTGCTCGAGTAAGTAATGAAAGGGTAAGAGAGATATGTGGAAAGAAAAAGAGCAGAAGAGAGTGTGCTGAAATGGGTTGGACATATGGGGAGAATGAGTGAGGAAAGATTGACAAAGAGGATATATGTGTCAGAGGTGGAGGGAACAAAGAGAAGTGGGAGACAAGAGGATATATGTGTCAGAGGTGGAGGGAACAAAGAGAAGCTGGAGACCAAATTTGGAGGTGGAAGGATGGCGTGAAAAAGATTTTGAGCACTCGGGGTCTGAACATACAGGAGGGTGAGAGGTGTGCAAGGAATAGAGTGAATTGGAACAATGTGGTATACCAGGGTTGACATGCTGTCTGTGGATGAACCAAGGCATGTGAAGTTCTGGGGTAAACCATGGAAAGGTCTGTGAGGCCTGGATGTGGATAGGGATCCGTGGTTTCAGTGCATTACATGTGACAGCTAGTGACTGAGTGTGAATGAATGTGGCCTTTTTTGTCTGACTTCCTGGTGCTACCTTGCTGAAGCAGGGGGTAGTGACGCTTGTTTCATGTGGGATAGGGTAGCAACAGGAATGGATGAAGGCAAGCAAGGATGAATGTGTACATGTGTATGTCTGTGTATGTATATGCATATGCTGAGATGTATGTGTATGTATATGTGGGTATGTGGGCGTTTATGTATATGTACGTGTATATGAGTGGATGGGCCATTCTCCGTCTGTTTCCTGGTGCTCCCTCACTGATGTGGAGAACTCCCATCATGTATAAAGAATTAATCATCTATAAAGGGAAACAGAAGAGAGAGTCAAGCGGGGAGTCCTCATCCTCCTTGAAGGCTCAGATTGGGGTGTCTAAATGTGTGTGGATGTAACCAAGATGAGAAGAAAGGAGAGATAGGTAGTATGTTTGAGGAAAGAAACCTGGATGTTCTGGCTCTAAGTGAAATGAAGCTCAAAGGTAAAGAGGAAGAGTGGTTTGGGAAAGTCTTGGGAGTAAAGTCAGGGGTTGGTGAAAGGACAAGAGCTAAGGAAAGAGTAGTAATACTCCTGAAGCAGGAGTTGTGGGAGAATGTGATAGTGTAAGAAAGTAATTTCAAGATTGACATGGGTAAAACTGAAAGTAGATGGAGAGAGATGGGTGATTATTGGTGCCTTTGCACCTGGTCATGAGAAGAAAGATCACGAGAGGCAAGTGTTCTTGGAACAGTTGAGTGAGTGTTTTAGTAGCTTTGATGCATGAGACTGGGTTATGGTGATAGGTGATTTAAATGTAAAGGTGAGTAATGTGGTAGTTGAGGGTGTTGAGGGTATAACTGGTGTACATGGGGTGTTCAGTGTTGTAAATGTAAAGGGTGAAGAGCTTGTAGATTTGTGTGCTGAAAAAAGACTGGTGATTGGGAATACCTGGTTTAAAAAGAGAGATATACTTAAGGATACATATATGAGTAGGAGAGATGGTCAAAGGGCATGATTGGACTACGTGTTATTTGATAGACGTGTAAAAGAGAGACTTTTGGATGTTAATGTGCTGAGAAGGTCAGCTGGAGGGATGTCTGATCACTATCTTGTGGAGACAAAGATGAAGATTTGTAGAGGCTTTCAGAAAAGAAGAGAGAATGTTGGGGTGAAGGGAGTGGTGAGAGTAAGAGAGCTTGGAAAGGAGACTTGTGTGAGGAAGTATCAGGAGAGATTGAGTGTAGAATGGCAAAAGGTGAGAGCAAATGACGTGAGGGGAGTGGGTGCGGAATGGGATGTATTTAGGGAAGCAGTAATGGCTTGCACAAAAGATGCATTTGGTATGAGAAAGGTGAGAGGAGGGCAAATTAGAAAGGGTAGTGAGTAGTGGGATGAAGAAGTAAGATTGTAAGTGAAAAAGAAAAGAGAGGCATTGGACGATTTTTGCAGGAAAGTAGTGAAAATGACTGGGAGATGTATAAAAGAAAGAGGCAGGAGGTCAAGAGAAAGGTGCAAGAGGTGAAAAAGAGGGCAAATGAGAGTTGGGGTGAGAGAGTATCATTAAATTTCAGGGAGAATAAAAGGATGTTTTGGAAAGAGGTAAATAATGAGTATAAGACAAGAGTGGGGGAGGAATGGGATGTATTTAGGGAATCAGAGATGGATTGCGCAAAAGATGCTTGTGGCATGAGAAGCGTGGGAGGTGGGTTGATTAGAAAGGGTAGTGAGTGGTGGGATGAAGAAGTAAGATTATTAGTGAAAGAGAAGCGAGAGGCATTTGGACGATTTTTGCAGGGAAAAAATGCAAATGAGTGGGAGAGGTATAAAAGAAAGAGACAGGAGGTCAAGAGAAAGGTGCAAGAGGTGAAAAAGAGGGCAAATGAGAGTTGGGGTGAGAGAGTATCATTAAATTTTAGGGAGAATAAAAAGATGTTCTGGAAGGAGGTAAATAAAGTGTGTAAGACAAGGGAGCAAATGGGAACTTCAGTGAAGGGCGCAAATGGGGAGGTGGTAACAAGTAGTGGTGATGTGAGAAGGAGATGGAGTGAGTATTTTGAAGGTTTGTTGAATGTGTTTGATGATAGAGTGGAAGATATAGGGTGTTTTGGTCGAGGTGGTGTGCAAATTGAGAGGGTTAGGGAGAATGATTTGGTAAACAGAGAAGAGGTAGTAAAAGCTTTGCGGAAGATGAAAGCCGGCAAGGCAGCAGGTTTGGATGGTATTGCAGTGGAATTTGTTAAAAAAGGGGGTGACTGTATTGTTGACTGGTTGGTAAGGTTATTTAATGTATGTATGACTCATGGTGAGGTGCCTGAGGATTGGCGGAATGCGTGCATAGTGCCATTGTACAAAGGCAAAGGGGATAAGAGTGAGTGCTCAAATTACAGAGGTATAAGTTTGTTGAGTATTCCTGGTAAATTATATGGAAGGGTATTGATTGAGAGGGTGAAGGCATGTACAGAGCATCAGATTGGGGAAGAGCAGTGTGGTTTCAGAAGTGGTAGAGGATGTGTGGAACAGGTGTTTGCTTTGAAGAATGTATGTGAGAAATACTTAGAAAAGCAAATGGATCTGTATGTAGCATTTATGGATCTAGAGAAGGCATATGATAGAGTTGACAGAGATGCTCTGTAGAAGGTATTAAGAATATATGGTGTGGGAGGCAAGTTGTTAGAAGCAGTGAAAAGTTTTTATCAAGGATGTAAGGCATGTGTACGTGTAGGAAGAGAGGAAAGTGATTGGTTCTCAGTGAATGTAGGTTTGCGGCAGGGGTGTGTGATGTCTCCATGGTTGTTTAATTTGTTTATGGATGGGGTTGTTAGGGAGGTGAATGCAAGAGTTTTGGAAAGAGGGGCAAGTATGAAGTCTGTTGTGGATGAGAGAGCTTGGGAAGTGAGTCAGTTGTTGTTCGCTGATGATACAGCGCTGGTGGCTGATTCATGTGAGAAACTGCAGAAGCTGGTGACTGAGTTTGGTAAAGTGTGTGAAAGAAGAAAGTTAAGAGTAAATGTGAATAAGAGCAAGGTAATTAGGTACAGTAGGGTTGAGGGTCAAGTCAATTGGGAGGTAAGTTTGAATGGAGAAAAACTGGAGGAAGTAAAGTGTTTTAGATATCTGGGAGTGGATCTGGCAGCGGATGGAACCATGGAAGCGGAAGTGAATCATAGGGTGGGGAAGGGGGCGAAAATCCTGGGAGCCTTGAAGAATGTGTGGAAGTCGAGAACATTATCTCAGAATGCAAAAATGGGTGTGTTTGAAGGAATAGTCGTTCCAACAATGTTGTATGGTTGCAAGGCGTGGGCTATGGATAGAGTTGTGCGCAGGAGGGTGGATGTGCTGGAAATGAGATGTTTGAGGACAATGTGTGGTGTGAGGTGGTTTGATCGAGTAAGTAATGTAAGGGTAAGAGAGATGTGTGGAAATAAAAAGAGTGTGGTTGAGAGAGCAGAAGAGGGTGTTTTGAAATGGTTTGGGCACATGGAGAGAATGAGCAAGGAAAGATTGACCAAGAGGATATATGTGTCAGAGGTGGAGGGAACAAGGAGAAGTGGGAGACCAAATTGGAGGTGGAAAGATGGAGTGAAAAAGATTTTGTGTGATCGGGGCCTGAACATGCAGGAGGGTGAAAGGCGGGCAAGGAATAGAGTGAATTGGATTGATGTGGTATACCGGGGTTGACGTGCTGTCAGTGGATTGAATCAGGGCATGTGAAGCGTCTGGGGCAAACCATGGAAAGTTGTGTGGGGCCTGGATGTGGAAAGGGAGCTGTGGTTTTGGGCATTATTGCATGCCAGCTAGAGACTGAGTGTGAATGAATGGGGCCTTTGTTGTCTTTTCCTAGTGCTACCTCGCACACATGAGGGGGGAGGGGGATGGTATTCCATGTGTGGCGAGGTGGCGATGGGAATGAATAAAGGCAGACAGTGTGAATGTGTGCATGGGCATATGTATATGTGTACATTGAGATGTTTAGGTATGTATATTTGCGTGTGTGGACGTGTATGTATATACATTGTGTATGGGGGTGGGTTGGGCCATTTCTTTCGTCTGTTTCCTTGCTCTACCTCGCAAACGCGGGAGACAGCAAAAAAAAAAAAGAAAAAAAAAAGACAAGAGAACAAATGGGAACATTGGTGAAGAGAGCAAGTGGGGAAGTGATAACAGATAGAAATGGAGTGAGTATTTTGAAGGCTAGGTGAATGTGTTTGATGACAGAGTGGCAGATATAGGGTGTTTTCGTCAGGGTGTTGTACGAAGTGAGAGGGTCATGGAGAATGATTTGATCAAGAGAGAAGAGGTAGTGAAAGCTTTGCATTAGATGAAATCCAGCAAGATGGCAGGTTTGGATGGTATTGCATTGGAATTTATTAAAAGAGGGGGGTGACTGTGTTGTTGATTGGTTGGTAAGGGTAACTGATGTAAAAGAGGGGGGTGACTGTGTTGTTGATTGGTTGGTAAGGATAGCTGACGTATGTATGGATCATGGTGAAGTGCCTTAGGATTTGCAGAATGCATGCACAGTGTCATTGTACAAAGGCAAAGGGGATAAAGGCAAGTGTTCAAACTACAGAGGCATAAGTTTTTTGAGTATGCCTGGGAAAGGAGCAGTGTGGTTTCAGAAGTGGTAGAGTGTGTATGTGGATCAGGTGTTTGCTTTGAAGAATGTATGTGAGAAATACTTAAAAGCAGATCGATTTGTATGTAGCATTTATGGATCTGGACAAGGCAAATGATACTGATGATAGAGATGATTTGTGGAAGGTTTTAAGAGTATATGGTGTGGGAGGTAAATCACTTGAAACAGTGAAAAGTTTTTACTAAGGATGTAAGGCATGTTCACGAAGTGGAAGAGAGGAGAGTGATTGGTTCCCAGTGAATGTTGGTCTGCAGCAGGGGTGTGTGATGTCCCCATGGTTGTTTAATTCATTTATGGATGGGGTGGTTAGGGAGGTAAATGCAAGATTTTTGGAGAGAGGGGTGATTATGCAGTCTGTTGTGGATGAAAGGGCCTGGGAAGCGAGTCAGTTGTTGTTTGCTGATGATACAGCTCTATTGGCTGATTCATGCGAGAAACTGCAGAGGTTGATAACTGAGTTTGGAAAAGTGTGTGAAAGGAGAAATTTGAGAGTAAATGTGTATAAGAGCAAGGTATTAGGTTTAGTAAGGTTGGGACAAGTTAACTGGGATGTAAGTTTGGATGGAGAAAAATTTTAGGACGTGAAATGTTTTAGATATCTGGGAGCGGACTTAGCAGTTGATGGAACCTTGGCAGCAGAAGTGAGTCACAGGGTGGGGGAGGGGGCGAAGATTTTGGGAGCGATGAAGGTTGTTTGAAAGGAGAGAATGCTATTTCGGAGAGCAAAAATGGGCATTTTTGAAGGAATATTGGTTCCAACAATGTTATATGGTTGCGAGGCATGGGCTATAAATGGGGTTGTGCAGAGGAAGATGAATGTGTTGGAAGTGAAATGTTTTGAGGACAATATGTGGTGTCAGGTGATTTGATCGTGTAAGTAATGTAAGGGTAACAGAGATGTGTGGAAATAAAAAGAGTATAATTGAGAGAGCAGAAGAAGGTGTGCTGAAATGGTATGGACATATAGAGAGAATGAGTGAGGAAAGATTGAAAAAGAGGATATATGTGTCAGAGGTTGAGGGAATAAGGAGAAGTGGGAGACCAAATTGGAGGTGGAAGGATGGAGTGAAAAAGATTTTGAGCGATCGGAGCCTGAGCATACAGGAAGGTGAGAGGCATGCAAGGAACAGACTGAACTGGAACTATGTGGTAATAATGAAATTTATATCTGATCAGTGTTTCCTGCAATAGCAAGGTATTACCATGAATAGATGAATAGATGATAACAAGTAGTGGTGATGTGAGAAGGAGATGGAGTGAGTATTTTGAAGGTTTGTTGAATGTGTTTGATGATAGAGTGGCAGATATAGGGTGTTTTGGTCGAGGTGGTGTGCAAAGTGAGAGGGTTAGGGAAAATGATTTGGTAAACAGAGAGGAGGTAGTAAAAGCTTTGCGGAAGATGAAAGCCGGCAAGGCAGCGGGTTTGGATGGTATTGCAGTGGAATTTATTAAAAAAGGGGGTGACTGTATTGTTGACTGGTTGGTAAGGTTATTTAATGTATGTATGACTCATGGTGAGGTGCCTGAGGATTGGTGGAATGCGTGCATAGTGCCATTGTACAAAGGCAAAGGGGATAAGAGTGAGTGCTCAAATTACAGAGGTATAAGTTTGTTGAGTATTCCTGGTAAATTATATGGGAGGGTATTGATTGAGAGGGTGAAGGCATGTACAGAGCATCAGATTGGGGAAGAGCAGTGTGGTTTCAGAAGTGGTAGAGGATGTGTGGATCAGGTGTTTGCTTTGAAGAATGTATGTGAGAAATACTTAGAAAAGCAAATGGATTTGTATGTAGCATTTATGGATCTGGAGAAGGCATATGATAGAGTTGATAGAGATGCTCTGTGGAAGGTATTAAGAATATATGGGGTGTCGAAGGCAAGCTGTTAGAAGCAGTGAAAAGTTTTTATCGAGGATGTAAGGCATGTGTACGTGTAGGAAGAGAGGAAAGTGATTGGTTCTCAGTGAATGTAGGTTTGCGGCAGGGGTGTGTGATGTCTCTATGGTTGTTTAATATGTTTATGGATGGGGTTGTTAGGGAGGTGAATGCAAGAGTTTTGGAAAGAGGGGCAAGTATGAAGTCTGTTGGGGATGAGAGAGCTTGGGAAGTGAGTCAGTTGCTGTTCGCTGATGATACAGCGCTGGTGGCTGATTCATGTGAGAAACTGCAGAAGTTGGTGACTGAGTTTGGTAAAGTGTGTGAAAGAAGAAAGTTAAGAGTAAATGTGAATAAGAGCAAGGTTATTAGGTACAGTAGGGTTGAGGGTCAAGTCAATTGGGAGGTGAGTTTGAATGGAGAAAAACTGGAGGAAGTGAAGTGTTTTAGATATCTGGGAGTGGATCTGGCAGCGGATGGAACCATGGAAGCGGAAGTGGATCATAGGGTGGGGGAGGGGGCGAAAATTCTGGGAGCCTTGAAGAATGTGTGGAAGTCGAGAACATTATCTCGGAAAGCAAAAATGGGTATGTTTGAAGGAATAGTGGTTCCAACAATGTTGTATGGTTGCGAGGCGTGGGCTATGGATAGAGTTGTGCGCAGGAGGATGGATGTGCTAGAAATGAGATGTTTGAGGACAATGTGTGGTGTGAGGTGGTTTGATCGAGTAAGTAACGTAAGGGTAAGAGAGATGTGTGGAAATAAAAAGAGTGTGGTTGAGAGAGCAGAAGAGGGTGTTTTGAAATGGTTTGGGCACATGGAGAGAATGAGTGAGGAAAGATTGACCAAGAGGATATATGTGTCGGAGGTGGAGGGAACGAGGAGAAGAGGGAGACCAAATTGGAGGTGGAAAGATGGAGTGAAAAAGATATTGTGTGATCGGGGCCTGAACATGCAGGAGGGTGAAAGGTGGGCAAGGAATAGAGTGAATTGGATCGATGTGGTATACCGGGGTTGACGTGCTGTCAGTGGATTGAATCAGGGCATGTGAAGCGTCTGGGGTAAACCATGGAAAGCTGTGTAGGTATGTATATTTGCGTGTGTGGACGTATGTATATACATGTGTATGGGGGTGGGTTGGGCCATTTCTTTCGTCTGTTTCCTTGCGCTACCTCGCAAACGCGGGAGACAGCGGAAAAAAAAAAAAAAAAAGATGAAGAAAGTCCACATCCATTCTCTAGCTGTCATGTGTATTGCCCTGAAACCACAGCTCCTTATCTACAACTAAGCCTTACAGACCTTGGAGACTTCACTGACAGCACATCAGCCTGTGTATACCACATTGTTCCAGTTCACTCTATCACATGCACACCTTTCACCCACCTGCATGTTCAGGCCCTCCTCACTCAAAATCTTTTTCACTTCATCCTTCCATTTACACTTTGGCCTCCACCCTTCCTTGTTCTCTCCACATCTGACACATACATTCACTTTGTCAACCTTTCCCCACCATTCTCTCCATATTTCCATATCATTTCAGCACATAATCTTTAGCTCTCATAACCGAGAACATTATCTCGGAAAGCAAAAATGGGTATGTTTGAAGGAATAGTGGTTCCAACAATGTTGTATGGTTGCAAGGCGTGGGCTATGGATAGTGTTGTGCGCAGGAGGGTGGATGTGCTGGAAATGAGATGTTTGAGGACAATGTGTGGTGTGAGGTGGTTTGATCGAGTAAGTAACGTAAGGGTAAGAGAGATGTGTGGAAATAAAAAGAGTGTGGTTGAGAGAGCAGAAGAGGGTGTTTTGAAATGGTTTGGGCACATGGAGAGAATGAGTGAGGAAAGATTGACCAAGAGGATATATGTGTCGGAGGTGGAGGGAACGAGGAGAAATGGGAGACCAAATTGGAGGTGGAAAGATGGAGTGAAAAAGATTTTGAGTGATCGGGGCCTGAACATGCAGGAGGGTGAAAGGCGGGCAAGGAATAGAGTGAATTGGATCGATGTGGTATACCGGGGTTGACGTGCTGTCAGTGGATTGAATCAGGGCATGTGAAGCGTCTGGGGTAAACCATGGAAAGCTGTGTGGGGCCTGGATGTGGAAAGGGAGCTGTGGTTTCGGGCATTATTGCATGACAGCTGGAGACTGATTGTGAACGAATAGGGCCTTTGTTATCTTTTCCTAGTGCTACCTCGCACACATGAGGGGGAGGGGGATGGTATTCCATGTGTGGCGAGGTGGCGATGGGAATGAATAAAGGCAGGCAGTGTGAATTGTGTGCATGGGTATATATGTATGTGTCTGTGTGTGTATATATATGTGTACATTGAGATGTATGGGTGTGTAGGTTTGTGTGTGTGGACGTATGTGTATATACATGTGTATGGGGGTGGGTTGGGACATTTCTTTCTTCTGTTTCCTTGCGCTACCTCGCAAATGCGGGAGACAGCGACAAAGCAAAATCAATCAAATAAACCTCTCTCTTACCCTTTCATTACTTGCTTGATCAAACTATCTCACACCACATATTGTCTTCAAACATTTCATTTCCAACACATCCATCCTCTTCCACACAGCCTTATCCCATGCCACACCTCCATACAATATTGTTGGGAGTAGTATACCTACAAACAGACTCGTTTTTGCCCTCCCAGATAATGAACTCTCTTTCCAAAAATCTTCAGTGCCCACTTACCCATCCTGTGACTCACTTCTGCTTCCATTTTCCCATTTACTGTCATGTCCACTCCCGGGTATCTAAAACGCTTCACTTCCTCCAATTTTTCTCCATTCAAACTCACATCCCAGCTAACCTGTCCCTCAACCCTGCTAAACCTAATAACCTTGGTTTTATTCCCATTTACTGTTAACTTCTTCCTTTCATACACTCTTCCAAACTAAGTCACCAACTTCTGCAGATTCTCACTCAAATCTGCCACCAGCATTGTATCATCAGCAAACAAAAACTGAGTCATTTTTAGGCCCTCTCCTCCTATTCATACTGCCTACTCACTCCTTTCAAAGATTCTAGCATTTACCTGCCTCACCAACCCATCCATAAACAAATTAAACAGTCATGATGATATCATACTCCCCTGCCACAGACCAGCCGTTGCTTGGAACCACTCACTCCCCTACTCGTATACATGCCTTGATGAAAACTTCTCTTCTTCAGCTTTCCTCCCACACTGTTTATTCTTAAGACCTTCCACAAAGCTTTTCTGTCAACCTTATATATTTTCTCCAGATCCATAAATGCCACATAAATTTATGTTTCTCTAAGTATATGTCGCACACAGTCTTTAAAGCAATCACCTGATCCATACATCCTGTACCACTTCTGAAAACTTCACTGCTCCTCCCCAATTTGATGCTCTGAACATGCCTTCATCCTCTCAGTCAGTACCCTCCCATACAACTTACCAGGTACACTCAACACACTTCCCTAGTTTGAAAGCTCACCTTTATCCCATTTGCATTGTGCAATATGATGATAACTGCATTCTGCCAGTCCTTAGGCACCTCTCCATTATCCATATATACACTGAAAATCCTAACCAACCAACCAACAACATAGTCACCTCCTTTCTTGGTAAATTCAACTGCAATACCATTCACTCTAGCCGCTTTGCCACATTTCATCTTAGGCTTTCACCACTTCTTTCTTCACCAAACCACTTTCCATGACTCCCTCTCTTTGCATACTACCTTGACCCAAGCACCCTATGTCTGCCACCCTATCATGGAACACATTCAGCAGTTCTTCAAAATACTCACTTCGTCGCTACCTGTTACCACTTATCCTTTTGCCCCACTTTAATGTTTCTAATTGTTCTCTTATTTTTCACACACTATTAACCCCCTTCCAAAACATCCTATTTTCCCTAATGTTTACTGACACTTGCTTGCTCTAACTCTCATTTTCCATGTTGCACCTTCCTCTTGATCTCCTCCTACTTTCTCTAATTCGCCCACTATTCCTTGTAACTACTGCCTAAACCCCTTTTCTGTTGCACTAGCAACTTTACATTTTATCCCACCTCTCACTACCCTTTCTAATCTGCCCACCTCCCAGCTTTTGCTTGCCACATGCATCTCTCATACATGGCTGCACTGCTTCCCTAAATACCTCCCATTTCCCACCCACTTCCCTTGCTTCATTTACACTCACCTTTTGCCATTCTACACTCTGTCTGTCCTAGTATTTCTTCATACAAGTCTGTTCCAAGCTCTTTTACTCGTACCACACTCTTCTCACTGACATTGTTTCCTTTTTCCCAAACCCTTTACAAATCTTCATCTTCACAAGATAGTGATCAGACATCCCACCACCTGCCCTACTCAGCACATTTACATCAAAAAGTCTCTCTTGTGCATGCTTATCAATTAATATGTAATCCAGTAAAGCCCACTGACCATCTCTCCTACTCATATATGTATATTTGTGTATTTTCCTCTTTTTAAACCAGGTATTCCTAATCATCACTCCTTTTTTTAGCCACAACTCCACAAGTTGTTCACCATTTCCATTCATAATACTGAATACTCCATGTCCCCCTACTATACTTTCAACTGCCACACTACTCACCTTCGCATTCAAATCTCCCGTCACCAATACCTGGTCTCTTACATCAAAACTGCTCACATACTCATTCAGCAGCTGCTAGTACACTTGCCTCTCATGATCTTTCTTCTCATCCAATTCCAATTTTATCCACACGAGTCTTGAATTTACTTCCTTACACTCTGACACACTCCTGGTTCATAAGTAATATTGCTCCTTCCTTAGCTCTTTTTCTCTCACCAACCCCTGACTTTACCAAAACTGCTAAGACATTTCCAAAGCTGATGTTATGCAGGACCTTTCCAAATGCTGATGCAGCCCAAAGTTGCATTATTTCCACTAGGAAGGAAATGTAGACTCGTTTTGAGTGCAAAGCTCTTTAATGAGACTAATCCCAGTGATACAGTTTCACCAAAGGTGACTTTTCATTTGCATTGTAACCTCAAGTAGGCAGAGTCTGGTAACACCAGTATGTATATTAATGAGTAGATAGGTAGATATACAGCCATGGGTTGTGTTGCTGGATTTCATTTGAAAATGGTTGCACTGCAAACTAAAAGACACATCAGCTAGGCTGCTTTATCAATACTGGACGTAAGGTAGTACAGTTTTTGGAGGGCTCAACCATTTCATGGGAATCCATCATCCTGTTCTTTTTGTTAAGGTGTAGTGTTTAAGCTTCAGGAGCCTCAGAAGAGGTCATGGTATTATATAATACTGTAATGAGAAACTGTATTGGTAGTTTTGAAAATCAGAATGCATGCATACATGTACTCACTGCAAGGTATTTAGTAACTTTTATTTCCTCCAACAGGCAACTGAAAAATGCACGCTGTGGAAAGACTGGAAAATGGCATATACGGATAAAGTTTCCTCCATATCCAAGAGGTCTGCCAAATGTCGATTGGCGTCCATATCAGCAGATCCATGATTATAATTTAGAGAAGGATGATGATGGCCTTGAAATCTGTGAAATGTTTGCAGTAAGTTTGTATTTTCCAAAATATGTTTCTGATAATTTGTTTTGTTTCATGCACACCTCTTGTAAGTTTTTTAGAGTATCTTTGTATTTCTGCATTTACATTGAAAATCAGCAAGCGTCACTGTAACATTTGAATATTTCATAGTAACATCTTAGAAATATTCCTTGTATATTATTTGCCATTTTTGTGTAAGTATTCATGGTGTAGATGTGTATGTAAAACATTTGATCGAGGTTCACTGAGATTGATAGTTACAGATGGATGAAAGGAAGGATGTGTGGATGATGACTAAAGATGCAGTGAAACAGCATGGTAGAAGTATATGGACATAGTGGTGTCAGTATATATACCAATTTATCTACAGTTGTTTAAGATAAACATAGATTGATGATGTACTATCTGAGTGGCTATAGCAAGTCTTCCATGGGGACTTCTACATCTCTTCCCTTTAACAGCATATGGGATTTAGGACAGAGACCTTAGTTCTGCATATTGAAGTCTCACAATTGGCATATATTTCCTATGGATGCAATTGGCATGCTTCTTATTACTTAAAGCAAGATTTGCAGATTTGTTTAGCTTAATGAAATTTAATTGGAGTTGGTGGATAATGTAAGGATAGAATGTTTATATTTTGCTTTGTCGCTGTTTCCTGCGTTAGTGAGGTAGTGCAAGGAAATAGACGAAAGAATGGCCCAACCCACCCACATACACATGTATATACATACATGTCCACACACGCAAATATACATACCTATACATCACAACATATACATATATATATACACACACAGACATATACATATATACACATGTACATAACTCATACTGTCTGCCTTTAATCATTCCCATTGCCACCCCGCCACACATGAAATAACAACCCCCTCCCCCCCTCATGTGCGAGAGGTAGCGCTAGGAAAAGACAACAAAGGCCACATTCGTTCACACTCAGTCTCTAGCTGTCATGTAATAATGCACCGAAACCACTGTTCCTTTTCCACATCCAGGCCCAACAAAACTTTCCATGATTTACCCCAGAGGCTTCACATGTCCTGGTTCAATCCATTGATAGCACATCGACCCCGGTATACCACATCGTTCCAATTCACTCTATTCCTTGCACGCCTTCCACCCTCCTGCATGTTCAGGCCCTGATCACTCAAAATCTTTTTCACTCCATCTTTCCACCTCCAATTTGGTCTCCCACTTCTCATTCCCTCCACCTCTGACACATATATCCTGTTGGTCAATCTTTCCTCACTCATTCTCTCCATGTGACCAAACCATTTCAAAACACCCTCTTCTGCTCTCTCAACCACACTCTTTTTATTACCTCACATCTCTCTTACCCTATTATTACTTACTCGATCAAACCACCTCACACCACACATTGTCCTCAAACATCTCATTTCCAGCACATCCACCCTCCTCCACACAACTCTATCTATAGCCCACGCCTCACAACCATATAACATTGTTGGAACCACTATTCCTTCAAACATACCCATTTTTGCTTTCCAAGATAATATTCTCGACTTCCACACATTCGTCAATGCTCCCAGAATTTTTGCCCCCTCCCCCACCCTATGATTCACTTCCGCTTCCATGGTTCCATCCGCTGCCAAATCCACTCCCAGATATCTAAAACACTCCGCCTCTTCCAGTTTTTCTCCATTTAAACTTACCTCCCAATTGACTTGTCCCTCAACCCTACTGTATCTAATAACCTTGCTCTTATTCACATTTACTCTCAGCTTTCGTCTTACACACACTTTACCAAACTCAGTCACTAGCTTCTGCAGTTTCTCACACGAATCAGCCACCAGTGCTGTATCATCAGCGAACAACAACAGACTCACTTCCCAAGCTCTCTCATCCACAACAGACTGAATACTTGCCCCTCTTTCCAAAACTCTTGCATTTACCTCCCTAGCAACCCCATCCATAAAAAAATTAAACAACTATGGAGACATCACACACCCCTGCCACAAACCTACACTCACTGAGAACCAGTCACTTTCCTCTCTTCCTACACTTACACACACCTAACATCCTCGATAAAAACTTTTCACTGCTTCTAACAACTTGCCTCCCACACCTTATATTCTTAATACCTTCCACAGAGCATATCTATCAACTCTATCATATGCCTTCTCCAGATCCATGAATGCTACATACAAATCCATCTTTTTATTCTCCCTAAAATTTAATGATACTCTCATCCCAACTCTCATTTGCCCTCTTTTTCACCTCTTGCACCTTTATCTTGACGTCCTGCCTCTTTCTTTTATACGTCTCCCAGTCATTTGCATTATTTCCCTGCAAAAATCATCCAAATGCCTCTCTCTTCTCTTTCACTAATAATCTTACTTCTTCATCCCACCACTCACTACCCTTTCTAATCTGCCCACCTACCCCACTTCTCATGCCACATGCATCTTTTGTGCAAGCCATCACTGTTTCCCTAAATGCATCCCATTCCTCCCCCACTCCCCTTATGTCCTTTGCTCTCACCTTTTTCCATTCTGTACTCGGTCTCTCCTCGTACCTCCTCACACAAGTCTCCTTCCCAAGCTCACTTACTTTCAACACTCTCTTCACCCCAACATTCTCTCTTCTGAAAACCTCTACAAATCTTCACCTTCGCCTCCACAAGATAATGATCAGACATCCCTCCAGTTGCACCTCTCAGCACATTAACATCCAAAAGTCTCTCTTTCGTGCGCTTATCAATTAACATGTAATACAATAACGCTTTCTGCCCATCTCTCCTACTTACATACGTATACTTATGTATATCTCTCTTTTTAAACCAGGTATTTATTCCCAATCACCAATCCTTTTTCAGCACACAAATCTACAAGCTCTTCACCATTTCTGTTTACAACACTGAACACCCCATATACACCAATTATTCCCTCAATGCCACATTACTCACCTTTGCACTCAAATCACCCATCACTATAACCTGGTCTCGTGCATCAAAACTACTAACACACTCACTCAGCTGCTCCCAAAACACTTGCCTCTCATGATCTTTCTTCTCATGCCCAGGTGCATATGCACCAATAATCACCCATTTCTCTCCATCCACTTTCAGTTTTACCCATATCAATCTAGAGTTTACTTTCTTACACTCTATCACATACTCCCACCACTCCTGTTTCAGGAGTATTGCTACTCCTTCCCTTGCTCTTGTCCTCTCACTAACCCCTGACTTTACTCCCAAGACATTCCCAAACCACTCTTCCCCATTGCCCTTGAGCTTTGTTTCACTCAGAGCCAAAAGATCCAGGTTCCTTTCCTCAAACATGCTACCTATCTCTCCTTTTTTCTCATCTTGGTTACATCCACACACATTTAGACACCCCAATCGAAGCCTTCGAGGAGCATGAGCACTCCCCGCGTGACTCCTTCTTCTGTTTCCCCTTTTAGAAAGTTAAAATACAAGGAGGGGAGGGTTTCCAGCCCCCCGCTCCCATCCCCTTTAGTCGCCTTCTACGACACGTGAGGAATGCGTGGGAAGTATTCTTTCTCCCCTATCCCCAGGGATAATAAGGATAGAAATGGCAGTTGATTTTAATGAAGGGTAATTTAGTTATGTTTGAGGTTTGCGGATGGCCAAAAGGAAAAAAGTTGCAAAAAATAGAGGTCAGAGTATCATCTTAGAATAAAAGAAAAATTTCTAAGAGTAAAGGATGTATAGAGAAAAGTGATCTACCATAATATACGTAAGTACACTGTAATGCTAAAGTTATTATGTAGAGTCCCTTAGCAAAGAGATGGAGGGGAAGAGGGGCTCTAATGCATATTCACAAATTATCTTATTATTCTCTCTCAGGAGGACATGAACAAGGGTCTAGGTCGTGATGGCATCCATCCCCATGTACTGAAAGACTATTCCTCTGAACTTACAACTGTGCTTGCTGAGCTGTTCCGTTTCTGTATAGACACCAAAACTTTTTCTTCTTGGAAGAATGCGGTTACATCCCACTTTAAGAAGGATAACTGTTCCTACCTCTCAAACTATTGTCGTATTGCTGTGAGATCTACCATTTCCAGAGTCTTTGAATAGCTCCTTATCTCCCATACCCTTGAACATCTCAAATCTCACAGTCTTTAATCTGATCACCGATAAGGCTTCTGTATGGTGAGATCCACTGGTGACATTCTTTCCAATCTTATTAATGTCTGGTCATCATCCCTGAAAGATTTTGGGGACTCCTGTGTAGTTGCCCCTGACATATCCAAAGCTTTTAATAGGGTGCGGCATTGGGGTCCCATCTCTAAGCTTCCTTTTTGTCTGATCTATCTCTGTGGTTATAGATGGATCAGCCTCCCCCTTCTTTCTCCATCAACAGCAGTGTCCATTAAGGCTCTGTCCTGTCCCCTACACTTTTTCTCCTTTTTATAAATGATTTCCTTTCTTCCACAAATAACGAGCTGCACTCTTATACTGATGTCAACACTACATTCATCCACATGCTTCAATTCTACTCTTATCTTCCCTCACTTGATCTGCATCTTGACACAACTTCTTTAATAAACTCAGACTTGGAGAGGATATCTCAGTTGGTTAGACATAATCTAGTTAAGTTTATTGTCTGCAAGACCCAGTTTCTACCCATCTCTTTATTGGAAACTCCTCACCACTTTCATCTCCCCTCTGACAGTTCTGCAATTGTACCTCTTGACTCAATGAACATTATGGTATTACTATAACATCCACTCTTTCTTGGAAACCCCACAGTACGAAAATAGCTATGTCTGTCTCTTATGAAACTAGGAGTCCTGTTTAGATATCAAAATTTCTTTTCTTCTGAATAGTTGGTCCATTTATAGAAAGGATTAATTCATCCTTAAATGGAGAACTGCTCTCACATGTGGGTGGTTCTGGCTCTGCATCCTCACTTGACAGTTGAGTTTAAAGCAGTTTGACATATAAACTGTCCAAGGCTTTCTTCAGAACTTGACCTGCACCACAATTGTGTTCACTTTCCTTCTTCTGTAGTTATTATTTTGGTTTTTGCTCCTGAGAGCTTGCTGCTTTTGTTCCCCCACCACTAGCTAGACCATGAGATACTCAGCATGCTGCTGCGTAACATGATTACTGTAAGACAGTTGGTAACTCGAGGGTGGGCCATTTTGCTAACTTTCTTTTCTTTCACTGCAAAATTTAGAACTTTCTAGCTTTTAGCTACATGATTCACCTTTACTAAATGACACTTCACATTAATTATGGGAGGGTTTGCAGAGCATAGATGAAATGGATAAAGAATGTGGGTGAAAGGAAAGAGTGCAGTTGTGAAGTAAGCATGGGTATGTGTATATGTGCCTGTGACTATGAAGACCGTGAAGTAAGGATGATATGAAGCATTTCTGGAGAAATTTGAATGACTGTACAAATGGTCTTAAGAAGGAGAGAAAGGTAATGGATGATGTGAATGCAAAGGTGGGATGTAATTAGATTTATGAGATAGTTGGTAAATGGTGAGTGCCTGAAATAAATGAAAGTGGAAGTTATCTTATGGATGTTTGTGCTAAGAAGGGTTTATGCTATGTAAGCACCTTTATTTTTTCAAAACAAATTAGTTCCCAACTTCAATCTAGGATGCTGGTACACATCACCTTGGTGCACTTTTTCTTAATTTCTGTAACATATAATGTTCATATATATTGTTTTATGTTGATTAACAGTAACTTAATGTTGCAAAACTGATTTTTGTACCTTTACACCCACAAAGATAATTTTGATTCAAGTAAAAATTTCAAGATGAAACAAGTCTTAGCTTTGTCACTGCCTGTCAGTATGAGATATATGCTCACATGATCAACACAAAATCAGAGTGCTAATGTTCTCATTCATTTGGATTTTTTATGGTACAAAGGCCTGTTTTTTGTATTAAGATTATGGTACATAAAAGAGCTATCAGTACTGCATTTGTTATGAGGTCCAAGAAATACCTCAACATTGTTGAAAATCTGAAAATGATAGAGCATCATGAGTGTGAGGGGAGTAGCTTGTGCCTGTTGCACATTGCAGTGTGGAGGTGATTCAGGTGACCCTGGAGTTATTTCCTTCTAAAAGTTAGGGTAATTTTTACTCCCTAAACACCTCCAGACTTGAGGGAATAAGTTAAGTTTTCAGTTTGCTTGTTGATTTTTAATTAATTAATGTTCCTTGGAAGAAAAATTGGGATACAGAGGAATTTGGCTTCTAACGTACCACCCTTTCCCCAATTAGTCCGTTAGAATGGGACTTCATTCACTCTACAGTCTTTTCAGTTACTGCTTGAGTGATTATCTCTGTAACAGGCACCTCTTTAGTGACCAAGAG
This sequence comes from Panulirus ornatus, assembly GCF_036320965.1. Taxonomy (NCBI): domain Eukaryota; kingdom Metazoa; phylum Arthropoda; class Malacostraca; order Decapoda; family Palinuridae; genus Panulirus; species Panulirus ornatus. The sequence goes on along the minus strand of NC_092233.1, from coordinate 28,848,846 downwards.
ATACTTAGCAGCCATACAAATGTCAATATATTGGCAGATTGTTCGAAATAAGCCCACTATAACTAGTGCTGATGTGATGACTACAAGCATGTGCTACACAAGTTTTTTACTTAATCACTCCTGGCATTTATGGGTTAAGAGGGAATAGAACATTTATTGGCACCTCAACAAAGCTGACTAGAATAACGTATGAAAATTCTTTTCTAATTTCTCTCTGGTAAATTAGTCTCGTGTGGTGATGTTTCTGCTTCCACCAAATACATAGCAGAGGTTATTGTTGTGGAAATGGAAGCATTTATCCCGTCTTCCACCAAGACGACCTCTTCTGCCACTCCATGGTATAAACATTCTTGTTCTGAGGTCATTCTGGCAAGGGATCAGGCTTAGAAAATTTCTCTTTCCTCCGACTCCTGTTCAACATTCATCACTGCCCATAATCATTGCTAGTACATTATCCTTGAGGCAGTGTTCCTTTATACAAAGCAAATTTGATAACCCCTCCCCTTCATCTACTGATAGGTCTTTCTGGTCCTTAGCTAAGGGCATTGCTAACAACTATTGCTCCACCTTTCCTTCACTTTTCCGTTCTGATGGTACTATGGCTGTCTCTCCTGTAGACAAGCAACTCTCTTTGTTCCTGTTTCTCCTGTAACTCCAGCCTTGGATGACTCTAACATTCCTTCAAATCCTGATGCTCCTCTCATAATCTCTTTTCTGACTGTCAGAAAAGGGCTTCTCTCTCTGGACACAAGCAAGGCTTATGGTTCTGATGGCATCCATCCCCATATACTGAAAGAGTGTGCATCTGAGCACATCTGATTCTGCTTTAATAGACCAAAAATTTTCCTTCTTAGAAACATGCATTGGTACATCCCATCCTTAAGGAGGGTTACTGTTCTAACCTCGTGAACTATCGTCCTGTTGCTTTGACTTCTACCATTTCCAAAGCCATTAAATCCCTCCTCAAGTCCTGTATCCTTTGATATCTTGAATCTCACTGTCTTCTTTCTCTGGTCACCAGTATGGCTTCCGTAAGGTAAGATCCACTAGTGATATTCTTTCCCTTATCATTAATGTCTGGTCACCATCCTTAAAAGATTTTGGGATCTTATGCGGTTGCCCTTGACATATCCAAAGCTCTCGACGGTGTGGCTTAGTGGTCACATCTCCAAGCTCCTCTTTTGGCTACCCTCCCTCATATCTAGCTAGCTTTCTGGCCAATAAATCTTTGTGGTTGTTAATAGATCAGTCTCACCCCATTCTTCATCAACAGTAGTGTCCCTCAAGATTCTGTCCTGTCCACTACACTTTTTTTCCTTTTTATCAACGATTTTCTGTTTTCTACAAACAAGCAAATGCATTCATATTCTGTTGCTTCTTCTTGCTATCTTACTCATCTTGACACAATTTCCACAATAAACTCAGACTTAGACAGGATATCTCAGTGGGATAGATGAAATCTGATTAAATTCAAGGTCTCCAAGACAATGTCTACCCATCTCCACATCTGAAATTCCTCACACCTTCCCTCTCTCCCTTGACGGTTCTGTACTTTCACCTCTTAACTTAATGAACATGCTTAATATTACTGAAACATTCACTCCTTGGAAACCCCACCTTACAGAAGTAGTTAAGTCTGCCTCTAAGAAACTGGGAGTGCTGTTGACATGTTGAAATTTTTTTCTTCTTGAACAGTTGCTCCATTTATACAACAAATTTATTCATCCATGTGTGGAGTACTGCACATTTTGGGTGGTTCTAGCTTCGCATCCTTAATTTACAGAGTTAAATCAAAACTGTTTTGACTTATAAACTTTCCCATGCTAACTTCCAAACTTGACCTGCTTGCCCTATTCTGCAATGTTGATTCACTTTCCCTCTTCTACAAGTATTACTTGGGTTTTTGCTTCCAAGAGCTGGCTGATTGTGTTCCCCCCATCACTAGCTAGACCATGGAATACTCAGTAAGCTGCTGCATCACATGATTACTGTGTGGCCATTGTTAAATCAAGGGTGAACTATGTGGATAGTTGTTTCCTCCCCATATCTTGAAGCTTTGGAACTCTCTAACCTCTCGTCTTTCCCAATAACTATGACCTGGCACATTTTAAAAGACAGGTTTTTCATTTCCTCCAAAATTTGTAAATACTTTCCTATGTCTTTTCTTTTCCCCATTCATAATCCCTCTATATTTAAGGCCCGGCCATGATGTGAACTCTTGTCTGTGACAAGCCTCCAATGAAAAAAAAAAAAAAAGTGGAATGGAAAGGGGGTCGATAATAGGTCGATAGACAATACTCATGGTCATTTGAAGGAAGTTGTGGGAATTTTGATCAAAGATAAGTGGTTTGGAGATGGTTTGCTTTGGGTCTGGGGATCTCAAGTGTGCTTCACACTACAATAGTACCAAACATATTTAAATTTTTTGATGAAACTTATTTTAATTGAGGAACACCATATTTTACCAATATGATTCTGAAAGCTTATATGTTATTTCTTTTACATCATTTATGTAAAGAAATTCAATGTCTCCATACAGAATTCCATACAGAAATATTTCTGTATGGAATTATGCAAAAAAAAAAAAAATTTCTACCACTTAGAAAAAACAATTATTCTGTTACATTGTCCATTAATTCCAGTAGAATTAAAGTGTAAATTAAGATATGAGGATAAATAATGGGGAAACAAAGCAGAAGAGGGTATGCTGAAATGGTTTGGACTCATGGATAGAACGAGTGAGAAAAGTTTGACATAATAATTGTTACATTGTCCATTAATTCCATAGAAGTAAAGTGTAAATTAAGATATGAAGATAAATAATGGGGAAACAAAGCAGAAGAGAGTATGCTGAAATGGTTTGGACTCATGGATAGAATGAGTGAGAAAAGGTTGAGATAGAGGATATATGTGTTAGAATTGGAGGGAACAAGAATGGGTAGACCACACTTACATTGTGAAAGTACTTCTTTACATCTTTTTAAACAAGTTTCTAGCTTAAATTTATGTCATCTGTTTGTTTTAAGAATGTAAATGATGTGATCAGGCCACCCCTAAATCTTCTCTTTCAGGGTGGGTAAATTTAAAGCATTCCTCTGGACCTTCTCTGTTAACTCTCTCTTCTTTTGGGGAGGTGACTAAACTTGAGATGCATATTCTTATTTTGCTTAACATTTCCTTATCAATATACTTCAGAGGTATTCTAATATTTGCTGTGGTGTAGCGCATAGGCTTGAATACTTGTTGTGGCAGTTGGTTCAGCTAACCCAGCTGTCCATCTACCCCTTGGGCATGGTTGATAAAATGGGTACCTGGCTTAGCCTAGGGTAATTGTATGTGTAGCATTAATGAGATGTCCTCAATTAGGGCTTTAATTGCTTGTGCTGTATCAGCAACAAAAATATTCTCATTAACTATTCCCTAATGTGGACTCTGTTGACAGGTTAGGGATGATCCCCTAATGTGGATTATGTTGACAGGTTAGGGATGATGCCAACTCCCAAGTCCTCACACACCGAATCCTGAAGTTTATTTCCCTCTAGATAATGATCATATTGAAGCCTTCTTTCACCTTTCCCTTCCTCATTACATTACATATGCTTAAACTGAATCTCACTAGCCATCCATCAGACTTTTCATTTTCCTCATGAGCTTTGCATTATTGTAGATGCTTTAGGGTTATCAGCTGCTGTTTATATTCATTGAACCTCAGTGAACCAAAGAGGTAACAGTGCCTAAAAATGCATTACAACAAGTGTACAGACTCGGACACTGTATGAATTGTTATCCCTGGGGATAGGGGAGAAAGAATACTTCCCATGCATTCCATGCGTATCGTAGAAGGCGACTAAAGGGGACGGGAGCCGGGGGCTAGAAACCCTCCCCTCCTTGTATTTTAACTTTCTAAAAGGGGAAACAGAAGGAGTCACGCAGGGAATGCTCATCCTTCTCGAAGGCTCAAATTGGTGTGTCTAAATGTGTGTGGATGTAACCCAGATGAGAAAAGAGGAGAGATAGGTAGTATGTTTCAGGAAAGGAACCTGGATGTTATGGCTCCAAGTAAAACGAAGCACAAGGGTAAAGGGGAAGAGTGGTTTGGGAATGTTTTGGGGAGTAAAGTCAGGGGTTGGTGAGAGGACAAGAGCAAAGGAAGGAGTAGCACTACTCCTGAAACAGGAGTTCTGGGAGTATGTGATAGAATGTAAGAAAGTAAACTCTAGATTAATATGGGTAAAACTGAAAGTGGATGGATAGAGATGAGTGATTATTAGGGCCTATGCACCTGGGCATGAGAAGAAAGATCATGAGAGGCAAGTGTTTTGGGAGCAGCTGAGTGAGTGTGTTATAAGTTTTGATGCACAAGACTGGATTATAGTGATGGGTGATTTGAATACAAATGTGAGTAATGTGGCAGTTGAGGGAATAATTGGTGTACATGGGGTGATCAGTGTTGTAAATGGAAATGGTGTAGAGCTTGTAGATTTGTGTGCTGAAAAAGGACTGGTGATTGGGAAAACCTGGTTTAAAAAGAGAGATATACATAAGTATACGTATGTAAGTAGGAGAGATGGCCAGAGAGCGTTATTGGATTACGTGTTAATTGATAGGTGCTTGAAAGAATGACTTTTGGATGTTAATGTGCTGAGAGGTGCAACTGGAGGGATGTCTCATCATTATCTTGTGGAGGCAAAGGTGAAGAGTTGTACAGGTTTTCAGAAAAGAAGAATGTTGGGGTGAAGAGAGTGGTGAGAGTATGTGAGCTTGGGAAGGAGACTTGTGTGAGGAAGTACCAGGAGAGACTGAATGCAGACTGGAAAAAGATGAAAGCTAAGGTTGTAAGGGAAGTGGGGGAGGAATGGGATGTATTTAGGGAAGCAGTGATGGCTTGCACAAAAGATGCTTGTTGCATGAGAAGCGTGTGAGGTGGGCAGATTAGAAAGGGTAGTGAGTGGAGGGATGAAGAAGTAAGATTATTAGCGAAAGAGAAGAGAGAGGCATTTGGACGGTTTTTGCAGGAAAATATTGGAAATGACCGGGAGATGTATGAGAGAAAGAGGCAGGAGGTCAAGAGAAAGGTGCAAGAGGTGAAAAAGAGGGCAAATGAGAGTTGGGGTGAGAAAGAATAAAAAGATGTTTTGGAAGGAGGTAAATAGAGTGCGTAAGACAAGAGTACAAATGGGAACACCGGTGAAGGGGGCTAATGGGGAGGTAATAACAAGTAGTGGTGATGTGAGAGGAAGCTAGAGTGAGTATTTTGAAGGTTTGTTGAATGTATTAGATGATAGAGTGGCAGATATAGGGTGTTTTGTTCGAAGTGGTGTGTGAAGTGAGAGGGTCAGGGAGAATGATTTGGTAGACAGAGAAGAGGTAGTGAAAGCTTTGCAGAAGATGAAAGCTAGCAAGGCGGCGGGTCGAATGGTATTGCAGTGGAATTTATTAAAAATAAAAGGGGATGACTGTGATGTCGACTGATTGGTGAAGATATTCAATGTATGTATGGCTCATGGTGAAGTGCCTGAGGATTGGTGGAATGCATGCATAGTGCCACTGTACAAAGGCAAAGGGGATAAAGGTGAGTGTTCAAATTACAAAGTTATAAGTTTGTTGAGTATTCCTGGGAAATTATATGGGATAGTATTGATTGAGAGGGTGAAGGCTTGTACAGAACATCAGATTGGGGAAGAGCAGTGTGGTTTCAGAAGTGGTAGAGGATGAGTGGATCAGGTGTTTGCTTTGAAGAATGTACGTGAGAAATACTTAGAAAAACAACTGGATTTTTATGTAGCATTTATAGATCTGGAGAAGGCATATGATAGAGTTGATAGAGATGCTCTGTGGAAGGTATTAAGAGTATATGGTGTGGGAGGCAAGTTGTTAGAAGCAGTGAAAAGTTTTTATCGAGGCTGTACAATTAGGAAGAGAGGAAAGTGATTGGTTCTCAGTGAATGTTAGTTTGCGGCAGGGTGCATGATGTCTCCATGGTTGTTTAATTTGTTTATGGATGGGGTTGTTAGAGAGGTGAATGCAAGAGTTTTGGAGAGAGGGGCAAGTATGCAGTTGTGTTGTGGATTAGAGGGCTTGGGAAGCGAGTCAGTTGTTGTTCGCTGATGATACAGTGCTTGTGGCTGATTCGGGTGAGAAACTGCAGAAGCTGATGACTTGAGTTTGGTAAAGTGTGTGAAAGAAGAAAGCTGAGGGTAAATGTGAATAAGAGCAAGGTTATTTGGTACAGTAGGGTTGAGGGACAAGTAAATTGGGAGGTAAGTTTGAATGGAGAAAAACTGGAGGAAGTGAAGTGTTTTAGATATCTGGGAGTGGATTTGGCAGCGAATGGAACCATGGAAGCGGAAGTGAGTCACAGGGTGAGGGAGGGGGTGAAAGTTCTGGGAGCATTGAAAAATGTGTGGAAGGCAAGAACATTATCTCAGAAAGCAAAAATGGGTATGTTTGAAGGTATAGTGGTTCCAACAATGTTATATGGTTATGAGGCATGGGCTATAGATAGGGTTGTGCGGAGGAGGGCGAATGTGTTGGAAATGAGATGTTTGAGGACAATATGTGGTGTGAGTTGGTTTGATCAAGTAAGTTATGAAAGGGTAAGAGAGATGTGTGGTAATAAAAAGTGTGTGGCTGAGAGAGCAGAAGAGGTTGTATTGAAATGGTTTGGTCACATGGAGAGAATGAGTGAGGAAAGATTGACAAAGAAGATATGTGTGTCAGAGGTGGAGGGAACGAGGAGAAGTGGGAGACGAAAATGGAGGTGGAAGGATGGAGTGAAAAAGATTTTGAGCGATCAGAACCTGAACATGCAGGAGGGTGAAAGACGTGCAAGGAATAGAGTGAATTGGAACGATGTGGTATACCAGGGTCGACGTGCTGTCAATGGATTGAACCAGGGTATGTAAAGCGTTTGGGGTAAACCATGGAAAGTTTTGTGGGGCCTGGATGTGGAAAGGGAGCTGTTGTTTCGGTACATTATACATGACAGCTAGAGACTGAGTGTGAATGAATGTGGCCTTTGTTGTCTTTTCCTAGCGCTACCTCACGCGTGTGCAGGGGGAGGGATTGTTATTTCATGTGTGGCGTGGTGGCGATGGGAATGAATAAAGGCAGCAAGTATGAATTATGTACACGTGTATATATGTATATGTCAATGTATGTATACATATGTATACATTGAAATGTATAGGTATGTATATGTGCTTGTGTGTATATGTATGTATATATATGTGTATGTGGGTGGGTTGGGCCATTCTTTTGTCTGTTTCCTTGTGCTACCTTGCTAATGTGGAAGACAGGCGAAAGAGTATAATAAAAAATTAAAAATGTGAATTGAAAGAGTTTGGTTGATGTGTCAGCCAAATTATGATACTAAGTGGTCCAGCCACAAGCAAAGCAATGCAAAGGATAAGCATGAAAGTTACACTGAATACTTGAAATAAATGTTTGCATATTTAGTCCTCACATAGGTAAATGTAATAACATGCATATTTACATATGAAAACCCTGAGTGTTATAAAATGACTGTCAGTTGCATGTGTTTCATGGAGTGATAAAAAGGAGGTTAACAATACTTTCTGGTGAGAATTTGAAAACAGTCAGGTAAATGAATGTAATAGAGAAGCTTATTTTGATTTGTAACAGAATGTGTGTTTGGAAGATAAAATGGAAATGATAGATAATTATAAATTCCAGATGAAGATTAAAGTGTAAGGGTTTAAGGAATATATCAATGGCTTATGTGTATGCTATAGACACATAATTCACCTCAAAGATGTCCATAAATGAATGTGGTTACAAAGCAGAGTAGACAAAAGTATGACTGATACATTTCAAGCAAGAAATGATATGATTAATAGTGCACATAATGTGAAAGTGTGATAGTAATAAGTAGGTTAGTCTTTTTTCAGATAGACTGAAATTAAATTTAAAAGCAAGGAGGATAAAGGCTAAGAAGTTACAATATAAAAGTGTATAACAACTTTAAAGAGAAACTGAATTAGCCCAGAGATATTATGAAAACAAAACTAAATGAGGTCAAGGTTATATAAAAGTGCTTAAAAAAAGTGTTGAAGTAACATGTGTACAAAATGAAAGCTAATTTCCCATGGACATGAGGTAAAAATAGATATGAATGAACAACAGACAAAAAATTTAAAAGGTAATAGTTGGGTAAATATTTGTGTATTTTCTTGAAGAAAACTTCTCATATTGAGTTTATTGTATACTAAATCTACAACTCTGTTTTCAGTTCCATGGCTGGTGTTCACAAGCTGACAAATGCTTAAAGAGTCATAACATCAACAAGATTGTGAAGCTTCTCCAGCCTAAAGGAGCCAAGAGACGAGGTAATTCCAAGTATAGTGGGCCTAAAACAGCATCACTTGTTCAAATCATCCAACAAGCAGCCAAAAAGGAAGATGTATTGGAAACTGAGAGAGCCTCATTAGATGATGAACATGACTCTTCAGCAAAGAAACAAAAGTTGTCAAATGAAAGGGCACTAGAACACTTGGAAAATAGAAGTATATTATCAAATGAGGGTCCTTTAAATAATACCCTTGATCACAAGGTACATGATATGCATAATGCTAGTGGGCACAGAGCAGGCTTTGATGCTTTCATGACAGGATATATATTTGCAGGTCATGTCTCACAAAATGGCAAATTAAAATCTAAGGATGATCTCTTTATAGGAGAAATAATTGGCCTCTCTGAACAAGTGAATAAGGTATACTTAATGGGGAAAAACTTCCCCTTTCTCATAAGAACTGGAACTTATGCAAATATGTCAACAAACCATACTTTAAAGATTCCAAAAGTAAGGAAAAATGAAAGTAGATAAACTTTATCTTGTGTTTAGTGTTATGGCATATTTCTGTGGAGATGTTTATTTATTTACAAGAAACATTGATTTGGAAGTCTGATATTTTTTCATTTGAATATTATAATCTTGCTTTATATGAATGCATATTTTTCTTTGATGAAGAATCTTCATAAATTTAGAATTATGACACAAGTCTTCTATTAAGACAAAATTTGTATTTTGATGTGTTCATATTTCTTAAAAGGTGCTAACTTTGGGAACCATACAGACTTGTTATTTTATGTTGGAAGCCTTTTTGTAGTTCAGCTCAGACTTTATTCACAGATATACAGTCTTGTTTGATGGCATATATTTTTTGGCCAGTAACAGTCTGTGGTTGCATAAAGACTGACATTGACATCAAATAGGAGAGAAAATTGAGTTTTACACTTTTGGCTGGATTAGTATTAACTTGAAGAGGAGTTTACATATGTTACACAGCAATAATGCTGACTGTTGTTTGTCATCACCTCTATAAGTATATATTTAGATACTATTTCTTTTTTAAACTTTACTGCAGCAGTATAAAAGTTGATTTTTTTTCACTTAAAATGACAAAAGTTGACCTTTTTGTTTTCTATACATAACTGCATTTCCAACATTAATGAGGTGGCATTAAGAACAAAATAACAAAGGCCTAATTACATACACATCCAATCTTCATCTGCCATGCATAATGTATTAAAACCAAAGGCACCCATCAACAGGCAAGCCCCACAATCTACTCCATTGTTTACCATAAAAAAATTATATGATATTTGTATTCATATTTACAGCAATAAAGATTTCATTTTTTAGAATATGATTTATATCTTCATTGTAGGATTCTTGGGGTCTTTTATCATTTGTAAACTGGGCAATTATGATCTGCTGCTATCATCTGTAAATTGGACAACTTTGATGAGCTGCTTTTAATTCATCTTCCTAGTTTGTGTTCATAGCCCATCTTTCTTAGCTGCCATAAGCATTTAATTTCAGACATTTTTTCAAAAGCATGTCAGCCATAATAGCTGTGACATTATATTTTGAGATTATATATATAGTAACACAAATCAGAGCATATAAGATGGATGTATATAAGTTTGTTGAGTATTACTGGAAAATTGTATAGGAGGGTATTGAGTGAGAGGGTGAAAGTATGTACAAAGCATCAGATTGGCGAGGACTAGTGTGGTTTCAGAAGTGGTAGAAGATGTGTGGATCAGGTGTTTGAAGAATGTGAGAAATATTTAGAAAAACATGGACTTTTATGTAGCATTTATGGATCTGGAGAAGGCATGTGATAGGGTTGATGATGGAGATGCTTTGTTGAAGGTCTTAGGAGTATATGGTGTAGGAGGTAAGCTGCTAGAAGCAATAAAAAGTTTATGTGATAGGGCTGATGATAAAGATGCTATGTTGAAGGTCTTAGGAGTATATGGTGTAGGAGGTAGGCTGCTAGAAGCAAAAAAATTTTTTATCGGGGATGTAAGGCATGTGTACAAGTAGGAAGAGAGGTGAGTGATTGGTTCCCGGTGAAGGTCAGTCTGTGGCAGGGGTGTGATGTCCCCATGGTTGATAAATTTGTTTATGGATAGGGTGGTTAGGGAGGTAAATGCAAGAGTTTTAGAGAGAGGGGCAAGTATGCAGTTTGTTGGGGATGAGAGAGCCTGGGAAGTGTCATTTGTTGTTTACCGATGATACAGTACTGTTGGTTGATTAGAGTGAGAAACTGCAGAGGTTGGTGACTGGGGGCAAGTATGCAGTATGTTGGGAATGAGAGAGCCTGGGAAGTGTCATTTGTTGTTTACCGATGATACAGCACAGTTGGTTGATGAGAGTGAGAAACTGCAGAGGTTGGTGACTGAGTTTGGAAAAGTGTGCAAAAGGAGAAAGTTGAGAGTAAATATGAATAAGAGCAAGGTTATTAGATTCAGCAGGGTTGAGGGACCAGCTAGTTGGGATGTAAATTTGAATGGAGAAAAATTGGAGGAAGTGAAGTGTTTTAGATATCTGGGAGAGGACTTGGCAACAAAAGGAACCATGGAAGTGGAAGTGAGTCACAGGGTGGGGGAAGGGGCAAAGGTTCTGGGAGCAATGAAGATTGTGTGGAAAGAGAGAACATTATCTCAGCAAAAATGGATATGTTTGTTGGAATAATAGTTTTTACAATAATATATGGTTGCGATGCATGGGCTATAGATAGGGTTGTACAGAGGAGGGTGGGTGTGTTGGAAATGAATTGTTTGAGGACAGTATGTGGTGTGAGGTGGTTTGATTAAGTAAAGAAAGTGTAAGAGTGATGTGCAGTAATAAAAAGAGTAGTTGAGAGGGCAAAAGAGGGTATGTTGAAATGGTTTGACATATGGAGAGAATAAGTGAGGAAAGATTGACAAAGAGGGCATATGTGTCAGAGGTGATGGGAACGAGGAAAAGCAGGAGACCAAATTGGAGGTTGAAGGATGGAGTGAAAAAGATTTTGAGCGATCAGGGCCTGAACGTACAGGAGGGTGAGGGGCGTGCAAGGAATTAAGTGAATTGGAATGATGTGGTATACTGGGTTGATGTGCTGTCAATGGACTGAACCAGGGCATGTGAAACATCTGGGGTAAACCATGGAAAGGTCTGTGGGGCCTGGATGTAGATAGGGAGCAGTGGTTTCAGTGCATTACACGTGTCAACTAGAGACTGAGTGTGAATGAATGTCACCTTTTTTTTCTGTTTTCCTGGCTGTTATTTTGCTGAAGCAGGGGGTATTGATGCTGTTTCCTGTGGAGCAGGGTGGCGCTAGTAATGGATGAAGGCAAGAAAGTACGAATATGTACGAGTGGATATAGGTATACGTCTGTGTATGTATATGTTAATATGTATATGTATGTTTATGTTTCCCCTTTTAGAAAGTTAAAATACAAGGAGGTAAGGGGGCATGTATGTAGTCTGTGTGGATGAGAGAGCTTGGGAAGTGAGTCAGTTGTTGTTCGCTGATGATACAGCGCTGGTGGCTGATTCATGTGAGAAACTGCAGAAGCTGGTGACTGAGTTTGGTAAAGTGTGTGAAAGAAGAAAGTTTAGAGTAAATGTGAATAAGAGCAAGGTTATTAGGTACAGTAGGGTTGAGGGTCAAGTCAATTGGGAGGTAAGTTTGAATGGAGAAAAACTGTAGGAAGTGAAGTGTTTTAGATATTTGGGAGTGGATCAGGCAGCGGATGGAAACATGGAAGCGGAAGTGAATCATAGGGTGGCGGAGGGGCGAAAATTCTGGGAGCCTTGAAGAATGTTTGGAAGTTGAGAACATTATCTCGGATAGCAAAAATGGGTATGTTTGAAGGAATAGTGGTTCCAACAATGTTGTATGGTTGCGAGGCGTGGGCTATGGATAGAGTTGTGCGGAGGAGGGCGGATGTGCTGGAAATGAGATGTTTGTGGACAATATGTGGTGTGAGGCGGTTTGATCAAGTGAGTAATGTAAGGGTAAGAGAGATGTGTGGAAATAAAAAGAGTGTGGTTGAGAGAGCAGAAGAGGGTGTTTTGAAATGGTTTGGTCACATGGAGAGAATGAGTGAGGAAAGATTGACCAAGAGGATATATGTGTCAGAGGTGGAGGGAACGAGAAGTGGGAGACCAAATTGGAGGTGGAAAGATGGAGTGAAAAAGATTTTGAGTGATTGGGGCCTGAACATGCAGGAGGGTGAAAGGCATGCATGGAATAGAGTGAATTAGAACGATGTGGTATACTGGGGTCGACGTGCTGTCAATGGATTGAACCAGGGCATGTGAAGGGTCTGGGGTAAACCATGGAAAGTTCTGTGGGGCCTGAATGTAAAAAGGGAGCTGTGGTTTCGGTGCATTATTACATGACAGCTAGAGACTGAGTGTGAACGAATGTGGCCTTTGTTGTCTTTTCCTAGCGCTACCTCGCACACATGAGGGGGGAGGGGGTTGTTATTCCATGTGTGGCGAGGTGGCGATGGGAATAAATAAAGGCAGACAGTATGAATTATGTACATGTGTATATATGTATATGTCTGTGTGTGTATATATATGTATACATTGAGATGTATAGGTATGTATATTTGCGTGTATGGATGTGTATGTATATACATGTGTATGTGGGTGGGTTGGGCCATTCTTTCGTCTGTTTGCTTGCGCTACCTCGCTAACACGGGAGACAGCAACAAAGCAAATATAATGTTTATATATATAAATGTGTATAGGAGTGGATGGAGCATTCTTCATCTGTTTCCTGGTGCTACCTCACTGTCGCGGGAAATGGCTATCAACTATAATAACCACATTGGTAGTACTTTGCACTGTTATTCTGCAGTGTAAGTATGCTTTGCTCCTTGGTCTGGCAAGATGTAATTGCCTTTCATTACTCCAGGGACTAACTAGCTGAAATAGAATTCCTTAGACCCCAATTCAATATTCAGCAAAATAACTTTTTTCTCAGATTTTCAAAATAATGATTAAATGGTTTATTACAGTGGAGCTTCCTAGAAAAATATCGCTCAGGCCACAGAAGCTTTGTAAAACATACATAATTATTGTACAAAAAGGTATCTAATTATATAAAAGAATACATTAAATCTTCATACTTTATGTGCTTCTTACTTTTTATGATACTGGTTCCCCATTTCCTGCATTAGTGAAGAAGCACCAGGAACAGATGAAGGCAGGCCACATTTGGATACATTCATTCTCTGGCTGTTATGTGCAATGCACCACAACCACAGTCCCCTGTCCACACCCAGTTTGATATCAGAGTATTTTTCCCAATGCTTACTATTATTACAAACAGTCTCTGTTTTCTCTCTTCTCTCTTTTGGGCTGCAGGAGAGACAAGGGCAGGCCACATGCAGATTGTTTTGTAAATATCTCTGGTATAATTTTTTTTATCCTTGTTTGACATTTCCTGCATTTGTGAGGTAGCATTCACTCGCATCCATTCTCTAGCTGTCATGTGTAATGCTCTGAAACCACTGTCCCCTATCCACAACCAGGCCTCATACACCTTTCTGTGGTTTTTCCCATGTTTCATATATCTTAGTTTAGTTCACTTACAGCATGTTGCTCTCTGTATACCACATCATTCCAGTTCTTTCTGTCCTGTGCACACCTTTCACCCTTCTCCATGTTCAGGCCTGACCCTTTAAGATGTTTTTCACTACAATCTTCTGTCTCCAGGTTGGTCTTCTCCTTCCCCTTTTCCCTTCCACTTCTGACACATATATCCTCTTAAGTCAACCTCTCTTCATTCATTCTCTCTGTATGTCCAAACAATTTCAGCACACCCTCTTCAGCTCTCTCAGCCACATTCTTCTTATTATCACACCTCTGTCTTACCCTTTTATTACTTAATCAAACTACCTCGCATCACATATTGTCCTCAAACATTTCGCTTCCAAAACATCCACCCTTCTCTGCACATTCTCATCGACTACTATACCTTTAAACATACCCATGCTTGACCTCCCAGGTAACAATCTCTTTCCACACATTTTTCAGTGCTCCTAGAACTTTTGCATCCTCACCCACCCTATGGTTCACTTCCATGGTTCCATTCGCTGCCATGCCCACTACTAAGTATACAAAATGCTCTTTACCATGTCTCCTAAAAATGGGTTTAGGATTGACAGGAACTGACTAAAGCAATTAGTTACATGTAATTTTTTTCATAATTGCCTCTCCTACTTCAGTGAGGTATGCTTGGGAACAAACAAACAATTAAGTCACAAATATCATACCTCTAGTTGTCATGTGGAATGTACCTAAATCAGAAACCCATCCACTCCTAATACATTACTCCAATTTACCTGAACCACTTTATATTCCCTGTTCAGTCCCACTGATAGCATACCATCCTCCATTATATTACTACACTTCAACTCGTTTTCAATTCATGCCTCTTGAGTGTTAAGTATACCCATGTGTCTCTCATTCCATTCTTCCATCTCTTTGGTCTCCCCTTCCTCTTGTTTCTATTAGCAATAAAAAAACACAGTTGGAAATATATCACACATTAATGACACCCCTAAATCATCAAAGAAAGTGTAACTGCATCATCATAGGAGGAACCATTAGTTATTTCTCTTGCATAACTTTCTTTTTGTTTATTCATTATACTTGATCGCTGTTTCCCCACATCAGTGATGTAGCACCAGGAAACAGACGAAGAAAGAATCATCCTTTCATATACACACATGTACATACATGCACATACACATATCAACATACATGCACATAATTGTTTATGGATGGGGTTGCTAGGGAGGTGAATACAAAAGTTTTGGAGAGAGGGGCAAGTATGCAGTCTGTTGTGGATGAGAGAGCTTGGGAAGTGAGTCACGCGCTGTTCGCTGATGATACAGCGCTAAGTGGCTGATTCGGGTGAGATACAGCAGAAGATGGTGACTGAGTTTGGTAGTGTGTGAAAGAAGAAAGCTGAGAGTAAATATAAATAAGGGCAAGGTTATTAGGTACAGTAGGGTTGAGGGACAAGTCAATTGGGAGGTAAGTTTGAATGGAGAAAAACTGGAGGAAGTGAAGTGTTTTAGATATCTGGGAGTGGATTTGGTAGCAGATGGAATCATGGAAGCGGAAGCGAGTCACAGGGTAGGGGAGGGGGCGAAGGTTCTGGAAGCGTTGAAAAATGTGTGGAAGGCAAGAACATTATCCTGGAAAGCAAAAATGGGTATGTTTGAAGGAATAGCGGTTCCAACAATGTCATATGGTTGCGAGGCGTGGGCTATAAACAGAGTTGTGCGAAGGAGGGTGGATGTGTTGGAAATGAGATGTTTGAGGACAATATGTGGTGTAAGGTGGTTTGATCCAGTAAGTAATGAAAGGGTAAGAGAAATGTGTGGTAATAAAAAGAGTGTGTTTTGAAATGGTTTGGTCACATGGAGAGAATGAGTAAGGAAAGATTGACAAAGAGGATATATGTGTCAGAGGTGGAGGGAACGAGAAGTGGGAGACCAAATTGGAGGTGGAAAGATGGAGTGAAAAAGATTTTGAGCAAGTGGGGCCTGAACATGCCGGAGGGTGAAAGGCATGCAAAGAATAAAGTGAATTGGAATGATGTGGTATACTGGGGTCGACGTGCTGTCAATGGATTGAACCAGGGCATGTGAAGCGTCTGGGGTAAACCATGGAAAGTTTTGTAGTGCCTGGATGTGGAAAGGGAGCTGTGGTTTTGGTGCATTATACATGACAGCTAGAGACTGAGTGTGAACGAATGTGGCCTTGTTGTCTTTTCCTAGCGGTGCCTCGCATGCATGCAGGGGGAGGGGTTGTCATTTCATGTGTGGTGAGGTGGTGATGGGAATGAATAAAGGCAGCAAGTATGAATTATGTACATGTGTATATATGTATATGTCTGTGTATGTATATATATATTTTTTTTTTTTTTTTTATACTTTGTCGCTGTCTCCCGCGTTTGCGAGGTAGCGCAAGGAAACAGACGAAAGAAATGGCCCAACCCCCCCCCCATATACATGTATATACATACGTCCACACACGCAAATATACATACCTACACAGTTTTCCATGGTTTACCCCAGACGCTTCACATGCCCTGCTTCAATCCACTGACAGCACGTCAACCCCGGTATACCACATCGCTCCAATTCACTCTATTCCTTGCCCTCCTTTCACCCTCCTGCATGTTCAGGCCCCGATCACACAAAATCTTTTTCACTCCATCTTTCCACCTCCAATTTGGTCTCCCTCTTCTCCTATATATATATATATATATATACTTAGGAATGTATAGGTATGTATATGTGCATGTGTGGACATGTATGTATATACATGTGTATGTGGGTGGGTTGGGCCATTCTTTCGTCTATTTCCTTGCGCTATCTCGCTAACGCGGGAGACAGCGACAAAGTATAATATAAAAAAAAACGTACACATTCATACTTACACACCTTCATCCATTCCCAGTGTAACTCTGTCCCATAGAAAACAGCATCACCAATTCCTGTATCAGCAAGATAGTGCCAGGAAAGACGAAAAAGGCCACAACCGCTCACACTCAGTCTCTAGCGGTCATGTGTAATGTACTTAAGTCTCTAGCGGTCATGTGTAATGTACTGAAACCACAGACCTTTCCACGGTTTACCCCAGACACTTCACATGTCCTGGTTCAGCCCACTGACAACAGATCAATCCCAGTACACCACATCATTCCAATTCGCTCTGTTCTATGCACTCCTTTCACCCTCCTGCATGTTCAGGCCCTAATCATTCAAAAATTTTTTGACTCCATCCTTTCACCTCCAATTCAGTCTCCTGCTTCTCCTTGTTCCCTCAGCTTTTGACACATATATCCTGTCAATCCTTTCTCACTCATTCTCTCCATACGTCCAGACCATTTCAACACAACCTCTTCTGCTCTCTCAACCACATTTTTTATTACCACACATCTCTCTTACCCTTTTATTACTTATTCGATGGAACCACCTCACACCACATATTGTCTTTGAACATTTCATTTCCAACACATCCACCCTCCTCCATACAACCCTACCTATAGCCCATGCCTCGCAACCATATAATGTTGTTGGAACTATTATTCCTTCAAACATACCTATTTTTGCTTTCCAAGATAAAGTTCTCTCCTTCCACACATTCTTCATTGCTTCCAGGACATTTTCCCCCTCCCCCACCCTATGACTCACTTCTGTTTCCATGGTTCCATTTGCTGCCAAGTCCACTCCCAGATATCTAAAGCACTTCACTTCCAATTTTTCTCATTTCAAACTTACATCGCAATAAACTTGTCCCTCAACCTTGCTGAACAAATAGCTTTGATATAATTCACATTTACTCTTAACTTTCTCCTTTCACCCACTTTTCCAAACTCAGCCACAAACTTTTGTAGTTTCTTGCTCAAATCAGCCACCAGTGCTGTATCATTGGTGTACAACAATTGACTCACTTCCCAGGCCCTCTCAATCCTCAACAGACTGCATACTTGCCCAGCTCTCCAAAACTCTTGCATTTACCTCCCTAACCACTTCATCCATAAACAAATTAAACAACCATGTTGACATCACACACCCCTGCCACAGACCAACCTTCACTGGGAACCAATCACTCTCCTCTCTTCCTACTTGTACCCATAAAAATATCTTACTGCTTCAGCAGCTTACCTCCCACATCATATATTCGTAGGAACTTCCACAGAGCATCTCTATCAACCCTCTCATATGCTTCTCCAGATCCATGAATACTGCATACAGATCCATCTGTTTTTCGAAGTATTTCTTGCATACATTCTTCAAAGTAAACACCAGATCCACAGATCCTCCACCACTTCTAATACCACACTGCTCTTTCCCAATCTGATGCTCTGTACATGCTTTCACCCTCTCAATCAATACCCTCCCATACAATTTTCCAGGTATACTCAACAAACGTATGCCTCTGTAGTTTGAACACTCACATTTATCCCTTTTGCCTTTGTACAGTGGCACTATACATGAATTCTGCCAATTCCCCATACATACACTGAATATCCCTACCAACCAATCAACAATACAGTCACCCCCTTTCTTAGTACATTCAACTGCAATACCATCCAATCCTGCTGCCTTGCTGGATTTCATTTTCCTTGAGGCTGTCACCACTTCTCTCTTTACCAAACCAATCTCTCACTTCACACACCACCCTGCCCAAAACACCCTACATCTGCCTCATTCAACAGTCCTTCAAAATACTCACTCCATCGCTATGTGTTATCACTTCCCCGTAGTCACCTTCACCTATGATTCCTTTTGTTCTCTTGTCTTTCACACATTATTTACCTCCTTACAAAACATCTTTTTATTCTTCCTAAAGTTTAATGATACCCTCTTATTCCAGCTCTCATTTGCCGTTTTCCAAATCTTGCACCTTCCTCTTAACCTCCTTACAATTTCTCTTGTACATCTCTAAGTCATTTGCATTCCTTCTTTATAAGTACCATCCGAATGCCTTTCTTTTTCCTTTCACTAACAACTTTACTTCCTCATCCCACAGCTCACTACCCTTTCTAGTCTGCCCACCTCCCACATTTCTCATGCCACATACATCTCTTGCACATGCCATCACTGCTTCCCTAAATACATCCCATTCCTCACCCACTCTTCTCAATTCATTTGCTCTCACCTTTTGCCATTGTACAATCAATCTCTCCAAGTATTTCTTCATACAAGTCTCCTTTTCAGTCTCACTTACTCTCACCACCCTCTTCTCCCCGACATTCTCTCTTCTTTTTTGAAAACCTCTACAAATCTTCACCTTTGCCTTGACATGCCAACAGCCACCCCTCAGCACATTTACATCCAAAAGTCTCTTTTACATGCCTATCAATTTATACAAAATCTAATAAAGCCCTTTGACAATCTCTCCCACATACATACATATACTTGTGTGTATATCTCTTTTTAAACCATGTATTCCCAATAACCCGTCTTTTTCAGCACACAAATCCACAAGCTCTTCACCATTTCCATTCACAACATTGAATACCCCATGCATACCTCTTATACCCTCAACTGCCACATTATTCACCTTTACATTCAAATCACCCACTACTTATACCCAGTCTTGCGCATCAAAACTGCTGACACACTCACTCAGCTGCTCCCAAAACACTTGCCTCTCATGATCTTTCTTCTTATGACTAGGTGCATAAGCACCAACAATCGTCCATCTCTTGCCATCCACTTTCAGCTTTACCTACATCAATCTAGAATTTACTTTTTTACACTCTATCACACACTCCCACAACTCCTGCTTCTGGAGTAGTGCTACTCTTTCTTTAGCTCTTGTCCTCTCACCAACCTGTAACTTTACTCCAAAGATATTTCCAAACCATTCTTCCCCTTTACCCTTGAGCTTTGCTTTACTCAAAGCCAGAACATCCAGGTTTCCTCAAACATACTACCTATCTCTCCTTTCTTATCATTCTGGTTACATCCACACACATTCAGACACCCCAATCTAAGCCTTTGAGGAGGATGAGCACTCCCTGCCTGACTCCTTCTGTTTCCTCTTTTAGAAATTGAAATATAAGAAGGGGAGTGTTTCCAGCACCTGGCTTGTGCCCCCTTTAGTGGAAATGATAAACAGATATGTAAATAATAGATATAGAATGTAAAAATAAGTATGGGATGTGTGAATTTATGCCTAATAATAAATCATTGCTTATAAATTGTTTAGGTGTATGAAAAACTAAAACCAAGAAAAAAACCATAATCAACATATACTTAAATAAAGAAGATCCATGTTGCCATCCAGGGCACAAAATACACTCTCTCACATCAAAGCATAGTACTTTATTGGATATTCAGTATCTATCTATCTACGTCTCTGATGCCCATTTCCTCTGGGAACTCCCTCGAGGGGTTGACCTAGGCAAAAGTCAAAATAACCGGTGAACTTCAGTGCCACTTCTTAACCTTTGCTGTCTCACCCTTAACAGGCCACTGGCAGAGGGTAACTCTAATACAGTGTTTTCAGAGGCTCCTACTTAATGTGTATATATTTATCTATATCTCTGATGCCCGTTCCCTCCTGGAACTCACATCAAAGGGTAGTCACAGCAAAAGAGTCTCCACTTATCCCTGTTCTTACATGCCTTCCTTGCATACACCATTCCATGCCTTCTTCCAATTTTTCTCTCCCTCCAGTATTCCTCCACCCTATTTGCCCATGTCACAGGTGGTCTTCCACTCACACCAAACCCTTTAACTGTACTATTAGAGTCTCCCCTTGTAAACTCCCAGTCTTGCATTCTTTCCACATGCCCAACCACCTCAAAGTATCAAGTTTCACCCATTCTTCTCCACAGTTCATCCCCTTGCAATCCTTGCCATACCACATCTCTCATACACCCTTTCATTTCTTTCTTCTTTCCATCTAGTCACACCACATGCTCTTCCCAAACAGGTCATTTTCACAGCCTGGATTCTAGACCTGTGCCTCATTCCATGTCCATGTTTCGGCTGCATAGGTCAGGGTTGGGAGGACTATGTTGTCCCTTAATCTTCTCATCACTTCCATACTTATACCTCTACCCTTTATTATTCTATTAAGGGACCCAATGACTCTTTTACCCTCTACTGCTCTCTCCCTTATCTCTCCTTCCATATCACCACACTTATCCAAGATAGCTCTGATACTTAAATTTCCTCAATTCTTCCAGTCTTTTTGCCCCATATCCATAGTACAATTCAAAACACTTTCTTCTTTCCTTCTATATGGTCTTACAAAATCTATACTTTCACTCTGTTTCCATTCAAACACCATTACTTTACTTTTACTTGCATTTAACTTAAACTGCCTAAGCTCACACACATCATAAAATACTTTTACAACCTTCAGCAACTCCTCTTCACTCTTAGCAAACAACACAGAATCATCTGCCAACATATCTCACCACCACACTCCATCTCTGTACCCCGCCCTTCTCAATTTTTGTTTTTATCTCTTATCACTCCATCTATACATACATGAAAACGCCATGGTGACATCACACAGCCCTGCGTCACACCTACATGCATCCCAAAATTTTCACTCAGCTCTCCATCCACTCCTACACATGCATTTGCTCCTCTATAGACGGCTTTAAACAATTTAACAATTGTCCCCCTGTACCATATATTCTTAACATATCCCACAAAGCATTCCACTCAACTGTCATACACTTTCTCCAGACCCATAAAAGCTGCATACAACTTCTTACCTTTTGCTATATCTTTTCCACGGTCATCTTTACCACAAAAATTTGATCCACACATCCCCTACCTTTCCATCAATCTGTTAGTTAATATTCTTGCATACACTTTTCCTGGTATACTTAATAGACTTATTCCCCTATAATTCCTACATACATCCTAAACACTTTTCCCTTTGAATAAAGGAAAGAGTACTTTTCACCCATTCCTCAGGTACGACCTTCTGTTTCCATGCTAAATTACAAATAAGATGCATCCCCTCTATCACACTTTCTCCTCCATACTTCAGCATTTCAACTGTAATCCCATTCACTCTAGATGTTTTTTTTCCATGTTAGCTTCATTATTGCTCTTCTCACAAATAAGATACATCCTTTCTATCACACTTTCTCCTCCATACCTCAGCATTTCAACTGTAATCCCATCCACTCTAGATGTTTTTTTTTCATTAAGCCTCGTCACTGCTCTTCTCACCTCCCTTTTTGCTGTAGGCCCCTGCACATGTATTCTCTTCCTTCCACATTTATTAGTTCCTTAAAATACTCTTTTCATCTTCCTTTCACTTCCTCCTTTTGATTTAGCAACTCCCCTTCCTTCTCATCAACACTTCCACTGTTACATCCACCTTTCCTTTTTCACCTCCTTCCAGCATAGTTTCTCATTATTCCAAAACTTTTCACTTAACTTTCTTCCAAAATCTTCATCTACTTTTTCTTTGCTATCCTCTTTTTCTTCCAAAATCTTCATCTACTCTTTCTTTGCTTTCCTCTATCGGCTTCTTAACATTCCGCTTACATACTTTATATTCTTCTGTCCTCCTTTGTTAAACTTCCACTGGTACATTCCTGTGGAGTAATCTACCATATGCCTTTTTCTTCTCTTCCACAGCATTTCTAATCTCTTCTGTCCACCATGCATTGACCTTTTTATTCCAGTATCTCACTACCTTGTATCCCTAATGATTCTATAACCTTTACTAGTATTTCTCTAAACATTTAAACACTTCATTCACACGTGACTGCATTCCTACATTCACTGCATTTCCATCTAGCTAAGCCTTCATTACCTTCCTTTCATACTCTTCCAAGCATTTTTCCTGATTCATCTTCTCACTTGCTAACCCTTTTACCTCTCCATTCTTCCTTACACCATACCTCCACTTCACCCTGATCCTCATCCCCACAAGAACTGCGAAATGGTTTGAGTCTCCAAAGAATCCTCTCATGACTCTAGCATCCAGCACAGCCATGCTCAATCTTTCATCCATTGCCACATAGTCAGTCAAAGCCTTTTGCTCTTCTCTTCCATCATTCCTCGTTCATGTACATCTGTGGATCACCTTGTGCTGAAAGGTGTTTGCAAGGAGTAAACCCCCTCTCAGCACAAACATCCACAAGATAGCTTCCATTCTCATTTACTCCAAGCACTCCCCATTTACAAATCTCAATTCCATCATGTCCCACTTCCGCTTTTATATCGCCCAACATGTTTCTTTCATTCTCAAAACCATTTATACAGTCATTCAAATTTCTCCAGAAAATCTTCATTTTATCCTTACCTCGTACAGTCTTCGTATTCTCAGGAGCACGTACACATACCCATGCACATACTTCACAATCCCAATCTTTCTTTTCACCCACACTAATCTTGATCCATTTCATCCCTCCCATAATCTTGGTGATAGAATTGCACATCCTTGTTTTCCTCTTCCCTGATAATTTTCACTCATTCCTGTCCATACCACATCTAACATGCCCTCCTATAACTTGCATTCATGATTTCCATTTTCACCACACACCCTGCCCAAGGATATGGCTTTTCCAATCCCTAGCACATCTATGCTACAACTTTTAAACCTCTCCACAATCTCCCTTCTTTTATTCTCGCCAGTCATCCAATTCACATTCAGCACCATCACCCTCAATCATTAGTCTCTTCTAACCCTTGGAATAACTGGTAGAGTCCAGTGCTGCTTCTTAGCCTTTTGTGCCTCACCCTTGACAGGTCATTGGCAGAGGGCAACTCCAGCTCGGTGTTCCCAGAGGCAGCGAGGCTTCAAAATTGTCAAAAAAAGTAAGAGTGATGGCACACCTCAGGTGTTTATCCCCATCTAAAATTACTGCCCTGATGTAATTGGGCAATGCCAACCCCCTTTAATTCCACCCCTAAGAGGTGTAATAACGAGGCCACCACGAGAAGGCAGGGAGAGACTTTGTTACTCCAGTAAAAGTAGGGTATTTCCTTGAGGTGCTGAAACTTAATAACTAATGTTTCTATCTACTGCTTTATCTATTGCTCCCAGGCAAAATGGTACAGTTAGGGAGAATGAGTTGTGTTAGCTGTCATGTGCTACATGTGACAAGGAGGGATTGCAGACTTGTGGACACAATGCCAACAGTCCATGTGTAGGTGAAGCAGTGAGAAGAACTACTTGGGTCAAAGGAGTGCAACTTAACAATCATTGAAGTGCTGGCTCACTATGCACCTGTCATTGACCCTCCTGATACCAAGGCGGGTAGTATCAGTAATATACTTCCTGGGTTGGTGGCTGCCTACCAACTACTACCTACATTTCTTCAATATAATTCAGATATTCTGCATGGGAAAATAATCTTCAGGATTTTTTTTTTTTTTTGCAAATGGGGCAACTAACTCTTCAGAAAGTATTAGGAATGATCAGGTTAAAAGCTGCCAAGTGCTCTACACACTTCCAAGATAAGTTTGAGGGATTGGGTTCAACTTTAGAAAGAACATTCTTTGTTCAATCATGTGATAGGAGAATCTATGGCAAGTTAACCTAATGCTAGGCACATTACACATAAGAATTACAAAAAGAAAAATTAGTCTCATAGTAATATAGGTTTACTTTCTTACACTCTATCACATACTCCCACAACCCCTGACTTTACTTCCAAGATATTCCCAAACTACTCTTCCCCTTTACCTTTGAGCTTCACTTTACTCAGAGCCAGAACATCCAGGTTCCTTTCCCCAAACATACTTCCTATCTCTCCTTTTTTCTCATCTTGGTTACATCCACACACATTTAGACACCACAATCCGAGCCTTCGTGGAGGATGAGCAATCCCTGCATGACTCCTTCAGTTTCCCCTTTTAGAAAGTTAAAATACGAGGGGAGGGTTTCTAGCCCCCCGCTCCCGTCCCCTTTAGTCGCCTTCTACAACACACAGGGAATGTGTGGGAAGTATTCTTTCTGAAAGTAGATGGAGAGAGATGGGTGATTATTGGTGCCTATGCACCTAGTAATGAAAAGAAAGATCATGAGAGGCAAGTGTTCTGGGAGCAGACTTGATGCACATTACACATAAGAATTCCAAAAAAAAAAATAGTCTCATAGTAATATAGGTTTACTTTCTTACACTCTATCACATACTCCTACAACTCCTGCTTCAGGAGTAGTGCTACTCCTTCCTTTGCTCTTATCCTCTCACCATCCCCTGACTTTACTTCCAAGACATTCCCAAACCACTCTTCCCCTTTACCCTTGAGCTTCGTTTCAGGTTATGGTGATGGGTGATTTGAATGCAAAGGCGAGTAATGTGGCAGTTGAGAGTATAATTTGTGTACATGGGGTGTTCAGTGTTGTAAATGGAAATGGTGAAGAGCTTATAGATTTGTGTGCTGAAAAAAGACTGGTGATTGGGAATACCTAGTTTAAAAAGCGAGATATACATAAGTATAAGTATGTAAGTAGGAGAGATGGCCAAAGAGCATTATTGGATCATGTGTTAATTGATAGGCGCATGAAAGAGAGACTTTTGGATGTTAATGTGCTGAGAGGAGTAACTGGAGGGATGTCTGATCATTCTCTTGTGGAGGCGAAGGTGAAGATCTGTAGTGGTTTTCAGAAAGGAAGAGAGAATGTTGAGGTGAAGAGAATGGTGAGAGTAAGTGAGCTTGGAAAGGAGATTCGTGCGAGAAAGTACCAGGAGAGATTGAGTGCAGAATGGAAAAAGGTGAGAGCAAATGACATAAGGGGAGTGGGGGAGGAATGGGATATTTTTAGGGAAGCAGTGATGGCATGTGCAAAGGATGCCTGTGGCATGAGAAGGTGGGATGAAGAAGTAAGGTTGTTAGTGAAAGAGAACAGAGAGGCATTTGGTTGATTTGTGCAGGGAAATAGTGCAAATGACTGGGAGATGTATAAAAGAGGTCAAGAGAAAGGTGCAAAAGGTGAAAAAGAGGGCAAATAAGATTTGGGGTGAGAGAGTATCATCAAATTTTAGGAAGAATAAATAAAGTGCATAAGACATGAGAACAAATGGGAACATCAGTGGAGGGGCAAATGGGGAGGTAATAACAAGTAGTGGTGAAGTGAGAGGGAGATGGAGTGAGTATTTTGGAGGTTTGTTGAATGGAAACATCAGTGAAGTGGGCAAATGGGGAGGTAATAACAAGCAGTGGTGAAGTGAGAGGGAGATAGAAAGAGTATTTTGAAGGTTTGTTGAAAACGTTTGATGATAGAGTGGGAGATATTGGGTGTTTTGGTCGAGGTGGTGTGTGAAGTGAGAGGGTCAAGGAGAATGATTTGGTAAACAGAGAAAAGGTGGTGAAAGCTTTGCGGAAGATGAAAGCCGGCAAGGCGGAGGGTTTGGATGGTACTGCTGTGGATTTTATTAATAAAGGGGGTGACTGTGCTATCAATACAAAGGTATAAGTTTGTTGAGTATTCCTGGGAAATTATATGGGAGGGTATTGATTGAAAGGGTGAAGGCATGTACACAGCATCAGATTGGGGAGGAGCAGTGTGGTTTCAGAAGTGATAGAGGATGTGTGGATCAGGTGTTTGCTTTGAAGAAAATATGCGAGAAATACTTAGAAAAGCAGATGGATTTGTATGTAGCATTTATGGATCTGGAGAAGGCATATGATAGAGCTGATAGAGATTCTCTGTGGAAAGTATTAATAGTATGTGGTGTGGGAGGTAAGTTGCTAGAAGCAGTGAAAAGCTTTTATTGAGGATATAAGGCATGTGTATGAGTAGGAAGAGAGGAAAGTGATTGGTTCTCAGTGAATTTTGGTTTGTGGCAGGGGTGCATGGTGCCATTGGTTGTTTAGTTTGTTTATGGATGGGGTTGTTAGGGAGGTGAATGCAAGAGTTTTGGAGGGAGGGGCAAGTATGCAGTCTGTTGCAGATGACAGGGCTTGGGAAGTGAGTCAGTTGTTGTTTGCTGATGATATAGTGCTGGTGGCTGAGTCAGGTGAGAAACTGAATCATAAGTTGGTGACTGACTTTGGTAAAGTGTGTGAAAGAAGAAAGCCGAGAGTAAATGCGAATAAGAGCAAGGTTATTAGGTTCAGTAGGGTTGAGGGACAAGTAAATTGGGAGGTAAGTTTGAGTGGAGAAAAATGAGGAAGTGCTGTGTTTTAGATATCTGGGAGTGGATTTGGCAGTGGATGGAACCATGGAAGCAGACGTGAGTCACAGAGTGGGGGAGGGGGCGAAGGTTCTGGGAGTGTTGAAGAATGTGTGGAAGGCAAGAACAGTATCTCAGAAAGCAAAAATGGGTATGTTTGAAGGGATAGTGGTTCCACCAATGTTATATGGTTGTGAGGCATGGGCGATAGATAGGGTTGTGCGGAGGAGGGGTGGATGTGTTGGAAAAGAGATGTTTGAGGACAATATGTGGTGCAAGGTGGTTCGATCAAGTGAGTTATGAAAGGGTAAGAGAGGTGTGTAGTAATAAAAAGAGTGGTTGAGAGCAGAAGAGGGTGTATTGAAAAGGTTTGGTCACATGGAGAGAATGAGTGAAGAAAGACTGACAATGAGGATATATGTGTCAGAGGTGGAGGGAATGAGGAGAAGTGGGAGACCAAATTGGAGGTGGAAGGATGGAGTGAAAAAGATTTTGAGCGATCGGGGCCTGAACATACAGGAGGGTGAAAGGCGTGCAAGAAATAGAGTGAACTGGAACGATGTGGTATACCGGGTTCAACATGCTGTCAATGGATTGAACCAGGGCATGTGAAACATCTGGGGGAAACCATGGAAAGTTTTGTAGGGCCTGGATGTGGAAAGGGAGCTGTGGTTTTGATGCATTACACATGACAGCTAGAGTCTGAGTGTGGATAAATGTGGCCTTTGTTGTCCTCTCCTAGCGCTACCTCGCACGCATGCAGGGGGAGGGGGGATGTCATTTCATGTGTGGCGGGGTGGCGGCGGGAATGGATGAAGGTAGCAAGTATGAATTAAGTACATGTGTATATATGTATATGTCTGTGTATGTAAATGTATGTATATGTTGAAATGTATAGGTATGTATATGTGCGTGTGTGGGCGTTTATGTATATACATGTGTATGAGGGGTGGGTTGGGCCATTCTTTTGTCTGTTTCTTTGTGCTACCTCACTAAAGGAGGAGACAGTGAAAAAGTATAATAAATAAAAAAATTTAGTCATTCTATATTAACATCCAAAAGTCTCTCTTTCATGTGCCTATCCATTAACACGTAATCCAATAACGCTTTCTGGCCATCTCTCCTACTTACATATGTATACTTATGTACATTTTTAAACCAGGTATTCCCAATCACCAGTCCTTTTTCAGCACACAAATCTACGAGCTCTTCACCATTTCCATTTACAACACTTAACACCCCATGTCCACTAATTATTCCCTCAACTTCCACATTACTCACCTTTGCATTCAAATCATCCATCACTATAACCTGGTCTCATGCATCAAAACTGCTAACACACTCACTTAGTTGCTCCCAAAAGGTGATATTACTGTAAGAAACCAGATGGCATAAACATGTGGAAGCAGTTTGCAAGCAAGTTAATTATACGAAAATTTTCAGGGATGATCAGAATTCCAACAAATCATGCAGCATGCACAAACTAATACAGTAATGCATCAAGAATGCAAAATGGAGACATTAAGCTATTACCAGTGTCCTACTGTAACTAAAGAATATTTTCAAATATGAAATTAGTGGGGGCTTAAAGAAGTAAAGGATCCAGCATACCACAATAAGGGCACCTAGACTTGTCCCACAATATCATCTGGAACATGTTAGGAAAGCTCATACGTGGAAAACAAGCCTTAATATTATTTTTGTTGTCAAAGACCAGATATTTCTATTCTTTATTTATGCAACTTTATAAAATTATTACTATACATACAGTATTTACGAATGTACACCACAGTGACAGACCATTTAACAAATTACAATTAGAACATCATCAAACTTTTACTTTATAAGTATCTAAGCTTTGAATAAGTTCAATCTTATAAATCCAGCAAACTGTAACATTTTAAATACATTTTTAGATTTTGCATTTAGTACATCTATAAAAGTTACATGTACCTATCTATAAAAGTTACATGTACCAATACTAGATGAGGAAAACTGACCACTAATAAGTTGTAGATGTAATGATGAAACAATAAGTGTTATGTAATCAAAGATGCAAAATAAACTTGCTATCAGCTCTTATCTGTATTGTACAATTAAGTGATCCCAGCACTGTTACAGTTAAATTGTGACATACCTCAAAATCTTTACTGCCTTACAAAAAAAACTTGACTAGAAAACCTAATTTTCTTACCTGTATTTCATTTTGCTGAGATAACCAAATAACAACAGAGTTCACAATGATTAAAGAATATGCGTAATCAATTCAAATACAATATAAGTATCCTTGTATTTCAACTTTCTAAAAGGGGAAACAGCAGAAGGAACCATGCGGGGAGTGCTCATCCTCCTTGAAGGCTCAAATTGGGGTGTCTAAATGTGTGTGGATGTAACCAGGATGAGAAAAAAGGATAGGCAGTATGCTTGAGGAAAGGAACCTGGATCTTTTGGCTCTGAGTGAAATGAAGCTCAAAGGTAAAGGGGAAGAGTGGTTTGGGAATGTTTTGGGAGTAAAGTCTGGGGCTGGTGAGAGGACAAGAGCAAAGGAAGGAGAAGCACCACTCCTGAAACAGGAGTTGTGTGGGTATGTGATAGGGTGTAAGAAAGTATACTTTAGACTGACATGGGTAAAACTGAAATGGGATGGAGAGAGATGGGTGATTATTGGTGCCTATGCACCTGGGCATGAGAAGAAAGATCATGAGAGGCAAGTGTTTTGGGAGCAGCTGAGTGAGTGTGGTAGCAGTTTTGATGCATGAGACCGGGTTATAGTGATGGGTGATTTGAATGCAAAGGTGAGTAATGTGGCAGTTGAGGGAATAATTGATGTACAAAGGGTGTTCAGTGTTGTAAATGGAAATGGTGAAGAGCTTGTAGATTTGTGTGCTGAAAAAGAACTGGTGATTGGGAATACCTGGTTTAAAAAGAGATTTACATAAGTATACATATGTAAGTAGGATAGATGGCCTGAGAGCGTTATTGGATTACATGTTAATTGATAGGTGCGTGAAAGAGACTTCTGGATGTTAATGTGCTGAGAGGTGCAACTGGAGGAATGTCTGATCATCATCTTGTGGAGGCAAAGGTGAAGATTTGTAGAGGTTTTCAGAAAAGAAGAGAAAATGTTGGGATGAAGAGATTGGTGAGAGTAAGTGAGCCTGGAAAGGAGACTTGTGTGAGAAAGTAGCAGGAGAGACTGAGTACAGAATGGAAAAAGGCGAGAGCAAAGGACGTAAAGGAAGTGGGGGAGGAATGGGATGTATTTAGGGAAGCAGTGATGGCTTGCACAAAAGATGCTTGTGGCATGAGAAGCGTGGGAAGTGGGTTGATTAGAAAGGGTAGTGAGTGGTGAGATGATGAAGTAAGATTATCAGTGAAAGAGAAGAGAGAGGCATTTGGACGATTTTTGCAGGGAAATAATGCAAATGAATGGGAGATGTATAAAAGAAAGAGGCAGGAGGTCAAGAGGAAGGTGCAAGAGGTGAAAAAGAGGGCAAATGAGAGTTGGGGCGAGAGAGTATCATTAAATTTTAGGGAAAATAAACAGATGTTTTGGAAGGAGGTAAATAAAGTGCGTAAGACAAGGGAGCAAATGGGAACTTCAGTAAAGGGGGCTAATGGGGAGGTAATAACAAGTAGTGGTGATGTGAGAAGGAGATGGAGTGAGTACTTTGAAGGTTTGTTGAATGTGTTAGATGATAGAGTGGCAAATATAGGTTGTTTTGGTCGAGGTGGTGTGCGAAGTGAGAGGGTTAGGGAGAATGATTTGGTAAACAAAGAGGTAGCAAAAGCTTTGCAGAAGGTGAAAGCTGGCAAGGTGGCAGGTTTCGATGGTGTTGCAGTGGAATTTATTTACATAAGGGGTGACTGTGTTGTTGACTGGTTGGTAAGGATATTTAATGTATGTATGGCTCATGGTGAAGTGCCTGAAGGTTGGTGGAATGCATGCATAGTGCCATTGTACAAAGGCAAAGGGGATAAAGGTGAGTGTTCAATTTAGAGACGTATAAGTTTGTGGGTGGGTTGGGCCATTCTTTCATCTGTTTCCTTGCGCTTCCTCGCTAATGTGGGAGACAGCGACAAAGTATAATAAAAAAAAAAATAATTTAAATACAAATGTTCTCCACTAAAAATATTAAAATATTAATTCTTAATGAACAGGACAAAGATTTATATATAACTGGCAAAAAATAAAACAAATTCTAGCAAATCTATATAAATTTTCAAAATTACCTTCAAAACGGCATACAGTACATGGACGTGGTGAAAATAAGTGATTTAGACTACAAGTACTATACAACTTTTGTATCCCAGAATTTACTAAGTTATAACAAGCTCTCATTAAGTCATGAAGTTATTTCCGTCTACAAAATTCATGAAAGTCCTAACTATGCATCTAACACTAATGAAACACTGACCTGAGAAATACTTTGAAAAATCAGAGTAATGGAAATTCACTTCTTTTCTTACCTAACAGTGTAGTAATCAAAATATTTCTATGAACTACGAATTCATTATTAATGAAACAGTCTAGTTTGTGATATCAATTCCCAGCAGCATTTGAATCATTAATACTTATATTTCTTTCTCACTCCATCTTCAGTTTACAAAATCCCACTGTCCAGCAGCTATGGAATCTCAACTATGTGGCCTGATCCTAGCACAACTCCAAACACTTCACCATCCAAACCATTCTGAGCCTTTATCTGTCCCTCCATCTTATTCCCATTCTTACTCCTCCTATTCTACCTATCTTAAACACACTTTCTTGGACACACTTTCAAGAAAACCCCCCTTTCCACATCTCTAAACTGTCTTCAGCCTTCCCATTTATCACTTCAAGCTGCACCTTTCACTACTTCATCCCCTAGTCTAACATCATTACACACCCTACCAAATACCTTCATTCCACATTCTATCAATTCCATCTCCACAGCCTGGACTCTCCCAACTGTTCTTTTTCCACACACATTTTATTCCCATACACATTAGAGGCTGATCTATGCAATCTAGCCAATTCTGCCAAACTTATATATTCATATTTTACCCATCTGATGACCACTAACCCTTGTATATTTTGGACCTCAATAAAAAGGGGCTCTGGGGCAGGGAAATACATCCATCTCATGTAATGTCAACCTTAGACTACTCTGTATTCTTCTACTCATTCAAATGTATATCTTACTGTCTGAAGTAAACCCTTGCCTTTTTTTCAGTTTCATATGTGTTGCATTCTAACTCTTTCATTTCTTAAGTTTTCTTTCCAATTTCATTCTTGAGGTAAATATAAGATCATAACTACATACATGCATCCATCAATTAATCTCTCAATATAACATAGGGAATGGTTAATTATCAATCACTACTTTGCCATACACCTTATCTCCCTCCTATGTTCAATAATCTTTACATTCATTTCACTTACCATTGTAGAAAGGTATTACAGTGCCTGTATTATCATATTTACCCACCTTCTTACCACTATTCCAAGTTCACATATTATGCATGAAAACATCTGTGCAAGTCTTACAACCCCTCCTTCAGAAGCCTGTCTTTGCATTTATCTGGTCCTCTTCTGGCATCTTACCACACCACCTTAATTATCATCTACTTGTTTAATTCCTATAACCTCACAGAGTCCATAATGATTCCTCTCAACATTTGTAACATTCAATTACCCCCATGAAGTATTCAATCTATTTCCAGCATTATTATAAGGCTTTGAAAATGATAGTCATATAATCTATCTATTTCAATATCTTATAACCATTCATTTTACTACTCAGCTTTCTTTCCAGGTCCTTATCCTCTTTCATTTTACTGTTTTCTGAAACTTTTTGCTGTTTTTACTCAATCTGATAATGAAATAGTCTATTTTGTGTGCCCAGACTCTTTTATAACAAATCTGGAAAAGAAGTGTCAATCTTAAATGTCCAAACTATACCTGTAACATCACAAGACTTGAAAAGTATTCATTTTTGTGAGCTAAACTGTCAATACCCTTATGGTTTCTGGTAAAATACTAATATACAGGGAATGTTAGGTCTATTTCATGTGCCCAGGCTGTCAAGCCCCCAATAATATCTTTAATCTGGCATTCATGCTGACTGAGTGCTGATTCTAGCTGATGAACTGCTAGCTGAGAATCATTTCCACGGCGACAAATGCAATATATACTCCTTGCCCCTGATCTCACTAGTTTCTCTTTGATGGTAGCAATACTTTCTGCCTTACTTAGTTGCTTCAATGGAATGTTTACACAGTTTGGAATTGCACATATCTCTAACTCCACAGGGAGGCGCACATCTATTAATACATGAGGAAACTTTGCATCTACTACTGCTTTGTATTCTTCAACTGTCACCCTCTTGTTTGTTTCAAGAATTTTCATGCTTTTTTCTTTGTCAGTAGCTGCTGCTCCACAAAACTGCTCATAGTCTACTAGTTTCGTCATGCTCGGTGTTTCTCCACAAACCTCACACAAATTCCTACTTCCCCTAAGTCTGACAGTCCGAAATGTTCCATGCAAGGCTTCAAAAAGCAAAAGTTTCTGTGATAGGGGAGATCCTAAACCACTAGCTATTTTGATGGCTTCCAGAGCTTGCAAGCAACCAATTAAACCAGGCACAACCCCTAAAACACCTCCATCTGAGCAATTGGTCACAGTTTCTGGTGGAGGAGGTTTAGGATGTATACACCGGAAGCATGGCCCGCCTTCATAATGATAAACAGTCAACTGACCCTCGAATCGCAGTGCTGATCCAGACACTAAAGGTCTGTTTGTCAACACACAAGCATCATTAAGTAAGTAACGAGTGGCAACATTGTCTGTACAATCCAAAACAATATCATACTTATCAATTACTTGTAAAGCTTCATCACTTTTGAGAGCTATTTCATAAGGAATAACTTCACACTTCTATTTAATGCCTTCACAGAACAGGCTACAGATACAGCCTTAGATATTCCAACTTTTTCTTCAGTATGCAAAATTTGTCTATGAAGGTTACTTAGTTCTACAACATCATAGTCAATCAGACCCAGGCGTCCAACCCCAGCAGCTGCTAGATAAATTGCAGCAGGGCAACCTAAACCACCACAGCCAACAATTAAAACAGAAGCTGTTGCAAGTTTCCTTTGCCCATGAGGTCCAAACTCAGGAAGAATCAGCTGACGAGAATATCTAGCTACTTCTGCATGACTAAGAGGAATCTCTCTCTTGGGTAAAATCTCATGGCTTGCAAGGTCCTTTACAAGAGTGGCTTGATATGCCTCCAGGTTCTCACTCTGATATTTTTGGAGCTTTAGTTTTAAGTGCTGATTCTCATTTTCCTTTTTCTGGAGTTCTTCAAGTAGTTTTTCACGAGACCAACCTTCCATTTCTGAAAGAAATATATATATTATATGATATATTATACTTTTGTCGCTGTCTCCCGCATTAGCAGGCTAGTGCAAGGAAACAGACGAAAGAATGGCCCAACCCACCCACATACACATGTATATACATACACGTCCACACGCACATATATATACCTATACATTTCAATGTATACATATATATATATACACACAGACATATACATAAATATACACATGTACATAATTCATACTGTCTGCCCTTATTCATTCCCGTCACCACCCCACCACACATGAAATGAAAACCCCCTCCCCTCACATGTGTGCAAGGTAGCACTAGGAAAAAACAAAGGCCACATCCGTTCACACTCAGTCTCTAGCTGTCATGTATAATGCACCGAAACCACAGCTCCCTTTCCACATCCAGGCCCCACAATACTTTCCATAGTTTACCCCAGACGCTTCACATGCCCTGGTTCAATCCATTGACAGCATGTTGACCCTGGTATACCACATCGTTCCAATTCACTCTATTCCCTGCATGCCTTTCACCCTCCTGCATGTTCAGGCCCCGATCACTCAAAATCTTTTTCACTCCATCTTTCCACCTCCAATTTGGTCTCCAACTTCTCGTTCCCTCCGCCTCTGACACATATATATCCTCTTTGTCAATCTTTCCTCACTCATGCTCTCCATGTGACCAAACCATTTCAAAACACCCTCTTCTGCTCTCTCATCCACACTCTTTTTGTTACCACACATTTCTCTTACCCTTTCATTACTTACTCGATCAAACCACCTCACACCACATATTGTCCTCAAACATCTCATTTCCAGCACATCCACCCTCCTCCGCACAACTCCATCTATAGCCCACACCTTGCAACCATATAACACTGTTGGAACCACTATTCCTTCAAACATACCCATTTTTGCTTTCCAAGATAACGTTCTTGACTTCTACACATTTTTCAATACTCCAAGAATTTTCACCCCCTCCCCCACCCTATGATTCACTTCCACTTCCATGGTTCTATTCACTGCCAAATCCACTCCCAGACATCTAAAACACTTCACTTCCTCAAGTTGTTCTCCATTCAAACTTACCTCCCAATTGACTTGTCCCTTAACCCTACTGTACCTAATAACCTTGCTCTTATTCACATTTACTCTCAGCTTTCTTCTTTCACACACTTTACCAAACTCAGTCACCAGCTTCTGCAGTTTCTCACCCAAACCAGCTACCAGCACTGTATCATCAGTGAACAACAATTGACTCACTTCCCAAGCTCTCTCATCCACAACAGACTGCATACTTGCCCCTCTTTCCAAAACTCTTGCATTCATCTTCCTAACAACCCCATCCATAAACAAATTAAACAAATATCCACAACAGACTGCATACTTGCCCCTCTTTCCAAAACTCTTGCATTCATCTCGCTAACAACCCCATCCATAAACAAATTAAACAAATATATCTTAATACATATTAACAATAATATACAGAACCTTTAACAAAAAAGAATATGACTAATACACTGCAGCAGAACAGGAGGTATCTCCAACATGCACACCATTAAATTCTGGCCAAAATGGCATAGCACACACACTAGGATACATTTTGAAATAATTGATACTAGGTTCACCTGAAATACTTTAACTGTGTGTCAAATTTTCTCTTGAATGTTTTAATAGTTCCATGCATGTTTCTGATTTCACCTGGTGCACTGGTATACTGAGAAATCTTTCCTATAATCTGACTGAACTCTAATCTATTTTAATTTCAATTATAACTTTCTGGTATACTCCACTGAATTCTTGCAGACATAACTTGATTTTTTCTTGCTGCACTGGCACAGCTTATAAGGAACCATTGCAGCCTCCCCCCATTACAATTGTTTTCCCCTGCTTGACACTTACATAATTTTTGTTTCTGGGTGGAAAGTGTCATTTCTGAATTGCTTATGAATAAAAAGTAGAGAAAAAGGATATTATTCCTTCAAACTTTGCTTTTGTGACCAACACACTGATATTTTGAAATCTACCTATTTCCAATTGGACAACAGGAGAATTTGCACATTTTCATTGACAAAAAGTAAGAAAAACAACATATGAATCAAAATTAACATGTATTTACACTAATGTTAAATGAAAGTGGTCACAAAACATTTAGAAGTAAGTAGTTTTCCAGATATACAATTATACTGTAAATCACTTTCACAACAGAACCCAAATATAATCTCCCATCACATTCTCATTTTATGTTCCTTGGTAGTGGCATTCAAAGTCCAGTATATCCTGGTGGAAGTGCTCTCCTTGTACCTCTGAACATGCTCCCATGTTCTTGAATTTATCAAGATAAGTATCAAGGACATGGACTTTGAGGGACATCCTGCAGCCTATTTTGCTGAAGTTCCCATAGTCTCAACCAGCTTCACATAGTTTTTGGCCTTGTGATGCACAGGAAGACCAGAACCACTGTAACAAAGCTGTACCAAGCTGCTTTCTCAATCCTAGTAAGCTTCTAAGTGAATTCCTTGTATTCCAGGATCTTTATCTGTGGTCCAACAAAGACACCAGCTTTGACCTTTGCCTCTGATAGCTTAGGGAAGAAGTCAAGAAGGTACTTGTAGGCTGCAGAGTGGAGCTGTGACAAACTGTTTCATAAGGCCTATTTTCATGTGCAGTGGAGGCATCATCACCTTCTGGGGGTCCACCAGTGGCTCCCACTTGACATTATTCATCCCTACATAGAATTCAGTCCACTGTGGCCAGTCTCGCCTTTGGTAGTGTGGCAGTGTCCCTGCTGTCCCAAAGGCAAAGATAGCATGGAAACTTGGTAAAACTGCCTAAGAGACCCATCAGGAATCCCATCATTTTGAAGTCTCCAATGACCTTCCAGCTGTACTCATCATACTTCAAGGCATCTAGCAAAGTCATGACACTGTTCTATTCTTCTTTGTATCACCCTCTATAAGTTTTGCTCAAGAAGCATCCTCTTAGGTTCTTTCTATCCAGCTGATTTTGATCTCTCTCTCTCTCTCTCTCTCTCTCTCTCTCTCTCTCTCTCTCTCTCTCTCTCTATATATATATATATATATATATATATGTGTGTGTGTGTGTGTGTGTTGGAAATGAGATGTCTGAGGACAATATGTGGTGTGAGGTGGTTTGATCGAGTAAGTAACGAAAGGGTAAGAGAGATGTGTAGTAATAAAAACAGTGTGGTTCAGAGAGCAGAAGAGGGTGTATTGAAATAGTTTGGTCACATGGAGAGAATGAGTGAAGAAAGATTGACAAAGAGGATAAATGTGTTAGAAGTGGAGGGAACGAGAAGTGGGAGACCAAACTGGAGGTGGAAGGACAGAGTGAAAAAGATTTTGAGCAATCAGGGCCTTAACATGCAGAAGGGTGAAAGACATGCAAGGAAAAGAGTCAATTGGGACAATGTGGTATACCGGGGTCGACGTGCAGTCAATGGATTGAACCAGGGCATGTGAAGCATCTCGGGTAAACAAAGGAAATTTTCGTGGGGCCTGGATGTGGAATGGGAGCTGTGGCTTCAGTGCATTATACATGATGGATAGAGACTGAATATGAACAAATGTGGCCTTTGTTGTCTTTTCACAGTGCTACCTCATGCGCGTGCGGGGAGAGGGGGTTGTCATTTCATGTGTGGTGGGGTGGCAATGGGAATGAATAAAGGCAGCAAATATGAATTATATACGTGTGAATATACGTATATGTCTGTGCATGTATACACATGTAAACGTTGAAATGTATAGGTATGTATATTTGCATGTGTGGACGTCTATGTATATACACGAGTATGTAGGTGGCTTGGGCCATTCTTTCATCTGCTTCCTTGCGCTACCTCGCTAACACGGGAGACAGCGACAAAGTGTAAAAAATAAAATAAAAATATACATACATATTTATTTATTTATTTATTTTGCTTTGTCGCTGTCTCCCGCGTTTGCGAGGTAGCGCAAGGAAACAGATGAAAGAAATGGCCCAACCCACCCCCATACACATGTATATGCATACATGTTCACATACGCAAATATACATACCTATACATCTCAGTGTACACATATATATACACACACACAAACATATACATATATACACATGTACATAATTCATACTATCTGCCTTTATTTATTCCCATCGCCACCTCGCCACACATGGAATAACATCCCCCTCCCCCCTCATGTGTGCGAAGTAGCGCTAGGAAAAGATAACAAAGGCCCCATCCGTTCATACTCAGTCTCTAGCTGTCATGCAATAATGCCCAAAACCAAAGGTCCCTTTCCACATCCAGGCCCCACAGAACTTTCCATGGTTCACCCCAGACGCTTCACATACATACATACATACATACATATATATATATATATATATATATATATATATATATATATATATATATATATATATATATTATACTTTGTCGCTGTCTCCCACGTTTGCGAGGTAGCGCAAGGAAACAGACGAAAGAAATGGCCCAACCCACCCCCATACACATGTATATACATACGTCCACACACGCAAATATATACACCTACACAGCTTTCCATGGTTTACCCCAGCCGCTTCACATGCCTTGATTCAATCCACTGACAGCACGTCAACCCCGGTATACCACATCGCTCCAATTCACTCTATTCCTTGCCCTCCTTTCACCCTCCTGCATGTTCAGGCCCCGATCACACAAAATCTTTTTCACTCCATCTTTCCACCTCCAATTTGGTCTCCCTCTTCTCCTCGTTCCCTCCACCTCCGACACATATATCCTCTTGGTCAATCTTTCCTCACTCATTCTCTCCATGTGCCCAAACCACTTCAAAACACCCTCTTCTGCTCTCTCAACCACGCTCTTTTTATTTCCACACATCTCTCTTACCCTTACGTTACTCACTCGATCAAACCACCTCACACCACACATTCTCCTCAAACATCTCATTTCTAGCACATCCATCCTCCTGCGCACTACTCTATCCATAGCCCACGCCTCGCAACCATACAACATTGTTGGAACCACTATTCCTTCAAACATACCCATTTTTGCTTTCCGAGATAATGTTCTCGACTTCCACACATTCTTCAAGGCCCCCAGAATTTTCGCCCCCTCCCCCACCCTATGATCCACTTCCGCTTCCATGGTTCCATCCGCTGCCAGATCCACTCCCAGATATCTAAAACACTTCACTTCCTCCAGTTTTTCTCCATTCAAACTTACCTCCCAATTGACTTGACCCTCAACTCTACTGTGCCTAATAACCTTGCTCTTATTCACATTTACTCTTAACTTTCTTCTTCCACACACTTTACCAAACTCAGTCACCAGCTTCTGCAGTTTCTCACATGAATCAGCCACCAGTGCTGTATCATCAGCGAACAACAACTGACTCACTTCCCAAGCTCTCTCATCCCCAACAGACTTCATACTTGCCCCTCTTTCCAAAACTCTTGCATTTACCTCCCTAACAACCCCATCCATAAACAAATTAAACAACCATGGAGACATCACACACCCCTGCCGCAAACCTACATTCACTGAGAACCAATCACTTTCCTCTCTTCCTACACGTACACATGCCTTACATCCTCGATAGTAACTTTTCACTGCTTCTAACAACTTTCCTCCCACACCATATATTCTTAATACCTTCCACAGAGCATCTCTATCAACTCTATCATATGCCTTCTCCAGATCCATAAATGCTACATACAAATCCATTTGCTTTTCTAAGTATTTCTCACATACATTCTTCAAAGCAAACACCTGATCCACACATCCTCTACCACTTCTGAAACCACACTGCACTTCCCCAATCTGAT
Source organism: Panulirus ornatus (assembly GCF_036320965.1). NCBI lineage: Eukaryota > Metazoa > Arthropoda > Malacostraca > Decapoda > Palinuridae > Panulirus > Panulirus ornatus. Next base: position 28,808,698 of record NC_092233.1, on the reverse strand, counting down.
GCTCTGTACATGCCTTCACCCTCTCAATCAATACCCTCCCATATACTTTACCAGGAATACTCAACAAACTTATACCTCTGTAATTTGAGCACTCACTCTTATCCCCTTTGCCTTTGTACAATGGCACTATGCACGCATTCCGCCAATCCTCAGGCACCTCACCATGAGTCATACATACATTAAATAACCTTACCAACCAGTCAACAATACAGTCACCCCCTTTTTTAATAAATTCCACTGCAATACCATCCAAACCTGCTGCCTTGCCGGCTTTCATCTTCCGCAAAGCTTTCACTACCTCTTCTCTGTTTACCAAATCATTTTCCCCAACCCTCTCACTTTGCACACCACCTCGACCAAAACATCCTATATCTGCCACTCTATCATCAAACACATTCAACAAACCTTCAAAATACTCACTCCATCTCCTTCTCACATCACCACTACTTGTTATCACCTCCCCATTTGCACCCTTCACTGAAGTTCCCATTTGCTCCCTTGTCTTACGCACTTTATTTACCTCCTTCCAGAACATCTTTTTATTCTCCCTAAAATTTAATGATACTCTCTCACCCCAACTCTCATTTGCCCTTTTTTACACCTCTTGACCTCCTGTCTCTTTCTTTTATACATCTCCCACTCAATTGCATTTTTTCCCTGCAAAAATCGTCCAAATGCCTCTCTCTTCTCTTTCACTAATACTCTTACTTCTTCATCCCACCACTCACTACCCTTTCTAATCAACCCATCTCCCACTCTTCTCATGCCACAAGCATCTTTTGCGCAATCCATCACTGATTCCCTAAATACATCCCATTCCTCCCCCACTCCCCTTACTTCCATTGTTCTCACCTTTTTCCATTCTGTACTCAGTCTCTCCTGGTACTTCCTCACACAGGTCTCCTTCCCAAGCTCACTTACTCTCACCACCCTCTTCACCCCAACATTCACTCTTCTTTTCTGAAAACCCATACAAATCTTCACCTTTGCCTCCACAAGATAATGATCAGACATCCCTCCAGTTGCACCTCTCAGCACATTAACATCCAAAAGTCTCTCTTTCGCACGCCTGTCAATTAACACGTAATCCAATAACGCTCTCTGGCCATCTCTCCTACTTACATAAGTATACTTATGTATATCTCGCTTTTTAAACCAGGTATTCCCAATCATCAGTCCTTTTTCAGCACATAAATCTACAAGCTCTTCACCATTTCCATTTACAACACTGAACACCCCATGTATACCAATTATTCCCTCAACTGCCACATTACTCACCTTTGCATTCAAATCACCCATCACTATAACCCGGTCTCGTGCATCAAAACCACTAACACACTCATTCAGCTGCTCCCAAAACACTTGCCTCTCATGATCTTTCTTCTCATGCCCAGGTGCATATGCACCAATAATCACCCACCTCTCTCCATCAACTTTCAGTTTTACCCATATTAATCGAGAATTTACTTTCTTACATTCTATCACATACTCCCACAACTCCTGTTTCAGGAGTATTGCTACTCCTTCCCTTGCTCTTGTCCTCTCACTAACCCCTGACTTTACTCCCCAGACATTCCCAAACCACTCTTCCCCTTTACCCTTGAGCTTCGTTTCACTCAGAGCCAAAACATCCAGGTTCCTTTCCTCAAACATACTACCTATCTCTCCTTTTTTCACGTCTTGGTTACATCCACACACATTTAGGCACCCCACTCTGAGCCTTCGAGGAGGATGAGCACTCCCCGCGTGACTCCTTCTTCTGTTTCCCATTTTATATATATATATATATATATATATATGGGAGCGGGGGGCTGGAAATCCTCCCCTCTCAGTTTTTTTTTTATTTTCCAAAAGAAGGAACAGAGAAGGGGGCCAGGTGAGGATATTCCCTCAAAGGTCCAGTCCTCTGTTCTTAACGCTACCTTGCTAACGTGGGAAATGGCGAATAGTATGAATAAAAGAAAAAAAAAAAAAAAATATATATATATATATATATATATATATATATATATATATATCCCTGGGGATAGGGGATTAAGAATACTTCCCACGTATACCCTGCGTGTCGTAGAAGGCGACTAAAATGGGAGGGAGCGGGGGGCTGGAAATCCTCCCCTCTCGTTTATTTTTTTTTTTTTTTAATTTTCCAAAAGAAGGAACAGAGGGGGCCAGGTGAGGATATTCCAAAAAAAGCCCAGTCCTCTGTTCTTCACGCTACCTCGCTAACGCGGGAAATGGCAAATAGTTTAAAAGAAAGAAGAATATATATATATATATATATATATATATTTTTTTTTTTTTTTTTTTTTCATACGATTCGCCGTTTCCCGCGTTTGCGAGGTAGCGTTAAGAACAGAGGACTGGGCCTTAGACGGAAAATCCTCACCTGGCCCCCTTCTCTGTTCCCTCTTTTGGAAAATTAAAAAAAAAAAAAAACGAGAGGGGAGGATTTCCAGCCACCCGCTCCCTTCCCATTTAGTCGCCTTCTACGACACGCAGGGAATACGTGGGAAGTATTCTTTCTCCCCTATCCCCAGGGATAATATATATATATATATATATATATATATATATATATATATATATAGTTTTTTTTTTTGCCGCTGTCTCCCGCGTTTGCGAGGTAGCGCAAGGAAACAGACGAAAGAAATGGCCCAACCCACCCCCATACACATGTATATACATACACATCCACACACGCAAATATACATACCTGCACAGCTTTCCATGGTTTACCCCAGACGCTTCACATGCCCTGATTCAATCCACTGACAGCATGTCAACCCCAGTATACCACATCGATCCAATTCACTCTATTCCTTGCCCTCCTTTCACCCTCCTGCATGTTCAGGCCCTGATCACACAAAATCTTTTTCACTCCATCTTTCCACCTCCAATTTGGTCTCCCACTTCTCCTCGTTCCCTCCACCTCCGACACATATATCCTCTTGGTCAATCTTTCCTCACTCATTCTCTCCATGTGCCCAAACCATTTCAAAACACCCTCTTCTGCTCTCTCAACCACACTCTTTTTATTTCCACACATCTCTCTTACCCTTATGTTACTTACTCGATCAAACCACCTCACACCACACATTGTCCTCAAACATCTCATTTCCAGCACATCCACCCTCCTGCGCACAACTCTATCCATAGCCCACGCCTCGCAACCATACAACATTGTTGGAACCACTATTCCTTCAAACATACCCATTTTTGCTTTCCGAGATAATGTTCTCGACTTCCACACATTCTTCAAGGCTCCCAGGATTTTCGCCCCCTCCCCCACCCTATGATCCACTTCTGCTTCCATGGTTCCATCTGCTGCCAGATCCACTCCCAGATATCTAAAACACTTTACTACCTCCAGTTTTTCTCCATTCAAACTTTCCTCCCAATTGACTTGACCCTCAACCCTACTGTACCTAATAACCTTGCTCTTATTCACATTTACATAAGTATACGTATGTAAGTAGGAGAGATGGCCAGAGAGCGTTATTGGATTACGTGTTAATTGACAGGCGCGCGAAAGAGAGACTTTTGGATGTTAATGTGCTGAGAGGTGCAACTGGAGGGATGTCTGATCATTATCTTATGGAGGCTAAGGTGAAGATTTGTATGGGTTTTCAGAAAAGAAGAGTGAATGTTGGGGTGAAGAGGGTGGTGAGAGGAAGTGAGCTTGGGAAGGAGACTTGTGTGAGGAAGTACCAGGAGAGACTGAGTACAGAATGGAAAAAGGTGAGAACAATGGAAGTAAGGGGAGTGGGGGAGGAATGGGATGTATTTAGGGAATCAGTGATGGATTGCGCAAAAGATGCTTGTGGCATGAAAAGAGTGGGAGGTGGATTGATTAGAAAGGGTAGTGAGTGGTGGGATGAAGAAGTAAGATTATTAGTGAAAGAGAAGATAGAGGCATTTGGACGATTTTTGCAGGGAAAAAATGCAATTGAGTGGGAGATGTACAAAAGAAAGAGACAGGAGGTCAAGAGAAAGGTGCAAGAGGTGAAAAAGAGGGCAAATGAGGGTTGGGGTGAGAGAGTATCATTAAATTCTAGGGAGAATAAAAAGATGTTCTGGAAGGAGGTAAATAAAGTGCGTAAGACAAGGGAGCAAATGGGAACTTTAGTGAAGGGCGCAAATGGGGAGGTGATAACAAGTAGTGGTGATGTGAGAAGGAGATGGAGTGAGTATTTTGAAGGTTTGTTGAATGTGTTTGATGATAGAGTGGCAGATATAGGGTGTTTTGGTCGAGGTGGTGTGCAAAGTGAGAGGGTTAGGGAAAATGATTTGGTAAACACGGAAGAGGTAGTAAAAGCTTTGTGGAAGATGAAAGCCGGCAAGGCAGCAGGTTTGAATGGTATTGCAGTGGAATTTATTAAAAAAGGGGGTGACTGTATTATTGACTTGTTGGTAAGGTTATTTAATGTATGTATGACTCATGGTGAGGTGCCTGAGGATTGGCGGAATGCGTGCATAGTGCCATTGTACAAAGGCAAAGGAGATAAGAGTGAGTGCTCAAATTACAGAGGTATAAGTTTGTTGAGTATTCCTGGTAAATTATATGGGAGGGTATTGATTGAGAGGGTGAAGGCACGTACAGAGCATCAGATTGGGGAAGAGCAGTGTGGTTTCAGAAGTGGTAGAGGATGTGTGGATCAGGTGTTTGCTTAGAAGAATGTATGTGAGAAATACTTAGAAAAGCAAATGGATTTGTATGTAGCATTTATGGATCTGGAGAAGGCATATGATAGAGTGGATAGAGATGCTCTGTGGAAGGTATTAAGAATATATGGTGTGGGAGGCAAGTTGTTAGAAGCAGTGAAAAGTTTTTATCGAGGATGTAAGGCATGTGTACGTGTAGGAAGAGAGGAAAGTGATTGTTTCTCAGTGCATGTAAGTTTGCGGCAGCGGTGTGTGATGTCTCCATGGTTGTTTAATTTGTTTATGGATGGGGTTGTTGGGAAGGTGAATGCAAGAGTTTTGGAAAGAGGGGCAAGTATGCAGTCTGTTGTGGATGAGAGCTTGGGAAGTGAGTCAGTTGTTGTTCGCTGATGATACAGTGCTGGTGGCTAATTCATGTGAGAAACTGCAGAAGCTGGTGACTGAGTTTGGTAAAGTGTGTGAAAGAAGAAAGTTAAGAGTAAATATGAATAAGAGCAAGGTTATTAGGTACAGTAGGGTTGAGGTTCAAATCAATTGGGAGGTAAGTTTGAATGGAGAAAAACTGGAGGAAGTAAAGTGTTTTAGATATCTGGGAGTGGATCTGGCAGCGGACGGAACCATGGTAGCGGAAGTGAATCATAGGGTGGCGGAGGGGGCGAAAATTCTGGGAGCCGTGAAGAATGTTTGGAAGTCTAGAACATTATCTCGGGGAAAAAAAATGGGTATGTTTGAAGGAATAGTGGTTCCAACAATGTTGTATGGTTGCGAGGCGTGGGCTATGGATAGAGTGATGCGCAGGAGGATGGATGTGCTGGAAATGAGATGTTTGAGGACAATATGTGGTGTGAGGTGTTTTGATCGAGTAAGTAATGAAGGGTAAGAGAGATGTGTGGAAATAAAAAGTGTTTGGTTGAGAGAGCAGATGTTTTGAAATGGTTTGGTGACATGGAGAGAATGAGTGAGGAAAGATTGACCAAGAGGATATATGTGTCAGAGGTGGAGGGAACGAGGAGAAGTGGGAGACCAAATTGGAGGTGGAAAGATGGAGTGAAAAAGATTTTGATTGATCGGGGCCTGAACATGCAGGAGAGTGAAAGGCGTGCAAGGAATAGAGTGGATTGGAATGATGTAGTATACCGGGGTCGACATGCTGTCAATGGATTGAACCAAGGCATGTGAAGCGTCTGGGGTAAACCATGGAAAGCTCTGTGGGGCCTGGATGTGGAAAGGGAGCTGTGGTTTCAGTGCATTATTACATGACAACTAGAGACTGAGTGTCAACGAATGGGGCCTTTGTTGTCTTTTCCTAGCGCTACCTCGCACACATGAAGGGGGAGGGGGTTGTTATTCCATGTGTGGCAGGGTGGCGATGGGAATGAATAAAGGCAGACAGTATGAATCATGTACATGTGTATATATGTATATGTCTGTGTGTGTATATATATGTATACACTGAGATGTATAGGTATGTATATTTGCGTGTGTGGTCATGTATGTATATACATGTGGGTGGGTTGGGCCATTCTTTCGTCTTTCCTTGTGCTACCTCGCTAATGCGGGAGACAGCGACAAAGCAAAATAAAAAATAAATAAATACATAAATATCCCTGGGGATAGGGGAGAAAGAATGCTTCCCACGCATTTCTCACGTGTCGTAGAAGGCAACTAAAGGGGACGGGAGCGGGGGGCTGGAAACCCTCCCCTCCTTGTATTTTAACTTTCTAAAAGGGGAAACAAAAGAAGGAGTCATACAGGGAGTGCTAATCCTCCTCGAAGGCTCAGATTGGGGTGTCTAAATGTGTGTGGATGTAACCAAGATGAGAAAAAAGTAGAGATAGGCAGTATGTTTGAGGAAAGGAACCTGGATGTTTTGGCTCTGAGAGAAACGAAGCTCAAGGGTAATGGGGAAGAGTGGTTTGGGAATGTCTTGGGAGTAAAGTCAGGAGTTAGTGAGAGGACAAGATCAAGGGAAGGAGTAGCACTACTCCTGAAACAGGAGTGGTGGGAGTATGTGACAGAGTGTAAGAAATTAAACTCTAGATTGATTTGGGTAAAACTGAAAGTGGATGGAGAGAGATGGGTGATTATTGGTGCATATGCACCTGGGCATGAGAAGAAAGATCATGAGAGGCAAGTGTTTTGGGAGCCGCTGAGTGAGTGTGTTAGTAGTTTTGATGCACAAGACCCGGTTATAGTGATGGGTGATTTGAATGCAAAGGTGAGTAATGTGGCTGTTGAGGGAATAATTGGTGTACATGCGGGTGTTCAGTGTTGTAAATGGAAATGGTGAAGAGCTTGTAGATTTATGTGCTGAAAAAGGACTGGTGATTGGGAATACCTGGTTTAAAAAGAGAGATATACATAAGTATACGTAAGTAGGAGAGATGGCCAGACAGCGTTACTGGATTACGTGTTAATTGATAGGCGCGTGAAAGAGAGACTTTTGGATGTTAATGTGCTGAGAGGTGCAACTGGAGGGATGTCTGATCATTATCTTGTGGAGGCGAAGGTGAAGATTTGTAGAGGTTTTCAGAAAAGAGTAGAGAATGTTGGGGTGAAGAGAGTGGTGAGAGTAAGTGAGCTTGGGAAGGAGACTTGTCCGAGGAAGTACCAAGAGAGACTGAGTACAGAATGGAAAAAGGTGAGAACAAAGGACATATGGGGAATGGGGGAGGAATGGGATGTATTTAGGGAAACAGTGATGGCTTACACAAAAGATGCTTTTGGTTTGAGAAGTGTGGAGGTGGGCAGATTAGAAAGGGTAGCGAGTGGTGGGATGAAGAAGGAAGATTATTAGTGAAAGACAATAGAGAGGCATTTGGATGATTTTTGCAGGGAAAAAATGCAAATGAGTGGGAGATGTATAAAAGAAAGAGGCAGGAGGTCAAGAGAAAGGTGCAAGAGGTGAAAAAGAGGGCAAATGAGAGTTGGGGTGACAGAGTATCATTAAATTTTAGGGAGAATAAAAAGATGTTCTGGAAGGAGGTAAATAAAGTGCGTAAGACAAGGGAGCAAATGGGAACTTCAGTGAAGGGCGCAAATGGGGAGGTGATAACAAGTAGTGGTGATGTGAGAAGGAGATGGAGTGAGTATTTTGAAGGTTTGTTGAATGTGTTTGATGATAGAGTGGCAGATATAGGGTGTTTTGGTCAAGGTGGTGTGCAATGTGAGAGGGTTAGGGAGAATGATTTGGTAAACAGAGAAGAGATAGTAAAAGCTTCGCAGAAGATGAAAGCCGGCAAGGTAGCAGGTTTGGATGGTATTGCAGTGGAATTTATTAAAAAAGGGGGTGACTGTATTGTTGACTGGTTGGTAAGATTATTCAATGCATGTATGATTCATGGTGAGGTGCCTGAGGATTGGCGGAATGCTTGCATAGTGCCATCGTACAAAGGCAGAGGGGATAAAAGTGAGTGCTCAAATTACAGAGGTATAAGTTTGTTGAGTATTCCTGGGAAATTATATGTACTGATTGAATGGGTGAAGGTATGTACACAGCATCAGATTGAGGAAGAGCAGTGTAGTTTTATAAGTGGTAGAGAATGTGTGCATCAGGTGTTTGCTTTGAATAATGTATGTCAGAAATACTTAGAAAAGCAAATGGATTTGTATGTAGCATTTATGGGTCTGGAGAAGGCATATGATAGAGTTGATAGAGATGCTCTGTGGAAGGTATTAAGAATATATGGTGAGGGAGGCAAGTTGTTAGACGCAGTGAAAAGTTTTTATCGAGGATGTAAGGCATGTGTACGTGTAGGAAGAGAGGAAAGTGATTTGGTTCTCAGTGAATGTAGGTTTGCAGCAGGGGTGTGTGATGTCTCCATGGTTGTTTAGTTTGTTCATGGATGGGGCTGTTTGGGAGGTGAATGCAAGAGTTTTGGAAAAAGGGGCAAGAATGGAGTCTGTTGTGGATGAGAAAGCTGGGGAAGAGAGTCACTGTTGTTCGCTGATGATATAGTGCTGGTGGCTGATTCGTGTGAGAAACTGCAGAAGCTGGTGACTGAGTTTGGTAAAGTGTGTGAAAGAAGAAAGTTGAGAGTAAATGTGAATAAGAGCAAAGTTATTTAGTACAGTAGGGTTGAGGGTCAAGTCAATTGGGAGGTAAGTTTGAATGGAGAAAAACTGGAGGAAGTGAAGTGTTTTAGATATCTGGGAGTGGATTTGGCAGCGGTTGGAACCAAGGAAGGGGAAGTGAATCATTTGGTTCTCAGTGAATGTAGGTTTGCAGCAGGGGTGTGTGATGTCTCCATGGTTGTTTAGTTTGTTCATGGATGGGGCTGTTTGGGAGGTGAATGCAAGAGTTTTGGAAAAAGGGGCAAGAATGGAGTCTGTTGTGGATGAGAAAGCTTGGGAAGTGAGTCATTGTTGTTCGCTGATGATATAGTGCTGGTGGCTGATTCGTGTGAGAAACTGCAGAAGCTGGTGACTGAGTTTGGTAATGTGTGTGAAAGAAGAAAGTTGAGAGTAAATGTGAATAAGAGCAAAGTTATTAGGTACAGTAGGGTTGAGGGTCTGGTCAATTGGGAGGTAAGTTTGAATGGAGAAAAACTGGAGGAAGTGAAGTGTTTTAGATATCTGGGAGTGGATTTGGCAGCGGTTGGAACCATGGAAGGGGAAGTGAATCATTTGGTTCTCAGTGAATGTAGGTTTGCAGCAGGGGTGTGTGATGTTTCCATGGTTGTTTAGTTTGTTCATGGATGGGGCTGTTTGGGAGTTGAATGCAAGAGTTTTGGAAAAAGGGGCAAGAATGGAGTCTGTTGTGGATGAGAAAGCTTGGGAAGTGAGTCATTGTTGTTCGCTGATGATACAGCACTGGTGGCTGATTCGTGTGTGAAACTGCAGAAGCTGGTGACTGAGTTTGGTAAAGTTTGTGAAAGAAGAAAGTTGAGAGTAAATGTGAATAAGAGCAAAGTTATTAGGTACAGTAGGGTTGAGGGTCAGGTCAATTGGGAGGTAAGTTTGAATGGAGAAGAACTGGAGGAAGTGAAGTGTTTTAGCTATCTGGGAGTGGATTTGGCAGCGGTTGGAACCATGGAAGGGGAAGTGAATCATAGGGTGGGGGAGGGGGTGAAAGTTCTGGGAGCGTTGAAGAATGTGTGGGAGTCAAGAACATTATCTCGGAAAGCAAAAATGGGTATGTTTGAAGGAATAGTGGTTCCAATAATGTTATATGGTCGCGAGGCGTGGGCTATAGATAGAGTTCTGCGGAGGAGGGTGGATGTGCTGGAAATGAGATGTTTGGACAATATGTGGTGTGAGGTGGTTTGATCGAGTAAGTAGTAATAGGGTAAGAGAGAGATGTGTGGTAATAAAAAAAGTGTGGTTGAGAGAGCAGAAGAGGATGTTTTGAAATGGTTTGGCCACATGGAGAGAATGAGTGAGGAAAGATTGACCAAGAAGATATATGTGTCAGAGGTGGAGGGAACGAGGAGAAGTGGGTGACCAAATTGGAGTGATTGGGGCCAAAACATGCAGGAGGGAGAAAGGAGTGCAAGGAATAGAGTGAATTGAAATGATGTGGTGTACTGAGGTCGACGTGCTGTCAATGGATTGAACCAGGGCGTGTGAAGCGTCTCGGGTAAACCATGGAAAGTTCTGTGGGGCCTGGATGTGGAAAGGGAGCTGTGGTTTCGGTTCATTATTACATGACAGCTAGAGACTCAGTGTGAACGAATGTGGCCATTTTTGTCTTTTGCTAGTGCTACCTCGCACACAAGAGGGGCAAGGGGGATGTTATTTCATGTGTGGCAGGGTGGTGATGGGAATGAATAAAGGTAGACAGTATAAATTAAGCACATATGTATACATGTATATGTCTGTGTGAGTATATATGTGTATACGTTGAGATGTATGGGTATGTATATTTGCGTGTGTGGACATGCATGTATATACATGTGTACGTGGGTGTGTTGGGCCATTCTTTCATCTGTTTCCTTGCGATACCTCACTAACGTGGGGGACAGCGATAAAGCAAAATAAATAATAAATAAATAAATAAATAAATAAATAAATAAATATATATATATATATATATATATATATATATATATATATATATATATATATATATATATATATATATATATATATTTCCACACATCTCTCTTACCCTTACATTACTTACTCGATCAAACCACCTCACACCACATATTGTCCTCAAACATCTCATTTCCAGCACATCCACCCTCCTGCGCACAACTCTATCCATAGCCCCCGCCTCGCAACCATACAACATTATTGGAACCACTATTCCTTCAAACATACCCATTTTTGCTTTCCGAGATAATGTTCTCGACTTCCACACATTATTCAAGGCTCCCAGGATTTTTGCCCCCTCCCCCACCCTATGATTCACTTCCGCTTCCATGGTTCCATCCACTGCCAGATCCACTCCCAGATATCTAAAACACTTTACTTCCTCCAGTTTTTCTCCATTCAAACTTACCTCCCAATTGACTTGACCCTAAACCCTACTGTACCTAATAACCTTGCCCTTATTCACATTTACTCTTAACTTTCTTTCACACACTTTACCAAACTCAGTCACCAGCTTCTGCAGTTTCTCACATGAATCAGCCAGAAGAAGGAGTCACATGGGGAGTGCTCACCCTCCTAAAAGGCTCAGATTGGGGTGTCTAAATGTGTGTGGATGTAACCAAGATGGAAAAAAAGGAGAGATAGGTAGTATGTTTGAGGAAAGGAACCTGGATCTTTTATCTCTGAGTGAAACGAAGCTCAAGGGTAAAGGGGAAAAGCGGGTTTGGAATGTATTGGGAGTAAAGTCAGGGGTTAGTGAGAGGACAAGAGCAAAGGAAGGAGTAGCACTACTCCAGAAACAGGAGTTGTGGGAGTATGTGATAGAGTGTAAGAAAGTAAAACTGAAAGTGGATGGAGAGAGATGGGTGATTATTGGTGCCTTTGCACTTGGGCATGAGAAGAAAGATCATGAGAGGCAAGTGTTTTGGGAGCAGCTGAGTTGAGTGTGTTAGCAGTGTTGATGTACAAGACTGGGTTATAATGATGGGTGATTTGAATGCAAAGGTGAGTAACATGGCAGTTGAGGGAATAATTGGTGTACATGGGGTTTTCAGTGATGTAAATGGAAATGGTGAAGAGCTTGCAGATTTATGTGCTGAAAAAGGACTGGTGATTGGGAATACCTGGTTTAAAAAGAGAGATATACATAAGTATACATATGTAAGTAGGAGAGATGGCCAGAGAGCGTTACTGGATTACATGTTAATTGATAGGTGCGTGAAAGAGACTTTTGGATGTTTATGTGCTGATCATTATCTTGTGGAGGTGAAGGTGATGATTTGTAGAGGTTTTCAGAAGAGAAAATATTGGGTTGAAGAGAGTGGTGAGAGTAAGTGAGCTTGGGAAGGAGACTTGTGTGAGGAAGTACTAGGACAGACGAAGTGCATAATGGAAAAAGTTGAGAACAAAGGATATAAGGGGAGTGAGGGAGGAATGGAATGTATTTAGGGAAGCAGTGATGGCTTGTGGAAAAGATGCTTGTGGCATGAGAAGCATGGAAGGTGGGCAGATTAGAAAGGGTTGTGAGTGATGGGATGAAGAAGTAAGATTATTAGTGAAAGAGAAGAGAGAGGCATTTGGACGAGTTTTGCAGGGAAATAGTGCAAGTGACTGGGAGATGTATAAAAGAAAGAGGCAAGAGGTCAAGAGAAAGGTGCAAGAGGTGAAAAAGAGGTCAAATGAGAGTTGGAGTGAGAAAGTATCATTAAATTCTAGGGAGAATAAAAAGATGTTTTGGAAGGAGGTAAATAAAGTGCGTAAGATAGGAGAACAAATGGGAGCATTGGTGAAGGGTGCTAATGGGGAAGTAATGACATGTAGTGGTGATGTGAGAAGGAGATGGAGTGAGTATTTTGAGGGTTTGTTGAACGTGTTTGATGATAGAGTGGCAGATATAGGGTGTTTTGGTCGAGGTGGTGTGCAAAGTGAGAGGGTTATGGAAAATGATTTGGTAAACAGAGAAGAGGTAGTAAAAGCTTTGTGAAAGATGAAAGCCGGCAAGGCAGCAGGTTTGGATGGTATTGCAGTGGCATTTATTAAAAAAGGGGGTGACTGTATTGTTGACTGGTTGGTAAGGTTATTTAATGTATGTATGATTCATGGTGAGGTGTCTGAGGATTGGCGGAATGCGTGCATAGTGCCATTGTACAAAGGCAAAGGGGATAAGAGTGAGTGCTCAAATTACAGTAGGGTTGAGGGTCAAGTCAATTGGGAGGCGAGTTTGAATGGAGAAAAACTGGAGGAAGTACAGTGTTTTAGATATCTGGGAGTGGATCTGGCAGCGGATGGAACCATGGAAGCGGAAGTGGATCATAGGGTGGGGGAGGGGGCGAAAATTCTGGGAGCCTTGAAGAAAGTGTGGAAGTCGAGAACATTATCTCGGAAAGCAAAAATGAGTATGTTTGAAGGAATAGTGGTTCCAACAATGTTGTATGGTCGCGAGGCGTGGGCTATGGATAGAGTTGTGCGCAGGAGGATGGATGTGCTGGAAATGAGATGTTTGAGGACAATGTGTGGTGTGAGGTGGTTTGATTGAGTAAGTAACGTAAGGGTAAGAGAGATGTGTGGAAATAAAAAGAGCGTGGTTGAGAGAGCAGAAGAGGGTGTTTTGAAGTGGTTTGGGCACATGAAGAGAATGAGTGAGGAAAGATTGACCAAGAGGATATATGTGTCGGAGGTGGAGGGAACGAGGAGAAGAGGGAGACCAAATTGGAGGTGGAAAGATGGAGTGAAAAAGATTTTGTGTGATCGGGGCCTGAACATGCAGGAGGGTGAAAGGAGGGCAAGAAATAGAGTGAATTGGAGCGATGTGGTATACCGGGGTTGACGTGCTGTCAGTGGATTGAATCAAGGCATGTGAAGCGTCTGGGGTAAACCATGGAAAGCTGTGTAGGTATGTATATTTGCGTGTGTGGACGTATGTATATACATATGTATGGGGGTGGAATGGGCCATTTCTTTCGTCTGTTTCCTTGCGCTACCTCGCAAACGCGGGAGACAGCGAAAAAAAAAAAAAAAAGTTTGTTGAGTATTCGTGGTAAATTATATGGGAGGGTATTGATTGAGAGGGTGAAGGCATGTACAGAGCATCAGATTGGGGAAGAGCAGTGTGGTTTCAGAAGTGGTACAGGATGTGTGGATCAGGTGTTTGCTTTGAAGAATGTATGTGAGAAATACTTAGAACAGCAAATGGATTTGTATGTAGCATTTATGGATCTGCAGAAGGCATATGATAGAGTTGATAGAGATGCTCTGTGGAAGGTTTTAAGAATATATGGTGTGGGAGGCAAGTTGTTAGAAGCAGTGAAAAGTTTTTATCGAGGACGTAAGGCATGTGTACGTGTAGGAAGACGGGAAAGTGATTGGTTTTCAGTGAATGTAGGTTTGCGGCAGGGGTGTGTGATGTCTCCATGGTTGTTTAATTTGTTTATGGATGGGGTTGTTAGGGAGGTGAATGCAAGAGTTTTGGAAAGAGGGTCAAGTATGCAGTCTGTTGTGGATGAGAGAGCTTGGGAAGTGAGTCAGTTGTTGTTCGCTGATGATACAGCGCTGGCGGCTGATTCATGTGAGAAACTGAAGAAACTGGTGACTGAGTGTGGTAAAGTGTGTGAAAGAAGAAAGTTAAGAGTAAATGTGAATAAGAGCAAGGTTATTAGGTACAGCAAGGTTGAGGGTCAAGTCAATTGGAAGGTAAGTTTGAATGGAGAAAAACTGGAGGAAGTACAGTGTTTTAGATATCTGGGAGTGGATTTGGCAGCAGATGGAACCATGGAAGCGAAAGTGAATCATAGGGTGGCGGAGGGGGCGAAAATTCTGGGAGCCTTGAAGAATGTGTGGAAGTCGAGAACATTATCTCGGAAAACAAAAATGGGTATGTTTGAAGGAATAGTGGTTCCAACAATGTTGTATGGTTGCGAAGAGTGGGCTATGGATAGAGTTGTGCGCAGGAGGGTGGATGTGCTGGAAATGAGATGTTTGAGGTCAATATGTGGTGTGAGGTGGTTTGATCGAGTAAGTAGTGTAAGGGTAAGAGAGATGTGTGGAAATAAAAAGAGTGTGGTTGAGAGAGCAGAAGAGAGTGTTTTGAAATGGTTTGGTCACATGGAGAGAATGAGTGAGGAAAGATTGACCTAGAGGATATATGTGTCGGAGGTGGAGGAAACAAGGAGAAGTGGGAGACCAAATTGGAGGTTGAAAGATGGAGTGAAAAAGATTTTGAGTGATCGGGGCCTGAACATGCAGGAGGGTGAAAGGCGTGCAAGGAATAGAGTGTATTGGAGCGGTGTGGTATACCGGGGTCGACGTGCTGTGAATGGATTGAACCAGGGCATGTGAAGCGTCTGGGGTAAACCATGGTAAGTTCTGTGGGGCCTGGATATGGAAAGGGAGCTGTGGTTTCGGTGCATTATTACATGACAGCTAGAGACTGAGTGTGAGCGAATGGAACCTTTGTTGTCTTTTCCTAGCGCTACCTTGCGCACATGAGGGGGGAGGGGGGTTGTTATTCCATGTGTGGCGGGGTGGCGATGGGAATAAATAAAGGCAGACAGTATGAATTATGTACATGTGTATATATGTATATGTCTGTGTGTGTATATATATGTGTACATTGAGATATATAGGTATGTATATTGCGTGTGTGGACATGTATGTATATATATGTGTGTGTGGGTTTGTTGGGCCATTCTTTCGTCTGTTTCCTTGTGCTACTACTTCGCTAACACGGGAGACAGCGACAAAGCAAAATAAAATAAATAAATAATATATAAATATCTAGAAGGTGAGGTGAATGCAAGAATTTTGGAGAGAGGGGCAAGTATGCAGTATGTTATGGATGAGAGAGCTTGGGAAGTGAGTCAGTTGTTGTTTGCTGATGATACAGCGCTGGTGGCTGATTTGAGTGAGAAACTGCAGAAACTGGTGACTGAGTTTGGTAAATTGTGTGAAAGAAAGCTGAGAGTAAATGTGAATAAGAGGAAGGTTATTAGGTACAGTAGGGTTGAGGGAAAAGTCAATTGGGAGGTAAGTTTGAATGGAGAAAAACTGGAGGAAGTGAAGTGTTTTAGATATCTGGGAGTGGATTTGGCAGCAGATGGAACCATGGAAGCAGAAATGAGTCATAGGGTGGGGGAGGGGGTGAAAGTTCTGGGAGCGTTGAAAAATGTGTGGAAGGCGAGAACGTTACCTCAGAAATCAAAAGTGGGTATGTTTGAAGGAATAGTGGTTCCGACAATGTTATATGGTTGCAAGGTGTGGGTTATAGATAGAGTTGTGTGCAGGAGGGTGGATGTGTTAGAAATGAGATGTTTGAGGACAATATGTGGTGTGAGGTGGTTTGATCAAGTAAGTAATGAAAGGGTAAGAGAGATGTGTGGTAATAACAAGAGTGTGGTTGAGAGAGCAGAAGAGGGTGTTTTGAAATGGTTTGGTCACATGGAGAGAACGAGTGAGGAAAGATTGACAAAGAGGATATATGTGTCAAAGTTGGAGGGAGTGAAGAGAAGTGAGACCAAATTGGAGGTGGAAAGATGAAGTGGAAAAGATTTTTAGTGATCAGGGCCTGAACATGCAGGAGGGTGAAAGGCGTGCAAGGAATAGAGTGAACTGGAACGATGTGGTATACTGGGGTCGACGTGCTGTCAGTGGATTGAACCAGGGCATATGAAGCATCTGGGGTAAACCATGGAAAGTTCTGTGAGGCCTGGAGGTGGAAAGGGAGCTGTGGTTTCGGTGCATTATACATAACAGCTAGAGACTTAGTGTGAATGAATGTGGCCTTTGTTGTCTTTTCCTAGAGCTACCTCATGCACATGCGGGGGGAAGGGGTTGTAATTTCATGTGTGGCGGGGTGGCGACGTGAATGAATAAGGGCAGAGAGTATGAATTATGTACATGTGTATATATGTCTATGTCTGTGTGTGTATATATATGGATACGTTGAGATGTATAGGTATGTATATTTGCGTGTGTGGACGTGTATGTATATACATGTGTATGTGGGTGGGTTGGGCCATTCTTTCATCTGTTTCCTTGCGCTACCTTGCTAACGTGGAAGACAGTGACAAAGTATAATAAAATATATATAAAAATAAATCTAGAAAATAAATTAACAGAATATCAAAAGGACTTGACCCATACAAAATTCAGGGTCTTGATGAAATTCCATCATAAGTGCTTAAGTAATGTGCAGATACAACTAACAGACCACTTAAATTAATGCTCAAGATGTCATTAGAGAGAGGCATAGAGCCAAGGAAAAGGGAAAGGCCAAATGCCATACCTATATATAAGAAAGGAGACCAGGAACAGGCAATGAAGTACAGAAAGGTCTCACTAATAAATGTGGTGTGGAAGGTTCTAGAAAAGATTATTATAAGGCAAACAGATGACATTCTGCTGAGGTGACATTTCCTAAGAGAGAGATAGCATGTTTTATGGAAAAAGTTAATGTGTAACTAACCTCTCAGAGTTTTATGGGTGATGAACTCATTCTTGGACAAAAGGGAAGGCTGGGTAGCCTGTCTGTATCTGCATAACCAGAAAGCATTTGACAATGTAGCACATAGGGAGATGATTATGAAGCTAAATCACCAAGCAGGAATAAGGAGGAAGGAACAAAGGAGGGTTCATTTCTAGGGCTATCACTCTTCTTAATCTACATTAAAAGACTTGCCTGAAGGTACAGAATCCTACTTGAATATGTTTGCAGACGATGCAAAAATCATGAAGGAAGTGAAAAGCAAAGAGGATTGAAAAAGCTTACAAAGGGACCTAAAAAGATTCCAAAGTTGTTCCAGAACATGGGTATTGAAATTCAAAACTAGCAAATAAAAAGTAATGAGGATGGGACAAAACAAAAGATGGCCCTAATACGATTATCACCTTGCAAGAAGTAAGCTTCAAGATTCTGGGCAAGAAAGAGACTTAAAAGTAGGAATTTATGTTTTCCTGCAGTGAGCACCATGAACTAGCCCTGCCTTGTGCAAAAATGGTAGGAGCAATACATAGAAATAGCAGGTAGGAATGCTAGACAGGAGTATTAGATGGAAACATTACGTAGAAGTAGTGGATAGGATCATTAGGTAAAAGTAGTAGACTGGAACATTAGCTCGATGCACTTGGTAGGGACATTAGGCACTTAAGTTGCCCCTTGCCAATGGCCAGTTAAAGGTAAGGCCCTAAAGGCTACAATGCAGCAATGGTGTTCAACAGGCATGGAGGCGCTTCTGACATGGACACCCCCTTGAGGGAGTTCCCAAAGGGAATAGATATTAGAGATATAGATAGATAGATAGATAAACTGATAAGAGTGGGTGAAATGTAATACTTTGAGGTGGTTTGGGCTGGTGGAAATAATGCAAGGTGTGGAGTTCACAAGAAGTAAGTATACAGGTATGAATGAGAGTTGGTTTGAGAGAAAGACCAACTATGAAAAGGTGAAATTGAGTGGAGGAGCACTGGAGGGAGAGAAATGGTATGTGGAGGAAATATGTATGGAAGGGATAAGTGGAGACTTTTCCCAGCCCCAATCCCTTGATGGGAGTTCCTCGAGGTAATGAACATTAAAGATATAGGTGGATAGATAGATAGTATATCTGAAAAACTTTAGGTTTCATTATCAAAACAGTAATTAGTAAACAATAATCAAGATATTATATGAAAACTTCATCTAACCTCCTTAGTAGTTAAGATACATCTTAATATCTGTCAAAATATGAATCAAACTCATGCAAATGCAATGCCAACATAGTGCTGGATGTCAACAAGCAGATATCCCAGTGGGCAACCATGTGATAACCTGCAGGAAACGAATGTACTGGTGCATTTCTAATATTTCAGCTACTAGACATGGTTGTAACAAGTTCTCTTGATATTTAACTGTTTTGTAGCAAAATCTGGACATATCTTAAAAAACTTATATATTCATTGACTGAGAAATTCAGACTAATCTCACATCTTAAAAAAAAAGAAGAAAAATAAAAAATTAGTGTCCCTCTACCATAACATTTGGGAAGACATATGATCCCTGACTTATGATGATTTGAATTACGATTTTTTGACTTCATGATGGTGAGATATTCAACACTTTATCATAAAATAGGCTTTGTGTTGATGATTTTGTCCAACTGCAGGGTAATGTAAGTATTCTGAGAATGTTTAAGGTATGCCAGGCTATGCTATGATGTTTGGTAGGTGGATTTTACAAATGTATTTTTTACAAATGTATCTTTTTATCAAATGTATTTTTGACACGATATTTTCAACTTACGATGGGTTTAACGGAATGCAGCCCCATTGTAAGTCAAGGAGCATATATACCCTGTACTCGAAACAACTGCCAAATTTGCGTATGTGTTGCCATTTATGTTCTGTGGTGTGAAACTTGGATTTCTTTTTATGCCTCAGCTGCTTGACCTCATATATACAATTCTAAATATAAATTTTTCAATAAAACTGTTTAGTAGTAACTTTACAATTTGTATAGCACTGTATCTTAATGTGATTACCAACACTTCCAGTGAAGGATCAAATTCAAAAAATAAATTCATGTAAAAATATAGACCTTTTCATTAAAAACTTTGCCAACTCTGTTGGAACACATGCAGAATGCTGAATATATACAGACAGGTATTTCTTGTATCTAAGATACTGCTATGTCAATAATTTTCTTTATTTCTTATTCTATCTTTTATTATACTTTGTTGCTGTCTCCCGCGTTAGCAAGGTAGCACAAGGAAAGAGACGAAAGAATGTCCAAACCCACCCACATACAGATGTATATACATACATGCCCTCACATGCATAAACATACCTATACATTTCAATGTATACATACATATACATACACAGACAAATACAAATATATACATGTACATATTCATACTTACTGCCCTTAGCTATTCCTGTCACCACCCCGCCATACATGAAATGGCACCCCCCCCGCACGCATGCGAGGTAGCGCTAGGAAAGGACAGCAAAGGCCACATTCGTTCACACTCAGTCTAGCTGTAATGGGTAATGCACCGAAACTACAGCTCCCTTTCCAAATCTAGGCCCCACAAAACTTTCCATGGTTTACCCCAGACACTTCACATACCCTGGTTGAATCCACTGACAGCACGTCAACCCCAGTATACCACATCGTTCCATTCACTCTATTCATTGCACCCCTTTCACCCTTCTGCATGTTCAGGCCCCGATCACTCAAAATCTTCTTCACTCCATCCTTTCACATCCAATTTGGTCTCCCACTTCTCCTCGTTCCCTCCATCTCTGACATATATCCTCTTTGTCAATCTTTCCTCACTCATTCTCTCCATGTGACCAAACCATTTCAATACACATTCTTCTGTTCTCGCAACCACACTCTTTTTATTACCATACATCTCTCTTATCCTTTCATTACTCACTCGATCAAACCACCTAACACCACGTGCTTCTTAGTGCGCATACATTCATGCCATTAACTGAGGAGCACTTTTAATTTTCTGCATTCTTTACTATAATTTTTCACTATCCATTAAATTTGTCAAGGAATTAGTCTGATATAGAAAATAAGAGCTTTTAGTACTGAATACAAAAGAAGATCAATTTCAAACTTTTTTTGGTGGATAACTGACACTTCTGGAGTCTGCCATAAACAAAAAATTATACAGTGGAAGGGATATGTGAATTTACTATTTAAACATCAATCAATCCCATATTTTCCTGGATATACATAATCCTTAATGCATTATTTAATATTCTTCATTGAAATATAAAAATCCAAATAATGCTCCACAACTGTTACTGTATTCTTGAAACAATACTTTAACATTACAGAAGACTATTAGTCTATATTCAAAGCTAATAGTATTGCAGAGCTAATTCAGATAATCATGAATTCAGAGTATCTCTAGTGGTGTTTCACTTATACATTTCCCTAATAATCACAGCCCTCCCAATATCACATTCATTACTGTACAATGATAAATAATACTTTAAATCTGGCTCCTTTGTCTAAACCAATACTACTATGAATAAGAAATCAAATCTTATTCATTTTTCTAACTTTGTTCTGCTTTCTCCAAAACTAGAAACAATAAATATAATTATCATCTATCATCAGCTTGAAGCAACAAATAGTAACAATGAATCAAATACAATAGAAGCTTTTGAGTGATCTACTGATTTACTGGCAAAATAGCTTTAGAATCATTGGTATCTACTTGTTTGCATCGGCTTTAAATTCTGTTTCCTACCTAGTTAACAAAACTTCCTTTGACTCTGGTGCCGAATAAAGTCGGTGGCTGACACCTTCTTTGCCATACAGCACTCATGGGTCAAATACTAATTTGCTGACAAACTAAAAGTAAATCGAACGCTACCTTACCGACTAATACATACTTTCAAGCTGCCATCACTTAAGCTGAACTAGATACATGATTTCTTTAAAGATTGCAGTAGTGTTCACAGCATACGCATTCCATTACCTGCAGCGGCCCTAAGCTGCTTCACCATGCAGAATTTAACAGCCTACCTTAGCCTAGAAGCATGATGCCATGCTGAAAACAGATGCTGTGGTAAAATACACCAACTCTTCAGCAAATCACGTCGTTTCTAGTTCAAATTGCAAAATAATGAATAACTGTATGCAGTTAGTCGGCAAAATAACGTTTAACCCATTGGAGTCTAGCCGGTAATACACAGTCAGACACTAGTAATTACTTCTTGGCAAAACAGTGTTTCAAGAAATGATGTAAACTACTAACTAGTGAACACCTGTGATTCAAAGTCAGCAGAATAGAATTTGAACCAGTAATGCTGACGAGTCGGCATCGGTTACCTAATGTTATTTAGCCGACTACTCGGCAGAAGACCATCATATATTTTTTTACTAAAACCATGAGGAACTATTTCTCCTCTTTAAAGTAGTCATATTATTAATGAATGAAATCACGGACTTTACGTGCATGTTACTCTGGCTGCATCAGGGAAACAAAACTAGATAATATTAATGATACACTAGATACATAAGGTAATTCTTTACTCGCAAGGAGGTTTAGATGAAGTTTTTATAAGTTTGTCCTTTACCTGGTCAACAGTCAATTATACTTTCAAAGTCCTACCCTGCGCTTGAAGAATTTACCGAATACTCTTACTACACTAACTTTACTGCTCGTTTACAGATTTAGTAACTAAAACAATTGAATTTTCTCTAACATGGATAACCTGCTAACGGCGTGACCGCTAAAATACATCAACTCATCATCTTCAATAATAAAGGTCTCACCTAGATATTTATCATCATTTTGTGGTGTAGACAGATATACTACTGTATACACACGTGGGATATGAAGATAAGGACCTGTGTATAAATTATATGGTGTTACTGGCGCCAAATTTAAAGGCTGGGAAACGAAGATAAGTTTCGTGTTTCATTCGTGCCCAATTCTGATTTATGAGAAAAAATCGTTAAAACTCTTAGATTAGTCTGTAACATGATAGCTGTAGCAAAAAGAGGTAAAACCTGAAACAGTGCTAACCGTTACCACAAATATCATAAATATTAGCAATAGTAGTAACAAAAGATACCAGTAATGGACTGAGAGTAATGGTTGTAGGTTTCAACAGTATTTTTTTCATGTAATACCTATAAAAGTTGAAAGCACATCAAGTAATAAATCACATAATATAACGTCAACAAAAGTCACAGGAAAGATCACGGGAAAGAACAATAACCATAGATTAAAACAGAAACAGTCACAAATAACAACAGTAAGTCGGTGGTAACAAGTCACATATATTGGTAACTGACACATCTCAGTGATGGATCAGAACAGCAACTGTTCAAGGTGGCGCTGGTGGCAAAGCAAATCTATGAATCCCTAACGAATGAAATACCAATACTACAGATATGGCTTCATGGTTTAAGACGACCCAGCACGCACTGATAGAGCAGATGCAGTAGAAAGATAAACTGCCCTTGGCGAGTGCTAAGTCCTGTTGTCTTGAACCTACCTCAGACGTCCAATTATCACAAGTCATATCGTGGTGTCCTGCGAGACACCAGACACCCATTAACTCAGCGTTTAGCTGTATGGTCTTCTGTCTAGGTTAGTCACCCCCGGAAGGTAATCAGTTAAAAAAATGCCTTGTGCCCCCCTTGGATGTACTGAATATTAATAAAAAAAAAAATGCCATTACTTGCAGAAAATGAACAATCTAAAGCATACGAGCAAAATTTTTCTTGACTACTAATTACAGACTTCGTTTATCTGAAAACATACAAGGAATTAGATCCTTACAGCCGGTTTATTTGCGACTGGGCTCGTAGAAACAATGTCCATTGTATACCGGAGGGTAATGAATTAAGGGTAGGTGGGTGGAGGCAACATTACTATGTGTCCCCCCCCCCCCCTACAAACCTACAATTGAAATATACAGTACATAATAAAATTAATAATAGAAATGATTTATGAATTAAATTTTTTCTAACATTTCTAGTTCCTCGAAAGTGAAAAAAATGCATTTATTTCATTGATTTATTACCATTACTAATGAAGAAAATGTCAAGACATCCAAAGACCCATCTTGCCCATGCAACTATTATACAGAAGACGCTGAGCACCCACTTGCCCTGCACTCTGCTCAAAGATGCACACACAATATCACAACACTTTTCTATGATCTATAGATCTTAACCGGTGACGTGGCCAGTTTTCTGAGTGCTTCAAAAGCCCCATCATGACAGAATTAATTTTTGAGGCCAGAATTGACAATGAAGCAACATTCTTAGTTTCACCACCTTCTGAAACACTGACATATGATTGTTATAACGAATATTCCTACTCTGTAAAATTATATAGGTGTATGGCGTAGCGTAAAATCGTCTTTACAGAATAAGGTGGAGGCTTATGATAACGTGTTTGTAACTATCTAATTCTGCACTGGTGTGAATAAGTGTGCCCAGCTCCATATTCTTTTCATGAAATAATTCCATTTATATATAGTTCAACTGTACATTATATTTCTACTCTTGTTATTTCTTTACCTTGAATGTATTATGAGCACCTGGCTGGAAATATGGATATGTAGTTATTCATAATCCATGACAGATGAGTAGATATGGGTGGAATAAAATGCTAGACACAACAAGGGCACTTTATTCCTACGTTCTGGTTCAGTGAGCCAATCTCCAGGGAATGGACAACAGATGAGATGAAAGGTGTGTATGAGCAGCTCAGGTCAACCCTTGGGACGCTTTGACGTGTGGCCTCGCTGGTACCCGTGCCGTGCGCTCCTGCCTGTCCATAATACGGGCTTCGGCATTCACTCTTCCACTTCTTTTAATATGATTTTCTTTGTTACAATTGCCAAAATAAAGAATTCATCTTTTTGATTCGTCGTCCTCTCTGCCGTGATGTAAGCTGCCTCTACTATATTTCGCCTGCCTTCAACACGGAAGGTGTCCATGGTTCTGTGCAAGAACCATTAGCGAATTTGAGTTCTGTGCGCTCTAATGTCAGCCTTGTGCTCACCCAGTCTGTTGTCTAGTATGTTGAAGATGTTCACTGAACCGAAACGTAGGAATATAGTGCTCTAGTTGTCTTGGGTGTCTTCTTTCCCATATCCACTCATATGTAGTGTTCTTATATGCTATGCTTGGTGAAATTTAAATGTATAGTCTACGAAAAATACATGCGGCTCAATGATTCATCAAGCAACTCCCTTAATAACTACTATCAGCTGTTTTATATCATACATAAATTTTCAATTGAAAATATGGTCGGCGGAATCATAATTCTTCACAACGGCTGTATTAAATCTTATGAATATATGACTAACATGAGTGATTTGAACTAACATTTAAGTATCCCAAAAAAGTGCCAAGTATTCTGACATACAATTCATCAATACATACCACACTAAATTTGAGCTTTTCGTCATTATCATGAGTTTGTCATCTTCTACCAAGTACTGGCCTCACCCGGCACCTGATTGTGGACAATGGTGACGTATAAAATAATGAAGCGATTATTGAAATTCAAAGAAATATAAGAAATCCAAAACAGAATTACATATGTATATGCAAAGCTCTCGAAATTGAACACAAAATCTATTTACTAATTTGTGAAAAAAGCAATGGTAAGTGATCAGGTTAACGCTCATCAACAGGATAATATCACCTGTAGAGGAAAGCAAGCTTGCATAAACCTCCTGATTTCCTCGCTAAAGAGTCCAACACTTTGTAAGTCTTTTGCACTTCAAAATGCGTAAATAATTTCCTTTTGTCTCTTCTTTCTGCCTTTCATTAACCTCTTCATATCTCTTCTCGGGGCCCCTTAACTCTTCAAACTTATCCCCCCAACACACAAAAAAGAAGAAAAAAAATCACGAGTCCTGTGGGTCCCAGACTGATTAAGTAAAAACTTACCGGTATCATGGATTACATGTACTAACATTTGAAGCTGCTGTACTTGGACTTAACCACCGATGTTGAGAGAGGCTTAGAACCCCCCAACCCTCAGTCTGGAAACAATGTCACAATAGTCGAAATGATATATTACATCGCTTACATCCGCTCTATGATTGATTATGCTGCACCTCTGCTTGCTCTAAGTCCTCAGAAAAGGCTAGGAAGGCTTAAGAAAATACAAGATGAAGCGATGAGAATCATTCTTGGCTGCCCTAAAACAACAAAGATTGTAAACACGAGGAAAGAGCTTGGTCTTCCTGGTATCAGAGACACAAAAACTGAAACAAATCTTGAGATTCGAATGCTCAGGCAAACCGATCCTAATCTATGTAGAGAATCCTTACAGACCTTCTTCTCAAGTGGGAGTCATACATCCAGATGGATCACTACAATGCAAAAAGACTTAGAAAACATGACACTATCCTGCCTCGTCGGTGAATAACTTCGTTGATATGATTATTCCCACATTCTTCTCAAAACCTCTACTCAGGTCACAGCGTGAGTCATTGTTAAGAGAATTCAGTGATTCCTTACCACATTGAAACCATCACCACTGGCTATAATCTGCCACACACTATATAAACAGATGATTCCCTACAACAAACCACTGGTGCGGCCGGAAGTGCATAGTATTGTTAAGTACTCACGATTTTTTACGATAACCTGGGACTCAGGTTCAAGAACTGAGCATCCACGCTCGAAACGGAACTACTTGCAATCCTTATGGCCCTTGAATATGATGAAACTTTGGCTGTGATAGTTTCACTAAGTGACTCTCATCATTAAATGCATTAACCCTGCTTCCCCAGGATTATCATACGCGTCTCTCTGAATCACGAAGCGGTTATTACAACATTACTCATGCTGGCCTTTGAATCCACTTTCTCTGGGTTCCATCCCATACTGGACTCAGAATACAAGATAAAGCTGATGACCGAGACAAAACATCTATATTACAGGGTAAAGCTGATTACCCCCTGGGTCTACCTGCCAGTAGGCTTAAACTATTTTTTCAGAAAGAGCATGAACAAAATATTTTAGACTTAAGGAGTAGTGAAATTAACACAAGCAGGTCCATCTAACACCACGATTTCATGCAAGAAACGCCATACATATACGCATATATATCTTCTTTCTTTCATACTTGATCGCCGTTTTCCATTATCGAAGACGAAGACAGGCAACATCCGTTCTCATCCTTTTTCGACCTGCCATGTGTAATACACCGAAACCACAATCCTCTTTCCACATCCAGACCCCACAGACCTTTCCATGGTTTACCCCGGACGTTTCATATGTCCTGTTTCAGTCCACCGACAACACGTCGACCCCAGTATCGTTCCAATTCACTCTATCCCGTGCACACCTTTCACTCTCCTGTATATTCAGGCCCCGATTGTTGAAAATCTTTTTTACTCCATCCTTCCATCTCTAACGTGGTCTCCCCTTTTTCCCTCTTCCCTCCACTTCGGCACATATATATTTTTTTGTCGACCTCTCCTCATTCATTCTCTCCATATTTCCAAATCATTCTAGAAAACCCTTTTCTGCTCTCTCAACTACACTCTCTTAATTACCACACATCTCACGTTCTCTTTCATTACTTACTAGATCACAACACCTCACACAACATATTGTCCTTAAACATTTCATTTCCAATACATCCACCCTCTTTCACCCAACCCCATCTTTAACCTATGCCCCGCCTTTAACCTATGCCATGTTCACTCCCAGATATCTAAAACACTTCACTTCCTCCAATTTTTCTCCACCCTGACTAACCTGTCCCTCAAGCCTGCTTTTGTTCAATTCTCTCTCAACTCTCTCCTCTGACACACTTCCAAACTCAGCCACAACTTCTCAAGTTTCTCATTCGAATCTACCAGCTTTGCTGTATCATCAGCAAATAACAACTGACTCACTTCCCAGGCCCTCTCATCCACCACAAATTGCATATTCGCCTGCTCTCCAAGACCTTCGCATTTACCTCCCTAACCACCACATCCATAAACAAATTAAACAAACGATGACACCACACATCCATGCCACAAACCAGCTTTCACTTGGAACCATTCACTCTCCTCTCTTCCTAAATCGTATACGTCTTACACCTTTGATGAAAACTTCTCACTGCTTGTGGCAGCTTACCACCCACTCCCTGGTGTCTTAAGACCTTCCACAAAGCATCTCTATCAACCCTGTCATATTCCTTCGCCAAATTCATAAATGCCATATACAGATCAATCTGGTTTTCTAGATATTTCTCACACACATTCTTCAGAGCAAACACCTGATCCACAGATCCTCTACAACTTCTGAAACCATACTGCTCCGCCCCAGTCTGCTTTCACCCTCTCAGGCAAAACCCTCCCAGACAACTTACCAGGCATACTTAACGAACTTACACATTTGTAGTATGGACACTCACCTTTATCACCCATTACTAAATTTTTACAGTGGCACTATATATGCATTCCGCCAACCTTCGGGCATCTCACCATGACCCATACATATAATGAATATCCTCACCAACCAATCAACAACACAGTCACCCCTTTCTTAATAAATTCAACAGCAAGACCATTCACTCGAGCCACTTTGCCACATTTCATCCTACGGAAGCCTTTCACCACCTCATCTCTCTTCACCAAACCACTCTCCCTGACTATCTCACTTCGCACACCACCCCGACGAAAACACCATACATCTGCCACTCTATCATAAAACACATTCAACAACCCTTCAAAACACTCACTCCATCTCCTAACTTCATCACCTTCACCGATGTTCCCATTTGTTATCTTGTCTTTCCCACTTTACCTACCTCCTTCCAAAACATTTTTATTTTCCCTAAAGTTCACTGATAATCGCTCACCCCCAACTTTCATTTGCCCCCTTTTCAACCCCTGCACCTTCCCTTTGACCTCTTTCCTCTGACCTCTTGCCTCTTTCTCTTAAACATCTGAACACTTGCACTCCTTCCCTGTAAGTACCACCCAAAGACATCTCTTTTCTCTTTCACCAGGAACTTTACCACTTCATCCCATCACTCACTACCCTTTCTTATCTACCCACCTCCCATCTTTCGTCTGCCAGATGCATCTCTTGCACATGCCAGTACTGCTTCCCTAAATACCTCCCGTTCCTCACCCACTCCCCTCGCTTAATTTACTCTCTCCTTTTGCCATTGTACACTCAAGCTCTGCTGGTATTTCTTCAAAAGGATCCATTCTAAGCTCACTTACTCTCACCACACTCTTTTTCCCAACAATGTTTCCTCTTCTTCGAAAACCTTTACAAAATTTCACCCTCGCCTCCACAAGATAGTGATCAGACATCCCACCAGCTACCCCTTTCATCACATTTATATCCAAAAGTCTCTCTTTTACACGACTATCAATTAATACATAATCTAATAATGCCCGTTGACGTCCTCACTAACACTAGAGGCAGAATACTAATCTTGCGCCAAGGTGCATATGATCAAATCATCAGTATAGGATCTTCCAACACACACCATAGTATAGAGGAGTCTTTGATTAGTTTTCAGGCTTTATCATATACAACTCATAGTTCTGAGATTCGTGATGAACCATGTGGGTGACTACTCAACACTGATGGTTGCAGTTCATATAGCTAATATATGTATATGTCTGTGTGTGTATATATATGTGTACATTGAGATATATAGGTATGTATATTGCGTGTGTGGACATGTATGTATATATATGTGTGTGTGGGTTTGTTGGGCCATTCTTTCGTCTGTTTCCTTGTGCTACTACTTCGCTAACACGGGAGACAGCGACAAAGCAAAATAAAACAAATAAATAATATATAAATATCTAGAAGGTGAGGTGAATGCAAGAATTTTGGAGAGAGGGGCAAGTATGCAGTATGTTATGGATGAGAGAGCTTGGGAAGTGAGTCAGTTGTTGTTTGCTGATGATACAGCGCTGGTGGCTGATTTGAGTGAGAAACTGCAGAAACTGGTGACTGAGTTTGGTAAATTGTGTGAAAGAAAGCTGAGAGTAAATGTGAATAAGAGGAAGGTTATTAGGTACAGTAGGGTTGAGGGAAAAGTCAATTGGGAGGTAAGTTTGAATGGAGAAAAACTGGAGGAAGTGAAGTGTTTTAGATATCTGGGAGTGGATTTGGCAGCAGATGGAACCATGGAAGCAGAAATGAGTCATAGGGTGGGGGAGGGGGTGAAAGTTCTGGGAGCGTTGAAAAATGTGTGGAAGGCGAGAACGTTACCTCAGAAATCAAAAGTGGGTATGTTTGAAGGAATAGTGGTTCCGACAATGTTATATGGTTGCAAGGTGTGGGTTATAGATAGAGTTGTGTGCAGGAGGGTGGATGTGTTAGAAATGAGATGTTTGAGGACAATATGTGGTGTGAGGTGGTTTGATCAAGTAAGTAATGAAAGGGTAAGAGAGATGTGTGGTAATAACAAGAGTGTGGTTGAGAGAGCAGAAGAGGGTGTTTTGAAATGGTTTGGTCACATGGAGAGAACGAGTGAGGAAAGATTGACAAAGAGGATATATGTGTCAAAGTTGGAGGGAGTGAAGAGAAGTGAGACCAAATTGGAGGTGGAAAGATGAAGTGGAAAAGATTTTTAGTGATCAGGGCCTGAACATGCAGGAGGGTGAAAGGCGTGCAAGGAATAGAGTGAACTGGAACGATGTGGTATACTGGGGTCGACGTGCTGTCAGTGGATTGAACCAGGGCATATGAAGCATCTGGGGTAAACCATGGAAAGTTCTGTGAGGCCTGGAGGTGGAAAGGGAGCTGTGGTTTCGGTGCATTATACATAACAGCTAGAGACTTAGTGTGAATGAATGTGGCCTTTGTTGTCTTTTCCTAGAGCTACCTCATGCACATGCGGGGGGAAGGGGTTGTAATTTCATGTGTGGCGGGGTGGCGACGTGAATGAATAAGGGCAGAGAGTATGAATTATGTACATGTGTATATATGTCTATGTCTGTGTGTGTATATATATGGATACGTTGAGATGTATAGGTATGTATATTTGCGTGTGTGGACGTGTATGTATATACATGTGTATGTGGGTGGGTTGGGCCATTCTTTCATCTGTTTCCTTGCGCTACCTTGCTAACGTGGAAGACAGTGACAAAGTATAATAAAATATATATAAAAATAAATCTAGAAAATAAATTAACAGAATATCAAAAGGACTTGACCCATACAAAATTCATGGTCTTGATGAAATTCCATCATAAGTGCTTAAGTAATGTGCAGATACAACTAACAGACCACTTAAATTAATGCTCAAGATGTCATTAGAGAGAGGCATAGAGCCAAGGAAAAGGGAAAGGCCAAATGCCATACCTATATATAAGAAAGGAGACCAGGAACAGGCAATGAAGTACAGAAAGGTCTCACTAATAAATGTGGTGTGGAAGGTTCTAGAAAAGATTATTATAAGGCAAACAGATGACATTCTGCTGAGGTGACATTTCCTAAGAGAGAGATAGCATGTTTTATGGAAAAAGTTAATGTGTAACTAACCTCTCAGAGTTTTATGGGTGATGAACTCATTCTTGGACAAAAGGGAAGGCTGGGTAGCCTGTCTGTATCTGCATAACCAGAAAGCATTTGACAATGTAGCACATAGGGAGATGATTATGAAGCTAAATCACCAAGCAGGAATAAGGAGGAAGGAACAAAGGAGGGTTCATTTCTAGGGCTATCACTCTTCTTAATCTACATTAAAAGACTTGCCTGAAGGTACAGAATCCTACTTGAATATGTTTGCAGACGATGCAAAAATCATGAAGGAAGTGAAAAGCAAAGAGGATTGAAAAAGCTTACAAAGGGACCTAAAAAGATTCCAAAGTTGTTCCAGAACATGGGTATTGAAATTCAAAACTAGCAAATAAAAAGTAATGAGGATGGGACAAAACAAAAGATGGCCCTAATACGATTATCACCTTGCAAGAAGTAAGCTTCAAGATTCTGGGCAAGAAAGAGACTTAAAAGTAGGAATTTATGTTTTCCTGCAGTGAGCACCATGAACTAGCCCTGCCTTGTGCAAAAATGGTAGGAGCAATACATAGAAATAGCAGGTAGGAATGCTAGACAGGAGTAATAGATGGAAACATTACGTAGAAGTAGTGGATAGGATCATTAGGTAAAAGTAGTAGACTGGAACATTAGCTCGATGCACTTGGTAGGGACATTAGGCACTTAAGTTGCCCCTTGCCAATGGCCAGTTAAAGGTAAGGCCCTAAAGGCTACAATGCAGCAATGGTGTTCAACAGGCATGGAGGCGCTTCTGACATGGACACCCCCTTGAGGGAGTTCCCAAAGGGAATAGATATTAGAGATATAGATAGATAGATAGATAAACTGATAAGAGTGGGTGAAATGTAATACTTTGAGGTGGTTTGGGCTGGTGGAAATAATGCAAGGTGTGGAGTTCACAAGAAGTAAGTATACAGGTATGAATGAGAGTTGGTTTGAGAGAAAGACCAACTATGAAAAGGTGAAATTGAGTGGAGGAGCACTGGAGGGAGAGAAATGGTATGTGGAGGAAATATGTATGGAAGGGATAAGTGGAGACTTTTCCCAGCCCCAATCCCTTGATGGGAGTTCCTCGAGGTAATGAACATTAAAGATATAGGTGGATAGATAGATAGTATATCTGAAAAACTTTAGGTTTCATTATCAAAACAGTAATTAGTAAACAATAATCAAGATATTATATGAAAACTTCATCTAACCTCCTTAGTAGTTAAGATACATCTTAATATCTGTCAAAATATGAATCAAACTCATGCAAATGCAATGCCAACATAGTGCTGGATGTCAACAAGCAGATATCCCAGTGGGCAACCATGTGATAACCTGCAGGAAACGAATGTACTGGTGCATTTCTAATATTTCAGCTACTAGACATGGTTGTAACAAGTTCTCTTGATATTTAACTGTTTTGTAGCAAAATCTGGACATATCTTAAAAAACTTATATATTCATTGACTGAGAAATTCAGACTAATCTCACATCTTAAAAAAAAAGAAGAAAAATAAAAAATTAGTGTCCCTCTACCATAACATTTGGGAAGACATATGATCCCTGACTTATGATGATTTGAATTACGATTTTTTGACTTCATGATGGTGAGATATTCAACACTTTATCATAAAATAGGCTTTGTGTTGATGATTTTGTCCAACTGCAGGGTAATGTAAGTATTCTGAGAATGTTTAAGGTATGCCAGGCTATGCTATGATGTTTGGTAGGTGGATTTTACAAATGTATTTTTTACAAATGTATCTTTTTATCAAATGTATTTTTGACACGATATTTTCAACTTACGATGGGTTTAACGGAATGCAGCCCCATTGTAAGTCAAGGAGCATATATACCCTGTACTCGAAACAACTGCCAAATTTGCGTATGTGTTGCCATTTATGTTCTGTGGTGTGAAACTTGGATTTCTTTTTATGCCTCAGCTGCTTGACCTCATATATACAATTCTAAATATAAATTTTTCAATAAAACTGTTTAGTAGTAACTTTACAATTTGTATAGCACTGTATCTTAATGTGATTACCAACACTTCCAGTGAAGGATCAAATTCAAAAAATAAATTCATGTAAAAATATAGACCTTTTCATTAAAAACTTTGCCAACTCTGTTGGAACACATGCAGAATGCTGAATATATACAGACAGGTATTTCTTGTATCTAAGATACTGCTATGTCAATAATTTTCTTTATTTCTTATTCTATCTTTTATTATACTTTGTTGCTGTCTCCCGCGTTAGCAAGGTAGCACAAGGAAAGAGACGAAAGAATGTCCAAACCCACCCACATACAGATGTATATACATACATGCCCTCACATGCATAAACATACCTATACATTTCAATGTATACATACATATACATACACAGACAAATACAAATATATACATGTACATATTCATACTTACTGCCCTTAGCTATTCCTGTCACCACCCCGCCATACATGAAATGGCACCCCCCCGCACGCATGCGAGGTAGCGCTAGGAAAGGACAGCAAAGGCCACATTCGTTCACACTCAGTCTAGCTGTAATGGGTAATGCACCGAAACTACAGCTCCCTTTCCAAATCTAGGCCCCACAAAACTTTCCATGGTTTACCCCAGACACTTCACATACCCTGGTTGAATCCACTGACAGCACGTCAACCCCAGTATACCACATCGTTCCATTCACTCTATTCATTGCACCCCTTTCACCCTTCTGCATGTTCAGGCCCCGATCACTCAAAATCTTCTTCACTCCATCCTTTCACATCCAATTTGGTCTCCCACTTCTCCTCGTTCCCTCCATCTCTGACATATATCCTCTTTGTCAATCTTTCCTCACTCATTCTCTCCATGTGACCAAACCATTTCAATACACATTCTTCTGTTCTCGCAACCACACTCTTTTTATTACCATACATCTCTCTTATCCTTTCATTACTCACTCGATCAAACCACCTAACACCACGTGCTTCTTAGTGCGCATACATTCATGCCATTAACTGAGGAGCACTTTTAATTTTCTGCATTCTTTACTATAATTTTTCACTATCCATTAAATTTGTCAAGGAATTAGTCTGATATAGAAAATAAGAGCTTTTAGTACTGAATACAAAAGAAGATCAATTTCAAACTTTTTTTGGTGGATAACTGACACTTCTGGAGTCTGCCATAAACAAAAAATTATACAGTGGAAGGGATATGTGAATTTACTATTTAAACATCAATCAATCCCATATTTTCCTGGATATACATAATCCTTAATGCATTATTTAATATTCTTCATTGAAATATAAAAATCCAAATAATGCTCCACAACTGTTACTGTATTCTTGAAACAATACTTTAACATTACAGAAGACTATTAGTCTATATTCAAAGCTAATAGTATTGCAGAGCTAATTCAGATAATCATGAATTCAGAGTATCTCTAGTGGTGTTTCACTTATACATTTCCCTAATAATCACAGCCCTCCCAATATCACATTCATTACTGTACAATGATAAATAATACTTTAAATCTGGCTCCTTTGTCTAAACCAATACTACTATGAATAAGAAATCAAATCTTATTCATTTTTCTAACTTTGTTCTGCTTTCTCCAAAACTAGAAACAATAAATATAATTATCATCTATCATCAGCTTGAAGCAACAAATAGTAACAATGAATCAAATACAATAGAAGCTTTTGAGTGATCTACTGATTTACTGGCAAAATAGCTTTAGAATCATTGGTATCTACTTGTTTGCATCGGCTTTAAATTCTGTTTCCTACCTAGTTAACAAAACTTCCTTTGACTCTGGTGCCGAATAAAGTCAGTGGCTGACACCTTCTTTGCCATACAGCACTCATGGGTCAAATACTAATTTGCTGACAAACTAAAAGTAAATCGAACGCTACCTTACCGACTAATACATACTTTCAAGCTGCCATCACTTAAGCTGAACTAGATACATGATTTCTTTAAAGATTGCAGTAGTGTTCACAGCATACGCATTCCATTACCTGCAGCGGCCCTAAGCTGCTTCACCATGCAGAATTTAACAGCCTACCTTAGCCTAGAAGCATGATGCCATGCTGAAAACAGATGCTGTGGTAAAATACACCAACTCTTCAGCAAATCACGTCGTTTCTAGTTCAAATTGCAAAATAATGAATAACTGTATGCAGTTAGTCGGCAAAATAACGTTTAACCCATTGGAGTCTAGCCGGTAATACACAGTCAGACACTAGTAATTACTTCTTGGCAAAACAGTGTTTCAAGAAATGATGTAAACTACTAACTAGTGAACACCTGTGATTCAAAGTCAGCAGAATAGAATTTGAACCAGTAATGCTGACGAGTCGGCATCGGTTACCTAATGTTATTTAGCCGACTACTCGGCAGAAGACCATCATATATTTTTTTACTAAAACCATGAGGAACTATTTCTCCTCTTTAAAGTAGTCATATTATTAATGAATGAAATCACGGACTTTACGTGCATGTTACTCTGGCTGCATCAGGGAAACAAAACTAGATAATATTAATGATACACTAGATACATAAGGTAATTCTTTACTCGCAAGGAGGTTTAGATGAAGTTTTTATAAGTTTGTCCTTTACCTGGTCAACAGTCAATTATACTTTCAAAGTCCTACCCTGCGCTTGAAGAATTTACCGAATACTCTTACTACACTAACTTTACTGCTCGTTTACAGATTTAGTAACTAAAACAATTGAATTTTCTCTAACATGGATAACCTGCTAACGGCGTGACCGCTAAAATACATCAACTCATCATCTTCAATAATAAAGGTCTCACCTAGATATTTATCATCATTTTGTGGTGTAGACAGATATACTACTGTATACACACGTGGGATATGAAGATAAGGACCTGTGTATAAATTATATGGTGTTACTGGCGCCAAATTTAAAGGCTGGGAAACGAAGATAAGTTTCGTGTTTCATTCGTGCCCAATTCTGATTTATGAGAAAAAATCGTTAAAACTCTTAGATTAGTCTGTAACATGATAGCTGTAGCAAAAAGAGGTAAAACCTGAAACAGTGCTAACCGTTACCACAAATATCATAAATATTAGCAATAGTAGTAACAAAAGATACCAGTAATGGACTGAGAGTAATGGTTGTAGGTTTCAACAGTATTTTTTTCATGTAATACCTATAAAAGTTGAAAGCACATCAAGTAATAAATCACATAATATAACGTCAACAAAAGTCACAGGAAAGATCACGGGAAAGAACAATAACCATAGATTAAAACAGAAACAGTCACAAATAACAACAGTAAGTCGGTGGTAACAAGTCACATATATTGGTAACTGACACATCTCAGTGATGGATCAGAACAGCAACTGTTCAAGGTGGCGCTGGTGGCAAAGCAAATCTATGAATCCCTAACGAATGAAATACCAATACTACAGATATGGCTTCATGGTTTAAGACGACCCAGCACGCACTGATAGAGCAGATGCAGTAGAAAGATAAACTGCCCTTGGCGAGTGCTAAGTCCTGTTGTCTTGAACCTACCTCAGACGTCCAATTATCACAAGTCATATCGTGGTGTCCTGCGAGACACCAGACACCCATTAACTCAGCGTTTAGCTGTATGGTCTTCTGTCTAGGTTAGTCACCCCCGGAAGGTAATCAGTTAAAAAAATGCCTTGTGCCCCCCTTGGATGTACTGAATATTAATAAAAAAAAAAATGCCATTACTTGCAGAAAATGAACAATCTAAAGCATACGAGCAAAATTTTTCTTGACTACTAATTACAGACTTCGTTTATCTGAAAACATACAAGGAATTAGATCCTTACAGCCGGTTTATTTGCGACTGGGCTCGTAGAAACAATGTCCATTGTATACCGGAGGGTAATGAATTAAGGGTAGGTGGGTGGAGGCAACATTACTATGTGTCCCCCCCCCCTACAAACCTACAATTGAAATATACAGTACATAATAAAATTAATAATAGAAATGATTTATGAATTAAATTTTTTCTAACATTTCTAGTTCCTCGAAAGTGAAAAAAATGCATTTATTTCATTGATTTATTACCATTACTAATGAAGAAAATGTCAAGACATCCAAAGACCCATCTTGCCCATGCAACTATTATACAGAAGACGCTGAGCACCCACTTGCCCTGCACTCTGCTCAAAGATGCACACACAATATCACAACACTTTTCTATGATCTATAGATCTTAACCGGTGACGTGGCCAGTTTTCTGAGTGCTTCAAAAGCCCCATCATGACAGAATTAATTTTTGAGGCCAGAATTGACAATGAAGCAACATTCTTAGTTTCACCACCTTCTGAAACACTGACATATGATTGTTATAACGAATATTCCTACTCTGTAAAATTATATAGGTGTATGGCGTAGCGTAAAATCGTCTTTACAGAATAAGGTGGAGGCTTATGATAACGTGTTTGTAACTATCTAATTCTGCACTGGTGTGAATAAGTGTGCCCAGCTCCATATTCTTTTCATGAAATAATTCCATTTATATATAGTTCAACTGTACATTATATTTCTACTCTTGTTATTTCTTTACCTTGAATGTATTATGAGCACCTGGCTGGAAATATGGATATGTAGTTATTCATAATCCATGACAGATGAGTAGATATGGGTGGAATAAAATGCTAGACACAACAAGGGCACTTTATTCCTACGTTCTGGTTCAGTGAGCCAATCTCCAGGGAATGGACAACAGATGAGATGAAAGGTGTGTATGAGCAGCTCAGGTCAACCCTTGGGACGCTTTGACGTGTGGCCTCGCTGGTACCCGTGCCGTGCGCTCCTGCCTGTCCATAATACGGGCTTCGGCATTCACTCTTCCACTTCTTTTAATATGATTTTCTTTGTTACAATTGCCAAAATAAAGAATTCATCTTTTTGATTCGTCGTCCTCTCTGCCGTGATGTAAGCTGCCTCTACTATATTTCGCCTGCCTTCAACACGGAAGGTGTCCATGGTTCTGTGCAAGAACCATTAGCGAATTTGAGTTCTGTGCGCTCTAATGTCAGCCTTGTGCTCACCCAGTCTGTTGTCTAGTATGTTGAAGATGTTCACTGAACCGAAACGTAGGAATATAGTGCTCTAGTTGTCTTGGGTGTCTTCTTTCCCATATCCACTCATATGTAGTGTTCTTATATGCTATGCTTGGTGAAATTTAAATGTATAGTCTACGAAAAATACATGCGGCTCAATGATTCATCAAGCAACTCCCTTAATAACTACTATCAGCTGTTTTATATCATACATAAATTTTCAATTGAAAATATGGTCGGCGGAATCATAATTCTTCACAACGGCTGTATTAAATCTTATGAATATATGACTAACATGAGTGATTTGAACTAACATTTAAGTATCCCAAAAAAGTGCCAAGTATTCTGACATACAATTCATCAATACATACCACACTAAATTTGAGCTTTTCGTCATTATCATGAGTTTGTCATCTTCTACCAAGTACTGGCCTCACCCGGCACCTGATTGTGGACAATGGTGACGTATAAAATAATGAAGCGATTATTGAAATTCAAAGAAATATAAGAAATCCAAAACAGAATTACATATGTATATGCAAAGCTCTCGAAATTGAACACAAAATCTATTTACTAATTTGTGAAAAAAGCAATGGTAAGTGATCAGGTTAACGCTCATCAACAGGATAATATCACCTGTAGAGGAAAGCAAGCTTGCATAAACCTCCTGATTTCCTCGCTAAAGAGTCCAACACTTTGTAAGTCTTTTGCACTTCAAAATGCGTAAATAATTTCCTTTTGTCTCTTCTTTCTGCCTTTCATTAACCTCTTCATATCTCTTCTCGGGGCCCCTTAACTCTTCAAACTTATCCCCCCAACACACAAAAAAGAAGAAAAAAAATCACGAGTCCTGTGGGTCCCAGACTGATTAAGTAAAAACTTACCGGTATCATGGATTACATGTACTAACATTTGAAGCTGCTGTACTTGGACTTAACCACCGATGTTGAGAGAGGCTTAGAACCCCCCAACCCTCAGTCTGGAAACAATGTCACAATAGTCGAAATGATATATTACATCGCTTACATCCGCTCTATGATTGATTATGCTGCACCTCTGCTTGCTCTAAGTCCTCAGAAAAGGCTAGGAAGGCTTAAGAAAATACAAGATGAAGCGATGAGAATCATTCTTGGCTGCCCTAAAACAACAAAGATTGTAAACACGAGGAAAGAGCTTGGTCTTCCTGGTATCAGAGACACAAAAACTGAAACAAATCTTGAGATTCGAATGCTCAGGCAAACCGATCCTAATCTATGTAGAGAATCCTTACAGACCTTCTTCTCAAGTGGGAGTCATACATCCAGATGGATCACTACAATGCAAAAAGACTTAGAAAACATGACACTATCCTGCCTCGTCGGTGAATAACTTCGTTGATATGATTATTCCCACATTCTTCTCAAAACCTCTACTCAGGTCACAGCGTGAGTCATTGTTAAGAGAATTCAGTGATTCCTTACCACATTGAAACCATCACCACTGGCTATAATCTGCCACACACTATATAAACAGATGATTCCCTACAACAAACCACTGGTGCGGCCGGAAGTGCATAGTATTGTTAAGTACTCACGATTTTTTACGATAACCTGGGACTCAGGTTCAAGAACTGAGCATCCACGCTCGAAACGGAACTACTTGCAATCCTTATGGCCCTTGAATATGATGAAACTTTGGCTGTGATAGTTTCACTAAGTGACTCTCATCATTAAATGCATTAACCCTGCTTCCCCAGGATTATCATACGCGTCTCTCTGAATCACGAAGCGGTTATTACAACATTACTCATGCTGGCCTTTGAATCCACTTTCTCTGGGTTCCATCCCATACTGGACTCAGAATACAAGATAAAGCTGATGACCGAGACAAAACATCTATATTACAGGGTAAAGCTGATTACCCCCTGGGTCTACCTGCCAGTAGGCTTAAACTATTTTTTCAGAAAGAGCATGAACAAAATATTTTAGACTTAAGGAGTAGTGAAATTAACACAAGCAGGTCCATCTAACACCACGATTTCATGCAAGAAACGCCATACATATACGCATATATATCTTCTTTCTTTCATACTTGATCGCCGTTTTCCATTATCGAAGACGAAGACAGGCAACATCCGTTCTCATCCTTTTTCGACCTGCCATGTGTAATACACCGAAACCACAATCCTCTTTCCACATCCAGACCCCACAGACCTTTCCATGGTTTACCCCGGACGTTTCATATGTCCTGTTTCAGTCCACCGACAACACGTCGACCCCAGTATCGTTCCAATTCACTCTATCCCGTGCACACCTTTCACTCTCCTGTATATTCAGGCCCCGATTGTTGAAAATCTTTTTTACTCCATCCTTCCATCTCTAACGTGGTCTCCCCTTTTTCCCTCTTCCCTCCACTTCGGCACATATATATTTTTTTGTCGACCTCTCCTCATTCATTCTCTCCATATTTCCACATCATTCTAGAAAACCCTTTTCTGCTCTCTCAACTACACTCTCTTAATTACCACACATCTCACGTTCTCTTTCATTACTTACTAGATCACAACACCTCACACAACATATTGTCCTTAAACATTTCATTTCCAATACATCCACCCTCTTTCACCCAACCCCATCTTTAACCTATGCCCCGCCTTTAACCTATGCCATGTTCACTCCCAGATATCTAAAACACTTCACTTCCTCCAATTTTTCTCCACCCTGACTAACCTGTCCCTCAAGCCTGCTTTTGTTCAATTCTCTCTCAACTCTCTCCTCTGACACACTTCCAAACTCAGCCACAACTTCTCAAGTTTCTCATTCGAATCTACCAGCTTTGCTGTATCATCAGCAAATAACAACTGACTCACTTCCCAGGCCCTCTCATCCACCACAAATTGCATATTCGCCTGCTCTCCAAGACCTTCGCATTTACCTCCCTAACCACCACATCCATAAACAAATTAAACAAACGATGACACCACACATCCATGCCACAAACCAGCTTTCACTTGGAACCATTCACTCTCCTCTCTTCCTAAATCGTATACGTCTTACACCTTTGATGAAAACTTCTCACTGCTTGTGGCAGCTTACCACCCACTCCCTGGTGTCTTAAGACCTTCCACAAAGCATCTCTATCAACCCTGTCATATTCCTTCGCCAAATTCATAAATGCCATATACAGATCAATCTGGTTTTCTAGATATTTCTCACACACATTCTTCAGAGCAAACACCTGATCCACAGATCCTCTACAACTTCTGAAACCATACTGCTCCGCCCCAGTCTGCTTTCACCCTCTCAGGCAAAACCCTCCCAGACAACTTACCAGGCATACTTAACGAACTTACACATTTGTAGTATGGACACTCACCTTTATCACCCATTACTAAATTTTTACAGTGGCACTATATATGCATTCCGCCAACCTTCGGGCATCTCACCATGACCCATACATATAATGAATATCCTCACCAACCAATCAACAACACAGTCACCCCTTTCTTAATAAATTCAACAGCAAGACCATTCACTCGAGCCACTTTGCCACATTTCATCCTACGGAAGCCTTTCACCACCTCATCTCTCTTCACCAAACCACTCTCCCTGACTATCTCACTTCGCACACCACCCCGACGAAAACACCATACATCTGCCACTCTATCATAAAACACATTCAACAACCCTTCAAAACACTCACTCCATCTCCTAACTTCATCACCTTCACCGATGTTCCCATTTGTTATCTTGTCTTTCCCACTTTACCTACCTCCTTCCAAAACATTTTTATTTTCCCTAAAGTTCACTGATAATCGCTCACCCCCAACTTTCATTTGCCCCCTTTTCAACCCCTGCACCTTCCCTTTGACCTCTTTCCTCTGACCTCTTGCCTCTTTCTCTTAAACATCTGAACACTTGCACTCCTTCCCTGTAAGTACCACCCAAAGACATCTCTTTTCTCTTTCACCAGGAACTTTACCACTTCATCCCATCACTCACTACCCTTTCTTATCTACCCACCTCCCATCTTTCGTCTGCCACATGCATCTCTTGCACATGCCAGTACTGCTTCCCTAAATACCTCCCGTTCCTCACCCACTCCCCTCGCTTAATTTACTCTCTCCTTTTGCCATTGTACACTCAAGCTCTGCTGGTATTTCTTCAAAAGGATCCATTCTAAGCTCACTTACTCTCACCACACTCTTTTTCCCAACAATGTTTCCTCTTCTTCGAAAACCTTTACAAAATTTCACCCTCGCCTCCACAAGATAGTGATCAGACATCCCACCAGCTACCCCTTTCATCACATTTATATCCAAAAGTCTCTCTTTTACACGACTATCAATTAATACATAATCTAATAATGCCCGTTGACGTCCTCACTAACACTAGAGGCAGAATACTAATCTTGCGCCAAGGTGCATATGATCAAATCATCAGTATAGGATCTTCCAACACACACCATAGTATAGAGGAGTCTTTGATTAGTTTTCAGGCTTTATCATATACAACTCATAGTTCTGAGATTCGTGATGAACCATGTGGGTGACTACTCAACACTGATGGTTGCAGTTCATATAGCTAATATTGACTTATCTGGTGTCAAACGGGAAAGGACATGATCAAATGTGAAACATCAAATTAGTTCATAGATTTATCTGACTGGTACTTAGATTATGAACCTACAAATGTATTATTTATCTTATATTTATTTATATTTTGCTTTGTCGCTGTCTCCCGCGTTAGCGAGGTAGCGCAAGGAAACAGACGAAAGAATGGCCCAACCCGCCCACATACACATGTATACACATACACGTCCACACGCGCAAATATACATACCTATACATCTCAATGTGCACATATATATACACACACAGACATATACATATATACACATGTACACAATTCATACTGTCTGCCTTCATTTGTTCCCATCACCACCCCACCACACATGGAATAACAACCCCCTCCCCCCTCATGTGTGCGAGGTAGCGCGAGGAAAAGACGCCAAAGGCCCCATTCGTTCACACTCAGTCTCTAGCTGTCATGTATTAATGCACCGAAACCACAGCTTCCTTTCCACATCCAGGCCCCACACAACTTTCCATGGTTTACCCCAGACGCTTCACATGCCCTGGTTCAATCCATTCACAGCACGTCGACCCCGGTATACCACATCGTTCCAATTCACTCTATTCCTTGCACGCCTTTCACCCTCCTACATGTTCAGGCCCCGATCACTCAAAATCTTTTTCACTCCATCTTTCAACATAAAATTTGGTCTGCCGCTTCTCCTCGTTCCTTCCACCTCTGACACATATATCCTCTTTGTCAATCTTTCCTCACTCATTCTCTCCATGTGACCAAATCATTTCAAAACACCCTCTTCTGCTCTCTCAACCACGCTCTTTTTATTTCCACACATCTGTCTTACCCTTACATTACTTACTCGATCAAACCACCTCACACCACATATTGACCTCAAACATCTCATTTCCAGCACATCCACCCTCCTGCGCACAACTATATCCATAGCCCACGCCTCGCAACCACACAACATTGTTGGAACCACTATTCCTTCAAACATACCTATTTTTGCTTTCCGAGGGAATGTTCTCGACTTCCAAACATTCTTCAATGCTCCCAGAATTTTCGCCCCCTCCCCCACCCTATGATTCACTTCCGCTTCCATGGTTCCATCCGCTGCCAAATCCACTCCCAATTATCTAAAACACTTTACTTCCTCCAGTTTTTCTCCATTCAAACTTACCTCCCAATTGACTTGACCCTCAACCCTACTGTACCTGATAACTTGCTCTCATTCACATTTACTCTTAACTTTCTTCTTTCACACATTTTACCAAACTCAGTCACCAGCTTCTGCAGTTTCTTACATGAATCAGCCACCAGCGCTGTATCATCAGCGAACAACAACTGACTCACTTCCCAAGCTCTCTCATCCACAACAGACTGCATACTTGCCCCTCTTTCCAAAACTCTTGCATTCACCTCCCTACCAACCCAGTCCATAAACAAATTAAACAACCATGGAGACATCACACACCCCTGCCGCAAACCTACATACCCCTGCCGCAAACCTACATTCACTGAGAACCAATCACTTTCCTCTCTTCCTACACGTACACATGCCTTACATCCTCGATAAAAACTTTTCACTGCTTCAAACAACTTGCCTCCCACACCATATATTCTTAAAACCTTCCACAGAGCATCTCTATCAACTCTATCATATGCCTTCTCCAGATCCATAAATGCTACATACAAATCCATTTGTTTTTCTAAGTATTTCTCAGATATTCTTCAAAGCAAACACCTGATCCACACATCCTCTACCACTTCTGAAACCACACTGCTCTTCCCCAATATGATGCTCTGTACATGCCTTCACCCTCTCAATCAATACCCTCCCATATAATTTACCAGGAACACTCAACAAACTTATACCTCTGTAATTTGAGCACTCACTCTTATCCCTTTTGCCTTTGTACAATGGCACAATGCAAG
Source organism: Panulirus ornatus (assembly GCF_036320965.1). NCBI lineage: Eukaryota > Metazoa > Arthropoda > Malacostraca > Decapoda > Palinuridae > Panulirus > Panulirus ornatus. Next base: position 28,764,439 of record NC_092233.1, on the reverse strand, counting down.
CATTCCGCCAATCCTCAGGCACCTCACCATGAATCATACATACATTAAATAACCTTACCAACCAGTCAACAATACAGTCACCCCCTTTTTTAATAAATTCCACTGCAATACCATCCAAACCTGCTGCCTTGTCGGCTTTCATCTTCCGTAAAGCTTTTACTACCTCTTCTCTATTTACCAAATCATTTTCCTTAACCCTCTCACTCTGCACACCACCTCGACCAAAACACCCTATATCTGCCACTCTATCATCAAACACATTCAACAAACCTTCAAAATACTCACTCCGTCTCCTTCTCACATCACCACTACTTGTTATCACCTCCCCATTAGCCCCCTTCACTGAAGTTCCCATTTGCTCCCTTGTCTTACGTACTTTATTTACCTCCTTCCCAAACATCTTTTTATTCTCCCTAAAATTTAATGATACTCTCTCACCCCAACTCTCATTTGCCCTCTTTTTCACCTCTTGCACCTTTCTCTTGACCTCCTGTCTCTTTCTTTTATACCTCTCCCACTCATTTGCATTTTTTCCCTGCAAAAATCGTCCAAATGCCTCTCTCTTCTCTTTCACTAATAGTCTTACTTCTTCATCCCACCACTCACTACCTTTTCTAATCAACCCACCTCCCACGCTTCTCATGCTACAAGCATCTTTTGCGCAAGCCATCACTGCTTCCCTAAATACATCCCATTCCTCCTCCACTCCCCTTACCTCCTTTGTTCTCACCTTTTTCCATTCTGTACTCAGTCTCTCCTGGTACTTCCTCACACAAGTCTCCTTCCCAAGCTCACTTACTCTCACCACTCTCTTCACCCCAACATTCTCTCTTCTTTTCTGAAAACCTCTACAAATCTTCACCTTCGTCTCCACAAGATAATGATCAGACATCCCTCCAGTTGCACCTCTCAGCACATTAACATCCAAAAGTCTCTCTTTCGTGCGTCTATCAATTAACACGTAATCCAATAACGCTCTCTGGCCATCTCTCCTACTTACATACGTATACTTATGTATATCTCGCTTTTTAAACCAGGTATTCCCAATCACCAGTCCTTTTTCAGCACATAAATCTACAAGCTCTTCACCATTTCCATTTACAACACTGAACACTCCATGTATACCAATTATTCCCTCAACAGCCACATTACTCACCTTTGCATTCAAATCACCCATCACTATAACCCGGTCTTGTGCATCATAACCACTAACACACTCATTCAGCTGCTCCCAAAACACTTGCCTCTCATGATCTTTCTTCTCATGCCCAGGTGCATATGCACCAATAATCACCCATATCTCTTAATCAACTTTCAGTTTTACCCATATCAATCTAGAATTTACTTTCTTACACTCTATCACATACTCCCACAACTCCTGATTCAGGAGTAGTGCTACTCCTTCCCTTGCTCTTGTCCTCTCACTAACCCCTGACTTTACTCCCAAGACATTCCCAAACCACTCTTCCCCTTTACCCTTAAGCTTCGTTTCACTCAGAGCCAAAACATCCGGGTTCCTTTCCTCAAACACACTACCTATCTCTCCTTTTTTCTCATCTTGGTCACATCCACACACATTTAGACACCCCAATCTGAGCCTTCGAGGAGGATGAGCAATCCCCGCGTGACTCCTTCTTCTGTTTCCCATTTTAGAAAGTCAAAATACAAGGAGGGGAGGGTTTCTGGCCCCCCGCTCCCGTCCCCTTTAATCGCCTTCTACGACACGTGAGGAATGCGTGGGAAGTATTCTTTCTCCCCTATCCCCAGGGATAAATGTATTAACTTTTTATGTTAAAACTGCGACTAATGTGTACAATTTCTGTAAGTAAAGTGAGCTAACTTCAAAGAGTAGAGGGAAGACCTCACAATAAGCCACACCAGTATCATAATGACCCCATAGTGAAACAGCTTAAATCTACATGTATGCAAATAGGGAAAGGATATATGCAACTTCGAACATCACAAATGCTAAAACTATTTCAAACATCTCTTGCAGCACCGAAGGAACAAATGACTAAACTTAGACAAAATGACAGGGAACAATTTATTAGAGGACGAAATCAACACGCAAATGTAAGCCATACCCGGAAAAGTATTAACAGAATCACTGGAGAGAGAAAAAAAGAAACGTCTCATTCTGACGCATTGCAAAAGGCTAACGAACTAACCACGAAATGGGATCATACTTCTAGCTGTTGCATGCAGCCACTTAAGACTAGGGATGTTTTGCACAACAAATCGATATACAGAGAGGATCTTACATGATTCATATCATACAAGCAACATGATGAATGTGATGTGCCATTTACTGAGTTTGGCCTTGATACAGCCCTTACCAGGGGCAAGGGTAGTGCCCATAGGGAGGATGGTATTACTTATGACATTATGAGACTTAGATAAACGTTTGCCTGGTAACCCAATATCAACGCTGTATGAGGTACACCAAGATCATTTACCCGCCTCATGGCCCAAGAGTCTAACTGTTCCAATACCTAAACACAATCAGTTGAATGCATTTTGCCCCATATCCCTGACAAATTGCCGGCGAAAAATTTTGGAAAGGAAGGTGCTCAACAGACCACTACAGAGAATCAAAGAATACGTCACCTAGAATTAATGGTTCTACAATGGCAAAAGATTACTCAACAGTATCACTATTTTCCTCACAATTTTCCTAACAGTTCATGGGGTCAGAAGGCACAAGTACACAAACTTTCTAGACATAAAAGCAGTATTTGATGTTGCTCATGGGCAAGTTATTTTGTATGAGCTAGCAAAAGTGAAGAAAGATGATTTGCTCCTACACTGGTTACTTGCTTATCTCTCTAACAGCAAGTCTGCTGGGTTTTTACAAGGCTACAAATGTGAAATTAAAGACATGCTACCTGGCGCTCCTTGGTGTACTAATCATTGTGTTACTGAAATCAATCCCTGAAAGTCCCAGGAATATCACCAGTAGTTATGCTGATGATATTCTTGTACAAAACAAAACACATCGTGAAATGTAAACCGTTCGTAGTTGATAACCTGGCTTTATCATTTCTGCAGAGAAAACCAAAGTCTTCTATAGACGACTTGTTAATGGTGTAAAAAAAAAAAAAAGAAATACCAGTTGACTGTGTCTCCTTTAAACAACTTGGTATCTCACTCCCATGTATTACATCTGGTGTGCAAAAACTAAATTGACAATGCACCATAAGAGCCCTTATAGTTGTTGCAGGGTACAATCCTATTTATGGTTAAATGACAGAATTGTGAAAATGATGAACTTGGCTTATATTACATTTCAGATTATAATGCATCAGCTTTAGTCCTGCATAACAACAAAGGTATTAACAGACTTGAAAAAAAAAAGCAAAATGAAGCTTTAAGACATATATACTAGGCTGCCAGAGGACCACACTGGAAAAAGTGTGATAAGTAGTCTGAGATCAGAGGTCGTCAGATATGACGTGTCTGATATCAGTACTATGGGAGCTCTTATTACACAACCAGATCCATCAACCAAACTTTACAGTTATCAACCTCTTTAAAACACTATTATAGTCTTTGCCTTTTTCTTACTATTATCCTTTTTCAAAGTATGGTCTAAAAATCATCGGCGTTTTTAAAGAAGTTTTGAAATGTATAAAGACAAGAAAAACAACAAAAATATTGTTTGAAATTCTAATATTTCAGAAAATATTGCGTAGAAAAATAAGCATTTCCTTAGAGTCCAAATTATAACAACGAATACGGAAACAACTGTAAATAATATCAAATGTATCAGCATGAACTTTGAATTGTAGAAGACACTAGAAATAACAAGAAAAAGTTAGGTCGTATAAGAAGTGCGTAAATCCTATCATTTCCTTAATTTTGATAGAGTGCAATTTATTGCCTACATTATCAAGCGTCAACCTTTGCTTTACATAACTGCACGTTCCCTCAGGTATCTTGTCAATAAGTTCACTGCTACATCGAATGAAACCTTAGAAATACTGCTACATATTCCAATGTTCATCATTCGTGTAAATAATGTTACTACCAGCAACAGCAAATGGCTTGGTTGGTGCAATAAAAGGTGAATATTACTTTGGTCTGCCCATGACACTGGCTGGACTGTCCGAGTCGGAGTTTGTAAAACAAAGTATTATTTCCATTGTGTTTCTTTCAGTAAAAACTGTCATATCAATCATCATTCATCCTATAGTAGAAAGGCAAAAATAAACCTGACGCTTTCACCACCTCCAAGAGACATTTCCCTTTGCTTTCATCTACTGGACTCCCCGAGTCGGAGCTTTTCTCCTCGTTAGATGAATTAATATTTTCAATTTTGTGTCTGCATAATCATTACTCTCATATCCATCATCACTCAAGACATTGGACGCAAAAATTAATAAAGCGAAAAGCAGGTAATAATTAGGCAGACACAACCTCCTCCCCAAACCCCCACCCCCAAGAAAAACGCCGAACCATGCTGTCATCTGCAGACGCAAATAAGTGCTTGTAATGCCATCTGTTGAGAAAAAATAGCATCTAATATACTTTTGTCTAATTCCACTTTGCGGAAGATGAAAGCCGGCAGGGCGGCGGGTTTGGATGGTATTGCTGTGGAATTTATTAAAAAAGGGGGTGACTGTGTTGTTGACTGGTTGATGAGGATATTCAATGTATGTATGGTTCATGGTGAGGTGCCTGAGGATTGGCGGAATGCTTGCATAGTGCCATTGTACAAAGGCAAAGGGGATAAAGGTGAGTATTCAAATTACAGAGGTATAAGTTTGTTGAGTATTCCTGGGAAATGATATGGGAGGGTATTGACTGAGAGGGTCAAGGTATGTACAGAGCATCAGATTGGAGAAGAGCAGTGTGGTTTCAGAAGTGGTAGAGGATGTGTGGATCAGGTGTTCGCTTTGAAGAATGTATGCGAGAAATACCTAGAAAAACAAATGGATTTGTATGTAGCATTTATGGATCTGGAGAAGGCATATGATAGAGTAGACAGAGATGCTCTGTTGAAGGTATAAAGAGTATATGGTGTGGGAGATTAGTTGCTAGAAGCAGTGAAAAGCTTTTATCGAGGATGTAAGGCATGTGTACGAGTAGGAAGAGAGGAAAGTGATTGGTTTCCAGTAACTGTCGGTTTGCGGTAGGGGTGTGTGATGTCTCCATGGTTGTTTAATTTGTTTATGGGTGGGGTTGTTAGGGAGGTGAATGCAAGAATTTTGGAGAGAGGGGCAAGTATGCAGTCTGCTGTGGACGAGAGGGCTTGGTATGTGAGTCAGTTGTTGTTCGCTGATGATCAAGCGCTGGTGGTTGATTCGGGTGAGAAACTGCAGAAGCTAGAGACTGAGAGGTAAAGTGTGCGAAAGAAGAAAGCTGAAAGTAAATGTGAATAATAGCAAGGTTATTAGGTACAGTAGGTTTGAGGGACAAGTCAATTGGGAGGTAAGTTTGAATGGAGAAAAACTGGAGGAAGTGAAGTGTTTTAGATATCTGGGAGTGGATTTGGCAGCGGATGGAACCATGGAGGCGGAAGTGAGTCACAGGGTGGGGGAGGGGGCGAAAGTTCTGGGAGCGTTGAAGAATGTTTGGAAGGCGAGAACGTTATTTCGGAGAGCTAAAATGGGTATGTTTGAAGGAATAGTGGTTCCAACTATGTTATGAGGTTGCGAGGCGTGGGCTATAGATAGAGTTGTGCGGAGGAGGTGGATGTGTTGGAAATGATATGTTTGAGGGCAATATGTGGTGTGAGGTGGTTTGATCGAGTAATGAAAGGGTAAGAGAGATATATGGCAATCAAAAGTGTGTGGTTGAGAGAGCAGAAGAGGGTAGAGGGTGTATTGAAGTGATTTGGTCACATGGAGAGAATGAGTGAGGAAAGATTGACCAAGAGGATATATGTGTCAGAGGTGGAGGGAACGAGGAGAAGAGGGAAACCAAATTGGAAGTGGAAGGATGGAGTGAAAAAGATTTTGAGCGATCGGGGCTTGAACATACAGGAGGGTGAAAGGCGTGCAAGGAATAGAATGAACTAGAACGATGTGTTATACCGGGGTCGACGTGCTGTCAATGGATTGAACCAGGGCATGTGAAGCGTCTGGGGTAAACCATGGAAAGTTTTGTGGAGCCTAGATGTGGAAAGGGAGCTGTGGTTTGGGTGCATCACACATGACAGCTAGTGACTGAGTGTGAACGAATTTGGTCTTAGTGTTGTCTTTTCTTAGTGCTACCTCGCGTGTGCGCGGGGGGAGAGGGGTGCCATTTTATGTGTGGCAGGGTGGCGACGAGAATGGATGAAGGCAGCAAGTATGAATATGTACATGTGTATATAAGTATGTCTGTGTATGTATATGTATTTATAGGTATGTATACGAGTGTGTGTAGGCGTGTATATATATACATGTGTATATGGGTGGGTTGGGACATTCTGCCGTCCGTTTCCTTGCGCTACCTCACTAACGGGGGAAACAGCGACAAAGCATAATATATATATATATATATATATATATATATATATATATATATATATATATATATATATATATATATATGGGTATGTTTGAAGGAATAGTGGTTCCAACAATGTTGTATGGCTGCGAGGCGTGGGCTATGGATAGAGTTGTGCGCAGGAGGGTGGATGTGCTGGAAATGAGATGTTTGAGGACAATGTGTGGTGTGAAGTGGTTTGATCGAGTAAGTAATGTAAGGGTAAGAGAGATGTGTGGAAATAAAAAGAGCGTGGTTGAGAGAGCAGAAGAGGGTGTTTTGAAATGGTTTGGGCACATGGAGAGAATGAGTGGGGAAAGATTGACTAATAGGATATATGTGTTAGAGGTGGAGGGAACGAGGAGAAGTGGGAGACCAAATTGAAGGTGGAAAGATGGAGTGAAAAAGATGTTGAGTGATCGGGGCCTGAACATGCAGGAGGGTGAAAGGCGGGCAAGGAATAGAGTGAATTGGATCGATGTGGTATACCGGGGTTGACGTGCTGTCAGTGGATTGAATCAGGGCATGTGAAGCGTCTGGGGTAAACCATGGAAATTTCTGTGGAGCCTGGATGTGGAAAGGGAGCTGTGGTTTCGGGCATTATTGCATGACAGCTAGAGACTGAGTGTGAACGAATGGGGTCTTTGTTGTCTTTTCCTAGCGCTACCTCGCACACATGAGGGGGGAGGGGGATGGTATTCCATGTGTGGCGAGGTGGCGATGGGAATGAATAAAGGCAGACAGTGTGAATTGTGTGCATGGGTATATATGTATGTGTCTGTGTCTGTATATATATGTGTACATTGAGATGTATAGGTATGTATATTTGCGTGTGTGGACGTGTATGTATATACATGTGTATGGGGGTGGGTTGGGCCATTTCTTTCGTCTGTTTCCTTGCGCTAACTCGCAAACGCGGGAGACAGCGACAAAGCAAAATAAAATATATATATATATATATATATATATATATATATATATATATATATATGATTGACGTTTCTGGAAGCCTACTCGAGTAATGTTGAGTTATTAAGCTTTAGAATACGTGATCCGAATAACTACCTAGTGGTAACATGGGATAGTAAAGAGGGGTTAACACCCTGAACACATTCGCTAAATGAAGGATTGATTGTGTGTGTGTGTGGTGTGTGTGTGTGTGTGTGTGTGTGTGTGTGTGTGTGTGTGTGTGTGAGAGAGAGAGAGAGAGAGAGAGAGAGAGAGAGAGAGAGAGAGAGAGAGAGAGAGAGAGAGAGAGAGAGAGATAAGGAGATAAGATTGTTTAAGGGACCCATATCTTTCCCCATTGTCGTGGATAACACGTTGTGCTTTGGGTGTGAACTGCAGAAAGATGTTCGAGCTGCTGCTCTAACTAAAAGCCATGCAGGACAATGGAAGAACCGGACACAGGCTATAGTTTGATGAGTGATACAGTGTTAATGTAACGGTGCTCAGCAGGGAAAAGACACGACAGCAATAAGATCTATATAGGCTTAGAGAAACACCTATATAGGCTCGGAGAAAGACAGCACGGGGCAGAATATTTGACACTCGCTGATATGAAAATCCATTGGCCTATATTCCCAAGTGAGTCATAAATCGGTTGATTTTTGAAAGATATCCTTACTTAGCCACGCAGTATGTCATAATGACGGAAGTTAGTAGTGAAGAGTACCAGGGGAAACAGTGTTGTTACGAACGATGTGAAATCAAGAAAGATGTGCCAGGGAGAGCGGGAGCCAGGAAGTGGGTATGTGCCGGGGAGAGCGGGAGCCAGGAAGTGGGTATGTGCCGGGGAGAGCGGGAGGTGGGTATTCTGAAGGAAACTGTGCCAGATACGAGGGAGCCTAGGAGGAAGTGCAGACGAGGGCGGGACGTGTCGAAGAAGGTAGTGTCAAGTGTTATTGGTAAAGCGTTGGTACAAGGGGAAAAATGGGCATCAGGAGGGAGTGCGGGATGGTGTTAAGAAGAAATGGTGCAGAGAAAGCGGTAGCTGGAAGTTTCGCACGGGAAGGGGCAATAAAGAATGACGCCAGGAAGATCATGTTGATGGTAAGATAGAGAGAACGTTTGTGGCAAGACACATGAATACGTGAAAGATGAAATCTTTCGCTGTATTATAGGCCGCCAGGCCCAGACACGAGCAATATGTAAGACTGAATGAAAATGACATTAATCAAATCTGGGAAATTGGTGGCAATCCACATTCTCAATATATATCATGCTGTAATGAACGTTTTGAAAAAGGTCTTCTCTTCCTCTTCCGGACGATGAGTTTTAGATTTCGGAGTCAATAGTGTTTGAAATACGAAACTTTTGATGCATTTTATGCCTTTCCCACAACAAGAGAGAAACACGAAATGCCATTTGAAAATGTAATGAATTATCCAAAAGTCTGACACGAATCATGTAAGAATGAAGATTATGAATTCATGCACGAAAGACATCGAATGCAAGCAACAAACACTTATGGTAAGCACAGTTTCGTTCTCTTATTAGGACAGCTTTAGCTTAACTTGGATACGCAGACGTGGAACATATTTAAGTGTTCACTTTACGCCAGTGGAATTGAGTTTGGTATGTGTTATCAACTGCTGGGGTGGACCCCCAATCCCTCTCAGGTGACGTAACGAGCAATCGCGTTATGTAAGCGTTACGTTATGGAAACAAATGCCCTTCTGTTTGTGACACTGTTATCGGAGAAGGTTTGACGGAAATACTAAAGCATGATGATGAATCATTACATTCTTTTCTGACCGATTTTTCATTGCTAAACATTAAGTTAAGGAAACATTGCATGTATATGTATAAACGGACAATGAAAGTATTCCGATACCGAATACCGTGTAGAAGGGTCGGTACATAGGATGATATAAGGTTACGATGCAATTAGTTGATCTCTTTGAGGTGCCAGAGAGCGAGACAACAGACAATTGTAACTAAGTGTTGATACCTTGAACTTCTTAAACATTTGATAATGTAGACAAATGATCAGTTCTTTGAAAGGCCGTAATATAGAATATATCAAGAAACATAGAAATGTATAAAACATTACTTTTACAGGATAAGATTATTGAATGAAGAAAATAACTTGGGTTATGAAACTGTGATTGTGGACAGCGTATTAAAGTTTGAAAAGTTGTATGCTAATAATTTTGCATGTATTTATATATGTCCAATATGGTAGATTAAGGTATGTATGTTTATGTATAGAAATTTAGAGCCATACGGCCAAGTAAACGTCAATATGAAGGGTATATTCCTAAAAACAGGAAAAGAAACCTTATGAAGATTCATAATTATGTTAGAAGCAAAAGGATCATTACCCGGTCAATAGGTCCATTGATTATAGAAAACGGTGACTTGGTTCAAGATAACGAAGCCATGGCATTTTTTTTTTTATTTTTTCATCTGTATTTGTGATCGAAGACACATCCCGTCCCGAATCCAGTTTCATTGTTATGATAGAGGAACGTTCTTCAACAAATGGACATAAAAGCCGCGGACATACTTTCCGCAATAAACGAAATGAAAATAAATAAAACGGCAAGCCCTGACCGGTTTTATCCGGGAACAAAATGAGAGGCATAAAATTGAATAGGTAAGCCCTTCATTATCCTTTTCAATATGTCACTTGCTAGAGGAAACGTTCCAGATAAATGGAAGTTTGCTAACATATCACTGACGTTCAAAAAGGGTAATAAGTAACTGCTCGGAACTTATCGTCCTATCAGCTTAACGTTTGTAGTTGGAAAATTTATGGAAACCATCGTTCGAGATAGAACTGCAAACCATTTAGAGAACCACCACTTAATAACGATTCTCAGCACAGTTGTCGACGAAATCGCTCATGTCTGACAAATCAGCTTGATTTCTCCTATGATATATTGTACATGTACGTCGAAAGTAAGGCAGTTAGTTGATATCTATCTAGACTTTCAAAAAGCTTTCGATAGGATTCCGCATCAAAGATTACTACAAAATTGTCATGACGTTGATGGAACTGTACTTCAGTAGATAGGAGATTGATTAACTGGCCCTAAACCAAGATTCATGAGTAATGGTCAAGTCTCAGAGTGTTAGACGCACCAGGTGGAGTGCCACAGAGAACAGTCCTGAGACCAGTTCTCTTTCTCTTATATATCAATGATATTGATAATTTATTGCAAGATATCAAAATTCGCTGATGATACAAAGCTGGGAAATAATTCTACAAATGAAGGTGAACGTTTACAGCTTCAAAATGATGTAGACACTGATGAACTGGGCTCATGAATATTTGAGCAAATTGATAGTATTATCGACACTAAGCGCAAAGTTTTAGATATAGGTAGGAAACACGAAAAGGGAAGCTACTATATGAATTCTGTTGAAACATAGATAATAGATTAAGGAAAACACTTGGTTGTGATAATCTCCGGTGAACTAAAACCAAGTAAGCAGTGCGCAGAAGCAGTGAAACGAGCGAACAAAATTCTTCGCTTCATTGGTAAAGCCTTCGAATTTAAGTCCAAGGAAATCATCCTTACTCTTCACAATTCACTGGTTCGTTCATATCTTGAATACTGGACTTCAGGGGTGTCGCGGCTAGCGTTCCTGACCATGACGAATTCACGACCCGCTCAGGGACCAGCGTATAGGTTCGAAACCTGTTTGCGGCAGTCGGTCCACGGTCAACTCAGCTGTTCGTCCACCCCTCAGGTTTGGTCGACAAATCGGGTACCTGGCTCAGGCTATGGTATATATATATATATATATATATATATATATATATATATATATATATATATATATATATATATATTTTTTTTTTTTTTTTTTTTTTTTTTGCTTTTTCGCTGTCTCCCGCGTCTGCGAGGTAGCGCAAGGAAACAGACGAAAGAAATGGCCCAACCCACCCCCATACACATGCCTTGATTCAATCCACTGACAGCACGTCAACCCCGGTATACCACATCGCTCCAATTCACTCTATTCCTTGCCCTCCTTTCACCCTCCTGCATGTTCAGGCCCCGATCACACAAAATCTTTTTCACTCCATCTTTCCACCTCCAATTTGGTCTCCCTCTTCTCCTCGTTCCCTCCACCTCCGACACATATATCCTCTTGGTCAATCTTTCCTCACTCATTCTCTCCATGTGACCAAACCATTTCAAAACACCCTCTTCTGCTCTCTCAACCACGCTCTTTTTATTTCCACACATCTCTCTTACCCTTACGTTACTTACTCGATCAAACCACCTCACACCACACATTGTCCTCAAACATCTCATTTCCAGCACATCCATCCTCCTGCGCACAACTCTATCCATATCCCACGCCTCGCAACCATACAACATTGTTGGAACCACTATTCCTTCAAACATACCCATTTTTGCTTTCCGAGATAATGTTCTCGACTTCCACACATTCTTCAAGGCTCCCAGAATTTTCGCCCCCTCCCCCACCCTATGATCCACTTCCGCTTCCATGGTTCCATCCGCTACCAGATCCACTCCCAGGTATCTAAAACACTTCACTTCCTCCAGTTTTGCTCCATTCAAACTCACCTCCCAATTGACTTGACCCTCAACCCTACTGTACCTAATAACCTTGCTCTTATTCACATTTACTCTTAACTTTCTTCTTTCACACACTTTACCAAACTCAGTCACCAGCTTCTGCAGTTTTTCACATGAATCAGCCACCAGCGCTGTATCATCAGCGAACAACAACTGACTCACTTCCCAAGCTCTCTCATCCCCAACAGACTTCATACTTGCCCCTCTTTCCAAAACTCTTGCATTCACCTCCCTAACAACCCCATCCATAAACAAATTAAACAACCATGGAGACATCACACACCCCTGCCGCAAACCTACATCCACTGAGAACCAATCACTTTCCTCTCTTCCTACACGAACACATGCCTTACATCCTCGATAAAAACTTTTCACTGCTTCTAACAACTTGCCTCCCACACCATATATTCTTAATACCTTCCACAGAGCATCTCTATCAACTCTATCATATGCCTTCTCCAGATCCATAAATGATACATACAAATCCATTTGCTTTTCTAAGTATTTCTCACATACATTCTTCAAAGCAAACACCTGATCCACACATCCTCTACCACTTCTGAAACCACACTGCTCTTCCCCAATCTGATGCTCTGTACATGCCTTCACCCTCTCAATCAATACCCTCCCATATAATTTGCCAGGAATACTCAACAAACTTATACCTCTGTAATTTGAGCACTCACTCTTATCCCCTTTGCCTTTGTACAATGGCACTATGCACGCATTCCGCCAATCCTCAGGCACCTCACCATGAGTCATACATACATTAAATAACCTTACCAACCAGTCAACAATACAGTCACCCCCTTTTTTAATAAATTCCACTGCAATATCATCCAAACCTGCTGCCTTGTCGGCTTTCATCTTCCGCAAAGCTTTTACTACCTCTTCTCTGTTTACCAACTCATTTTCCCTAACCCTCGCACTTTGCACACCACCTCGACCAAAACACCCTATATCTGCCACTCTATCATCAAACACATTCAATATATATATATATATATATATATATATATATATATATATATATATATATATATATATATATATATTGGAAAGGATCACAATATTGCGCGTGATCAAGTTATTCCTATGATTCCACGGGGAAAATGAAACACGATAAGCTCCCAAGTGCATTTTCGTGTAATAATCATATCATCAGGGGAGACACAAGAGAGAAATATAACAGTCAGTTGATATACAACGAATAGAAATGGCTATGACGCTATTTGGTAAACATGCTATTGAACCGTGCAAAATTGTGATCCTTTCTAATAATATATATATATATATATATATATATATATATATATATATATATATATATATATATATATATATATATATATTATCCCTGGGGATAGGGGAGAAAGAATACTTCCCACGTATTCCCTGCGTGTCGTCGAAGGCGACTAAAAGGGAAGGGAGCGGGGGGCTGGAAATCCTCCCCTCTCGTTTTTCTTTTTTTTTTTTTCCAAAAGAAGGAAGAGAGAAGGGGGTCAGGTGAGGATATTCCCTCAAAGGCCCAGTCCTCTGTTCTTAACGCTACCTCGCTATCGCGGGAAATGGCGAATAGTATGAAAAAAAAAAAAGAAATATATATATATATATATATATATATATATATATATATATATATATATATATATATATATATATATACATATATATATATAAATACTTGATCGCCGTTTCCCCGTGTCTGCGAGGTAGCGCCAGTAAACAGACGAAAAATGGGGAATCCACTCATATACTCATATGTATACATTCACGCCCATTCACGCACATATTACACGCATATACATATCAAGACACACACACACACACACACACACACACACACACAGTCCTCTGCGCTACCTCGCTAATGCGGGAAATGGCTAATATATATATATATATATATATATATATATATATATTTTTTTTTTTTTTTTTTATACTTTGTCGCTGTCTCCCGCGTTTGCGAGGTAGCGCAAGGAAACAGACGAAAGAAATGGCCCAACCCCCCCCCCCCATACACATGTACATACACACGTCCACACACGCAAATATACATACCTACACAGCTTTCCATGGTTTACCCCAGACGCTTCACACGCCTTGCTTCAATCCACTGACAGCACGTCAACCCCTGTATACCACATCGCTCCAATTCACTCTATTCCTTGCCCTCCTTTCACCCTCCTGCATGTTCAGGCCCCGATCACACAAAATCTTTTTCACTCCATCTTTCCACCTCCAATTTGGTCTCCCTCTTCTCCTCGTTCCCTCCACCTCCGACACATATATCCTCTTGGTCTAATCTCTCCTCACTCATTCTCTCCATGTGCCCAAACCATTTCAAAACACCCTCTTCTGCTCTCTCAACCACGCTCTTTTTATTTCCACACATCTCTCTTACCCTTACGTTACTTACTCGATCAAACCACCTCACACCACACATTGTCCTCAAACATCTCATTTCCAGCACATCCATCCTCCTGCGCACAACTCTATCCATAGCCCACGCCTCGCAACCATACAACATTGTTGGAACCACTATTCCTTCAAACATACCCATTTTTGCTTTCCGAGATAATGTTCTCGACTTCCACACATTTTTCAAGGCTCCCAAAATTTTCGCCCCCTCCCCCACCCTATGATCCACTTCCGCTTCCATGGTTCCATCCGCTGACAGATCCACTCCCAGATATCTAAAACACTTCACTTCCTCCAGTTTTTCTCCATTCAAACTCACCTCCCAATTGACTTGACCCTCACCCCTACTGTACCTAATAACCTTGCTCTTATTCACATTTACTCTCAACTTTCTTCTTCCACACACTTTACCAAACTCAGTCACCAGCTTCTGCAGTTTCTCACATGAATCAGCCACCAGCGCTGTATCATCAGCGAACAACAACTGACTCACTTCCCAAGCTCTCTCATCCCCAACAGACTTCATACTTGCCCCTCTTTCCAGGACTCTTGCATTTACCTCCCTTACAACCCCATCCATAAACAAATTAAACAACCATGGAGACATCACACACCCCTGCCGCAAACCTACATTCACTGAGAACCAATCACTTTCCTCTCTTCCTACACGTACACATGCCTTACATCCTCGATAAAAACTTTTCACTGCTTCTAACAACTTGCCTCCCACACCATATATTCTTAATACCTTCCACAGAGCATCCCTATCAACTCTATCATATGCCTTCTCCAGATCCATAAATGCTACATACAAATCCATTTGCTTTTCTAAGTATTTCTCACATACATTCTTCAAAGCAAACACCTGATCCACACATCCTCTACCACTTCTGAAACCGCACTGCTCTTCCCCAATCTGATGCTCTGTACATGCCTTCACCCTCTCAATCAATACCCTCCCATATAATTTACCAGGAATACTCAACAAACTTATACCTCTGTAATTTGAGCACTCACTCTTATCCCCTTTGCCTTTGTACAATGGCACTATGCACGCATTCCGCCAATCCTCAGGCACCTCACCATGAGTCATACATACATTAAATAACCTTACCAACCAGTCAACAATACAGTCACCCCCTTTTTTAATAAATTCCACTGCAATACCATCCAAACCTGCTGCCTTGCCGGCTTTCATATATATATATATATATATATATATAATTTTTTTTTTTTTTTTTTTTTGCTTTGTCGCTGTCTCCTGCGTTTGCGAGGTAGCGCAAGGAAACAGACGAAAGAAATGGCCCAACCCACCCCCATACACATGTATATACATACGTCCACACACGCAAAATATACATACCTACACAGCTTTCCATGGTTTACCCTAGACGCTTCACATGCCCCGATTCAATCCACTGACAGCACGTCAACCCCGGTATACCACATCGCTCCAATTCACTCTATTCCTTGCCCTCCTTTCACCCTCCTGCATGTTCAGGCCCCGATCACACAAAATCTTTTTCACTCCATCTTTACACCTCCAATTTGGTCTCCCTCTTCTCCTCGTTCCCTCCACCTCCGACACATATATCCTCTTGGTCAATCTTTCCTCACTCATTCTCTCCATGTGCCCAAACCATTTCAAAACACCCTCTTCTGCTCTCTCAACCACGCTCTTTTTATTTCCACACATCTCTCTTACCCTTACGTTACTTACTCGATCAAACCACCTCACACCACACATTGTCCTCAAACATCTCATTTCCAGCACATCCATCCTCCTGCGCACAACTCTATCCATAGCCCACGCCTCGCAACCATACAACATTGTTGGAACCACTATTCCTTCAAACATACTCATTTTTGCTTTCCGAGATAATGTTCTCGACTTCCACACATTCTTCAAGGCTCCCAGAATTTTCGCCCCCTCCCCCACCCTATGATCCACTTCCGCTTCCATGATTCCATCCGCTGCCAGGTCCACTCCCAGATATCTAAAACACTTCACTTCCTCCAGTTTTTCTCCATTCAAACTCACCTCCCAATTGACTTGACCCTCAACCCTACTGTACCTAATAACCTTGCTCTTATTCACATTTACTCTTAACTTTCTTCTTTCACACACTTTACCAAACTCAGTCACCAGCTTCTGCAGTTTCTCACATGAATCAGCCACCAGCGCTGTATCATCAGCGAACAACAATTGACTCACTTCCCAAGCTCTCTCATCCCCAACAGACTTCATACTTGCCCCTCTTTCCAAAACTCTTGCATTCACCTCCCTAACAACCCCATCCATAAACAAATTAAACAACCATGGAGACATCACACACCCCTGCCGCAAACCTACATTCACTGAGAACCAATCACTTTCCTCTCTTCCTACACGTACACATGCCTTACATCCTCGATAAAAACTTTTCACTGCTTCTAACAACTTGCCTCCCACACCATATATTCTTAATACCTTCCACAGAGCATCTCTATCAACTCTATCATATGCCTTCTCCAGATCCATCGGGCATTATTGCATGACAGCTAGAGACTGAGTGTGAACGAATGGGGCCTATGTTGTCTTTTCCTAGCGCTACCTCGCACACATGAGGGGGGAGGGGGATGGTATTCCATGTGTGGCGAGGTGGCGATGGAAATGAATAAAGGCAGACAGTGTGAATTGTGTGCATGGGTATATATGTTGGTGTCTGTGTGTGTATATATATGTGTACATTGAGATGTATAGGTATGTATATTTGCGTGTGTGGACGTGTATGTATATACATGTGTATGGGGGCGGGTTGGGCCATTTCTTTCGTCTGTTTCCTTGCGCTACCTCGCAAACGCGGGAGACAGCGACAAAGCAAAATAAATAAATAAATATATATATATATATATATATATATATATATATATATATATATATATATATATATATATATAATTCATTCATCTATTATACTTTGTCGCTGTCTCCCGCGTTAGCGAGGTAGCACAAGGAAACAGACGAAAGAATGACCTAATCCACCCACATACACATGTACATATACATATTCATACATGCTGCCTTCATCCATTCTCGCCGCCACCTCTCCACACATGAAACTGCACCCCCATCCCCCCGCGTGCGAGCCATCTAGCGCTAGGAAAAGACAACAAAGGCCACATTCGTCCACACTCAGTCTCTAGTTGTCATGTGTAAAACACCGAAACCACATCTCCCTTTCCACATCCAGGCCCCACACAACTTTCCATGGTTTACCCCAGACGCTTCACATGCCCTGGTTCAACCCATTGACAGCACGTCGACCCCGGTATACCACATCATTGCAATTCACTCTATTCCTTGCATGCCTTTCAACCTCTTGTATGGTCAGGCCCCAATCGCTCAAAATCTTTTTCACTCCATCCTTCCACCTCTAATTTGGTCTCCCACTTCTCCTCGTTCCCTCCACCTCTGACACATATATCCTCTTTGTCAATCTTTCCTCACTCATTCTCTCCATGTGACCAAACCATTTCAAAACACCCTCTTCTGCTCTCTCAACCACACTCTTTTTATTACCACACATCTCTCTTACCCTATTATTACTTACTCGATAAAACCACCTCACATCACATATTGTTCTCAAACATCTCATTTCCAACACAGCTACCCTCCTCCGCACAAACCTATCTATAGCCCATGCCTCACAACCATACAACATTGTTGGAACTACTATTCCTTCAAACAAACCTACCTTTGCTCTCCGAGATAACGTTCTCGCCTTCCTCACATTCTTCAACGCTCCCAGAACCTTCGCCCCCTCTAGCTGTCATATGTAATGCACCGAAACAACATCTCCCTATCTACATCCAGGCACCACAAAACTTTCACATGCCCTGGGTCAGTCCATTGACAGCATGTCGACCCCGGTTTACCACATTGTTCCAATTCACTTTATTCCTTGCATGCCTCTCACCCTCCCGTATGTTCAGGCCCCGATCACTCAAAATCTTTTTCACTCCATCCTTCCATCTCCAGTTTGGTCTCCCGCCTCTCCATGTTCCCTCCAACTCTGACTCATATATCCTCTTTGTTAATCTTTCCTCTCGCATTCTCTCCATATGTCCAAACCCTTTCAACACACCCTCTTCTGTCCTCTCAACCACCCTATTTCCACACATCTCTCTTACTTTTTTATCAATTACTCGATCAAACCACCTTACACCACAAAGTACCCTCAAACATCTCATTTCCAACACATCCACCCTGATCCGTTCAACCCTATCTGTAGCCAATGCCTCGCAACCATATAATATTGTTGGAACAACTATTCCTTTAAACATTCCCACTTTTGCTCTTCGAGATAACTCTCTCTCCTTCCACACATTCTGCATCGCTCCCAGAACCTTCGCCCCCACCCCGACCCAGTGACACTTCCGCTTCCATGGTTCCATTTGCTGCTAAGTCCACTTCACTTCCTCCAATTATTCTCAATTCAAACGTACATCCCAAGTAACTTATCCCTCGGTCCCACTGAATCTAATAAGCTTGCTCTTATTCACATTTACTTTCAACTTTTTCCTTTCACATACTTTTCCAAACTTAGTTACCAACTTCTGCAGTTTCTCACTCGAATCAGTCACCAGAGCTGTATCATAGGCGAACAACAACTGATTTACTTCCCAGTCCCTCACATACCAATAGACTACATACTCACCTCTCTGTCTCTGTCTGTCTGTCTGTCTGTCTGTCTGTCTCTCTCTCTCTCTCTCTCTCTCTCTCTCTCTCTCTCTCTCTCTCTCTCTCTCTCTCTCCAAAACTCTTGTATTATCTCCCTAACCACCCCATCCATAAACAAATTAAACAACCATGGTGATATCACACACGCAAACTGACCACTGGGAACCAATCACTCTCCTCTCTTCCTACTCGTACACATGCCGTACATCCTTGGTAAAAACTTTTCATTGCTTCTAGCAACTTACCTCCCACACGATATACTCTTAAGACCTTCCAAAAAGGATTTCCATTAACCATAGCATATGCCTTCTCCAGATCCATAAATGCTACATACAAATCCATCTGTTTTACGAAGTATTTCTCACACACATTCTTCAAAGTAAACACCTGATAAACACATCCTCTACCACTTCTGAAACCACACAGCTCTTCCCCACTCTGATGCTCTGTACATGCCTTCACACTCTCAATCAATACCCTCCCATATAATTTCCCAGGAATACTCAACAAACGTATGCATCTGTAGTTTGAATATGCATTCCGCCAATCCTCAGGCACTTTACCATGATCCATACGTACACTGAATATCCTTACCAACCAATCAACAACACAGTCACCCCCTTTCTTAATAAATTCTACTACAATACCATCTAAACCTCGCCGGATTTCATCTTCCGCAAAGCTTTCACTACCTTTACTCAACCAAACCATTCTCCCTGGCTCTCTCACTTCGCACACACTCCTACCAAAACACTCTATATATGCCACTCTATCATCAAACACATTCAACAAACCTTCAAAATACTCACTCCATCTTCTCACTTCATTACTACCTGTTACTACCTCCCCACTTGCCCTTTTCACCAATATTCCCATTTGTTCTCTTGTCTTAATGATACTCTCTCACCCCAATCCTTATTTGCCCCTCTTTTTTTCAACCCTAATACCTTCCTCTTGACCTCCTGCTGCCTCTTTTATATATCTCCCACTCATTTGCACTCATTCTTTGTAAGTATCGTCCTAATGCCTCTCTTTTCTTTTTTCACTAACAACTTTACTTCTTCATCCCACCCCGCACTACCCTTTCTAATCTGCTCACCTCCCACCTTTCTAATGCCACACGCATCTTTTGCACATCCCATCACTGCTTCCCTAAAATACATCCCATTCCTCATCCACTCCCCTCACGTCATTTGCTCTCACCTTTTGCCATTCTACACTCAATCTCTCCTGATACTTCCTCACACAAGTCTCCTTTCCAAGCTCACTTACTCTCACCACTCTCTTCTCCCCAACATTGTCTCTTCATTTTTGAAAACCTCTACAAATCTTCACCTTCGCCTTCACAAAATTGTGATCACAATTCCCTCCAGCTGCCCCTCTTAGCACATTAGCACCGAAAAGTTTCACTTTTACACGTCTATCAATTAACACGTATCCAATAATGCCCTTTGACCATCTCTCCTACTCATATGCGTATATTTATGTATATCTCTTTCTTTAAACCAGGTATTCCCAATCACCAGTCATTTTTCAGCACACAAATCTACAAGCTCTTCACCATTTCCATTCACAACACTGAATACCCAATATACACCAATTATACCCTGAACTGCCACATTATTCATCTTCGCATTTAAATCACCCAACACTAAAATCCAGTCTCGTGCATCAAAGCTGCTGACACACTCACTCAGCTGCTCCCAAAACACTTGCCTCTCATGATCTTTTTTCTCACTACCAGGTGCATAAGCACCATTAATCACCCCTCTCTCTCCATCCGCTCTCAGTTTTACCCACATCAATCTAGAATTTACTTTCTTATACTCTATTACATACTACCACAACTCCTGCTTCAGGAGTACTGCTACTCCTTCCTTAGCTCTTGTCCTTTCACCAACCCCTCACTTTACTCCCAAGACTTTCCTAAACCGATCCCTTTACCCTTGAGCTTCGTTTCACTCAGAGCCAGAACATCCAGGTTTCTTTCCTCAAACATAATCCCCATCCCTCCTTTCTTCTCATCTTGGTCGTTTCCAGCATTAGCGAGGTAGCGCCAGAAGCAAAGAAAGGCTTCAAGCGCTCTCACTATTTTCTATGATATATGTATCGCATGGAAACCAAAGACCTCTAACCATAACCAGGCCCCAACCCCAACTGCTTTACATGCCCTGGTCCAGTCTACTGACAGCATGTAGCCTCCCTCAATCCAATTCACTCTATCCCGTACACGCCTTTCACTCACCTGCATATTCAGGTCCCAAGTACACAAAACATTTTTCGCTCCATCTTTCTATCTCCACTCTGTTCTCTCCCTCGTTGCCCCCACCACTTCTGAGACACATATCCTCTGTATTATCCTCTCCTCACTCATTCTTTCAGTATCAGCACACCCTCTTCAGCTACCCAAACCATTCTCTTCTTATTGCCACACTTCTCTCTTACCTCAGTATTACTCACGCAATAACCCCCCCCCCCTACTACACACACAGACACCTCATATAGTTCTCAAAGATATCATTCACGCACATGAACCTATGTGGTACAACGTTTAGTGATGTTGATCTTTACGTATGCATGGGCCGCCTGGGATAAAACCAGCATAGGTTCAAACCCCGGCCTACATTCCACCCAGCTATTCATCTTCCTTTAACGGATGGTCGATGAAATAAGTACCTGGGATAAGCTAGCGCGCGCGTGTGTGTGCTTCTTCGTCTGTTTCCCGGCGCTAGCTCGCTGACGCGGGAAACGGCGATCGAGTATGAAAAAAAAAATCACTTTGGACGCAGAAAAAAAAGAGCACAATGATCGAGCCATAAAAGTACGATGGATGATAGCGAAGCACTGCTGGCGTCCAGCATATATAGTTAACTCTGACCTGTCTGCTAGAAATCACCTGACTAATTTTCTTTCAGGAGCCATCGTGCTGCTCATGGTAATACTGGTTTTTCTGCTGATCAACTTCCTCAGTATCTTATTCGAAGACGTTGTCACCAGTTATTACGATCTAGATTATTACTACGACAGCAGTGATGTGAAGGAAGTAATTGTTTCTCACAATAGTTCCGATCTGGTAAGTGTTTAACATATGATGTTAATGATTTTAACTAAGCTATGGTTGTATTATGTATATCATTTCACATATATCACATGCTGATCCATTTTAATTTGAGAATACAAGTATGCCTAATCTGCTGGAAACACGTTGTGGAAAAACACGCATCTCATGTCGGTAACTGATGACCACTTTTTAAAAAAATGTTCCATCTGTCTGCTCAAGAAAGGGATTTTGTACATATATAAATGCAATTCCCATTGAAGTAAAAGATTATACTATTTAAGTTTGTATGACTGCATTCCTACATAACCGTAAAACTTTATCATTACTGCACTTATAAAACAAAAACTTTGCTCTTTTATTTGTAAACATAATTCAAATGGCTTTACAATCCTACTTGTACTAACGTACTTACAAAGATCGACTTATGCCAGAACTAATCAAATGTTGACACCAAATGGACTACAGCAACAACGTAACTTTACATTCTGTCACAAATTCGCTCATGACATCTTGTGGTAACTATATTCACTAACGTAGTTATCAAACTATAAAGTTTCCCTTGTCAGGAGTTACAAATCTACCAGGAATCCTACATTATTTTACTTATGCAAATTTATCCTTAAGTTTTCCCTTTATGAATCAGTAGCCCGTAACGTAACATTTTCTATGTATACCCATTATGACATGACCATATGTCTGAATCCTGTTAACTTTGTATTGCAACTCGTTTACATTTTACCTTTAAACACAGTAAAACAACCGTAAAGTAACAAAAATTACGGTGACTGATGGAATTAATGTAGTTAAATGATTTGGATACATGATCGGGCCCTTGTCGCGTGACAGGAGTGGAGTAAACCATTATAGCAAATATAAGGAGCTTTTATTCACACGAAGGTTTGATGGTTCCATGCAGAAAGCATTTCTAGGCTTCTAGTCTAGTCAAATTCAAGGATGGGGGGGGGGGGGGGAAGATCCAGGGACAAAATATTCTTGCTTTAGAAGTATTTCATGGACAGGGGAGAGTACATACAGCGATGTGATGCTCTCGATATATCTCAATCATTAGTAATATTGCGAATTAGATCAATGGTGAAGGTAACGTTCTTCGTTATACTTTAGGGTGAACAATGTGTCCTAGGTTCACACATCCGATTATATTTAGGGTCCAACCAGATCCATCTGCATTGGATTTGGTTTTTACACAGACACCACGGGAGCTAGAGAATGTATGAGCCGCCAGCGGGTGGAGGAATACATTACTGCAAGAGGCCGTATACTTAAAGAAAATAAGAGGAAACAATACTGTTGGTGTCGTTGTACGGAAATACGTTAGCTCCTAACTGGTAAGAATTATGAAAACGTTCTGAGTAAAGAGGACGGCGAGAGGGTGGGCATCCAGTGTTAGGTAGATTATGTGAGAGCTATGAAGAGGCGCGGATTGTTGACAAAAAAGTACCACGAGAGAAGGTTGGAGGTAACAAGACTTGGTTTGACAGATTATGAAGCTTAAACAGAAGAGAAACTTGATATGGAGAAGGTAGAGAAGATCTGGTATACAGGAGGGCTAAATCTGGTACACTATCTTATGGAAGGTGAAGATTAGCCAGATAAGATTTGGTAAACATTAGCCAGATATGATTACGTACCGATTAAGAGAGAATGAGAAAACGAGAGGAACAACTAGCTAATACAATTAAGAATCATCCAAAAATGTTTACTAATTTTATTAGGGTATAATGAATTACTGAACACAGTTGGTGGGAGTACGGTGGCTGATAAGAAAAATTTAGATGGGAGAAATAGGGGAAGTAATAGATTTTAGTCAGTCTAGTCTGTAGAGAACATCAGGAGGTGGAAGGTAAGGTAAACCGAATGGACAAAGGTTGGATATGATACGGTTACTGCAGAAGAAAATATCGATAAAGTGTAGAAGAAAATGAATGAGACGAAATCCTCAAGAATATATAAAGTACCGTCATGAAGGTACTGAAGTAGAGTGGGACGGAATTTGATGGTTTTAAAAAGCACCCTCATAGGTACTGAAGTAGAGTGAGACGGAATCTGATGGCTTTTAAAAAAATCATATTAGAAAAGTGGTTGGCAACGGGGACTGTTGTATGGGATTGGGAATGTGGAAAAGTTCCAGCACAAAAGGAAACACAAGGTAAGACATCGATATGGTCCTCTGAGCCATAGATTGATGTCGCTGACTGGAATAATTTGTAAAATACAGAAAGGAATGAAAATGACCAAATACATCAAAACATGATGATTACATCAAATTTCTGAATGATGAACAGTTTGGATTTAGAGGTGAGAGAATGCATTATTAACTGATAGTCTTCTTTGAAAAAGTTTACATGATACAGAGAGAAGGACTGGGTGGAATATATTCATTTGGATGTTGCAAAGGCGTACAATACCATGGTCCATTAAGGTCATTCGGAAAATTAGACAAACATCACTGGGCAGGTGGAAGGGTGGACTAGGAGATAATGAAATGAACGAGTGATGAGATCAGTGGTAAGGGAAGCCCTTCTTCATGGAAGGAAGCCTAGCCGAGAGTTATATGGATCCCCCGTGGGATTTGCATTCTTCGTTTATGTTTATGACCGACCATAGTAAATTAGATCACGCATTAGAATGTCTACAGATGATACAAAAATAACTGCCAGATTTGGGGATGTGAGTGACTGTGAAGTACTACAGAAGGATGCTTTAACAGACTGGCAGGAGAGGTGGTTGACGAAGTTTGAAAAATGGGTCTTTTGATTAAGAATCAGGAGGGGAACAGAACGACCTCTGTGGAGCTATCAATTATAATCTGAGGAAAGTTCAGATGAATCATACTGTGGCAAAGATTTTGGTATTTCATTATGACTATAAAACCAAAAGGCTTTCGATGAAGTACCTCACAAGAGACTTTTACATAAACTTTAGGCACACGGGATCGGTGAAAAACTCTGTACATGGATCAGAGACTGGCTTACTGGAAGAAAGCAGTGTGTAGCATTAAGCGGCGAAGCCTCAGATTGGCTCGACATAAGGAGTGGTGTGCCACAGGGGTCGGTCCTAGGCCTAATTCTTTTCATGATACACATTAATGACTTAGAACTCGGTCTCCTATCAAAGATCACCAAATCTGCTGACGATACTAAACTAGGAGGTAGAGCTGTAAACAGGCGGGCCTGCGAAATGATTCAAAGAGATCTTAACTTACTAGCAGAGTGGTAAGACAGATGACAAATGAAGTTTAATGTAGACAAGTGCAAAGTTACGCACTTTAGAGACAAGAATATACGTTACGACTACAAACAATTCGGAAACTCTCATTAAAGTAAATGAAGAAAATGACCTTGGAGTTGTCAATAGCAACAATCTAAAGCACACAAAACAGTGTCAAGCAGCAAGTAAAAAAAAGGCAACCAAATGTTAGGTTTTCATAGCCAAGAACATAGATCACAAGACATTAGAAGCAATTTCACACTTTCTATTTCTCTAGTAAGACCACACTTTGAATGTGCAGTCTAGTTTTGGTCCCAAAACTATAGAAAAAGAGGAAAAAATACAGCAATTACAAAGACGCGCGACAAAACTGATCCCATCCCTTAGAAATCTGGCATACGAAGAGACTAAAAACTATTGGATCTCTTCTCCCTCAAAAAGCGCAGAATTCGTGGCGACTTAATCCAGGTGTTCAAAATTCTGAACGAGTTCGATAACGTAAATCACGAACATCTTTTCGAAATACAAGAAAATGCGGTTACCAGGAAAAATGAATCTTAACTCAAAGCTAAAAGATGTTGTACGGACGTGGGAAAAAGCTTCTTTATCTATAGGTGTGTTGAGCACCGGAATAAGTTACCGCCAGACGCGGTGAATGCTAAGACTATTAATACCTTCAAAAGTCGTTTAGACAAATATTCTTTTAATTCAGATATACCCTGAGAAAAACGCCGGATATAAACTGTATAAACGACAGCGGTAACGGGGACACTAGAAGGCTAATGTACAGCAGCAGGGAGTCAGTGATATATATATATATATATATATATATATATATATATATATATATATATATATATATATATATATATTTTTTTTTTTTTTTTTTTTTTTTTTTTTCATACTATTCGCTATTTCCCGCGATAGCGAGGTAGCGTTAAGAACAGAGGACTGGGCCTTTGAGGGAATATCCTCACCTGGACCTCTTCTTTGTTCCTTCTTTTGGAAAAAAAAAAAAAAAAAAAAAAAAAAAAAAAAAAAAAGAGGGGAGGATTTCCAGCCCCCCGCTCCCTTACCTTTTAGTCGCCTTCTACGACACGCAGGGAATACGTGGGAAGTATTCTTTCTCCCCTATCCCCAGGGAATAAATATATATATATATATATATATATATATATATATATATATACATATACACACATATATATATATATATATATATATATATATATATATATATATATATATATATATATATATATTCCTATGAGTCCACGGGGAAAATGAAACACGAAAAGTTCATATATATATATATATATATATATATATATATATATATATATATGTTATACTTTGACACTGTCTCCCGCGTTAGCGAGGTAGCGCAAGGAAGACGAATGAATGGCCCAACCCACCCAAATACACATGTATATTCATACACGCCCACACACGCACATGTACATACCTATACATCTCAACGTATTCATACATATACATACACAGACATATACATATATACACATGTACATATTCATACATGCTGCCTTCATTCATTCTGCTGCCACCCCGCCACACATGAAATTACACTCCCCTCCCCCTGCGTGCGCGCGAGGTAGCGCCAGGAAACGACAACAAAAGCCACATTCGTTCACACTCAATCTCTAGCTGTCATGTGTAATGCACCAAAACCACAGCTCCCTTTCCACATCCAGGCCCCACAAAACTTTCCATGGTTTACCCTTGACGTTTCACATGCTCTGGTTCAATCCGTTGACAACACGTCGACCCCGGTATACCACATCATTCCAATTCACTCTATTCCTTGCACGCCTTTCACCCTCCTGTATGTATGTTCAGGCCCCGATCGCTAGAAATCTTTTTCACTCCGTCCTTCCATTTTCAATTTGGTCGCCCACTTCTCCTCGTTCCCTCCACCTCTGGCACATATATCCTCTTTGTCAATCTTTCTTCACTCATTCCCTCCATGTGACC
Organism: Panulirus ornatus; assembly: GCF_036320965.1. Lineage (NCBI taxonomy): Eukaryota > Metazoa > Arthropoda > Malacostraca > Decapoda > Palinuridae > Panulirus > Panulirus ornatus. The sequence goes on along the minus strand of NC_092233.1, from coordinate 28,736,982 downwards.
AAACCATTTCAATACACCCTCTTCTGCTCTCTCAACCACACTCTTTTTATTACCACACATATATCTTACCCTATTATTACTTACTTGTTCTCAAACATTTCATTTCCAACCAATCCACCCTCCGCGCAATCTATCTATAGCCCATGCCTCGCAACCATATAACATTGTTGGAACCATTATTCCTTCAAACAAACCCATTTTTTTCCGAGATCACGTTCTTGCCTTCCATACATTCTTCAATGCTTCCAAAACTTCCCCTCCCCCCCCCCACGTGACTCACTTCCGCTTCCATGGTTCCATCCACTGCCAAATCCACTTCCATATATCTAAAACACTTCACTTCCTTCAGTTTTTCTACACTCAAACTTACCTCGCAATTAACTAGTCCCTCAACCTTACTGAACCCAATACCCTTGCTCTTATTCACATTTACTCTCAGCTTTCTTCTTTCACACACTTCACCAAACTCAGTCACCAGCTTCTGCAGTTTCTCACCCGAATCAGCCACCAGCGCTGTATCATCAGCGAACAACAACTGACTCACTTCCCAAGCCCTCTCATCCACAACAGACTGCATACTTGCCCTTCTCTCCAAAACCCTTGCATTCACCTCCCTATCAACCCCATCCATAAACAAATTAAACAGCCACTGAGAGATCACGCATCCTTGCCTCACACCGACATTCACTGGGAACCAATCACTCTCCTCTCTTCCTGCTCGTACACATGCCTTACATCCGTGATAAAAACGTTTCACTGCTTCTAGCAACTTACCTTCCAAACCATATAAATACCTTCCACAAAGCATCTCTATCAACTCTATCATATGCCTTCTTCAGATCCATAAATACTACATATAATTCCATCCGTTTTCCTAAGTATTTCTCGCACACATTCTTCAAAGCAAACACCCGATCCATACATCCTCTACCACTTCTGAAACCACATTGCTCTTCCCAATCTGATGCTCTGTACATACCTTTACCCTCTCAACCAATACCCTCCCATATAAATTCCTAAGAATACTCAACAGATTTATAGCTGTGTAATTTGAACACTCACCTTTATCCCTTTTGCCTTTGTACAGTGGCACTATGCATGCATTCCGCCAATCCTCAGGCGCTTCACCATGAACCGTACATACACTGAATATCCTTACCAACCAGTCAACAACATAGTCACCCCCTTTTTTAATCAATTCCGCTGCAATACCATCCAAACCCGCCGCCGTGCCGGCTTTTAACTTCCGCAAAGCTTTCAGTACCTCTTCTCTGTTTATCAAACCATTCTTCCTGATCCCTCTCACTTCGTACACCACCTCGACCAAAACACCCTATATCTGTCACTCTATCATCAAACACATTCAACAAACCTTCAAAATACTCACTCCATCTCCCTCTCACTTCACCACTACTTGTCATTACCTCTCCATTAACCCCATTCACCGATGTTCCCATTTCTTCGCTTGTCTTACATACTATATTTTCCTCCTTCCAAAACATCTTTATATTCTCCCTAAAATTAAATGATACTCTCTCACTCCAACTTTCATTTTCCCTCTTTTTCACCTCTTGCACCTTTCTCTTGAACTCCTGCCTCTTTCTTTTATACCTCTCCCAGTCATTCCCACTACATCCCTGCAAAAATCGTCCGAATGCCTCTCTCTTCTCTTTCACTAATAATCTTACTTCTTCATTCCACCACTCACTACCCTTTCTAATCTGCCCACCGTCCACGCTTCTAATGCTGCAAGCATCTTTTGCGCAAGCCATAACTGCTTCCCTAAATACATCCCATTCCTCCCCTACTCCCCTTTATATATATATATATATATATATATATATATATATATATATATATATATATATATATATATATATAGGGTGTTCAATGTTGTAAGTGGAAATAGTGAAGAGCTTGTAGATTTATGTGCTGAAGAAGGACTAGTGATAGGGAATACCTGGTATAAAAGAGAGATATACATAAGTATACGTATGTAAGTATGAGAGATGGAACGAGAGAGCGTTATTGGATTACGTGTTAATTGATGGGCGCGCGAAAGAGAGACTTTTAGGTGTTAATGTGCAGAGAGGTGCAACTGGAGGGATGTCTGATCACTATCTTGTAGAGGCGAAGGTGAAGATTTGTAGAGGTTTTCAGAAAAGAAGAGAGAATGTTGGGGTGAAGTGAGTGGTGAGAGTAAGTGAGCTTGGGAAGGAGACTTGTGTGAGGAAGTATCAGGAGAGACTGAGTACAAAATGGAAAAAGGTGACAACAAAGGAAGTAAGGGAAGTGGGGGAGGAATGGGGTGTATTTAGGGAAGTAGTGATAGCTTGCGCAAAAGATGCTTGTGGCATGAGAAACGTGGGAGGTGGGCAGATTAGAAAGGGTAGTGAGTGGTGGGATGAAGAAGTAAGATTATTAGTGAAAGAGAAGAGAGAGGCATTTGGACGATTTTTCCAGGGATATAATGAAATGACTGGGAGATGTATAAAAGAAAGAGGCAGGAGGTCAAGAGAAAGGTGTAAGAGGTGAAAAAGAGGTCAATGAAAGTTGGGGTGAGAGAGTATCATTAAATTTTAGAAGGAATAAGATGTTTTAGAAGGAGGAAAATAAAGTGCGTAAGACAAAGGAACAAATAGAAACGTCAGTGAAGGGGGCTAATGGGGAGGTGATAACAAGTAGTGGTGATGTGAGAAGGAGATGGAGTGAGTATTTTGAGGGTTTGTTGAATGTGTTTGATGATAGAGTGGCAGATATAGGGTGTTTTGGTCGAGGTGATGTGCAAAGTGAGAGGTTTAGGGAGAATGATTTGGTAAACAGAGAAGAGGTAGTAAAAGCTTTGTGGAAGATGAAAGCCTGCAAGGCAGCGGGTTTGGATGGTATTGCAGTGGAATTCATTAAAAAATGGGGGTGACTGTATTGTTGACTGGTTGGTAAGGTTATTTAATGTATGTATGACTCATGGTGAGGTGCCTGAGGATTGGCGGAATGCTTGCATAGTGCCATTGTACAAAGGCAAAGGGGATAAAAGTGAGTGCTCAAATTACAGAGGTATAAGTTTGTTGAGTATTCCTGGGAAATTATATGGGAGGGTATTGATTGAGAGGGTGAAGGCATATACAGAGCATCAGATTGGGAAGAGCAGTGTGGTTTCAGAAGTGGTAGAGGATATGTGGATCAGGTGTTTGCTTTGAAGAATATATGTGAGAAATACTTAGAAAAGCAAATGGATTCGTATGTAGCTTTTATGGATCTGGAGAAGGCATATGATAGAGTTGATAGAGATGATCTGTGGAAGGTATTGAGAGTATATGGTGTGGGAGGCAAGTTGTAAGAAGCAGTGAAAAGGCATGTGTACGTGTAGGAAGAGAGGAAAGTGATTGGTTCTGAGTGAATGTAGGTTTGCGGCAGGGGTGCGTGATGTCTCCATGGTTGTTTAATTTGTTCATGGATGGGGTTGTTATGGAGGTGAATGCAAGAGTTTTGGAAAGAGGGGCAAGTATGCAGTCTGTTGTGGATGAGAGAGCTTGGGAAGTGAGTCAGTTGTTGTTCGCTGATGATACAGCGCTGGTCGCTGATTCGTGTGAGAAACTGCAGAAGCTAGTGACTGAGTTTGGTAAAGTGTGTGAAAGAAGAAAGTTAAGAGTAAATGTGAATAAGAGCAAGGTTATTAGGTACAGTCGGGTTGAGATACAAGGCAATTGGGAGGTAAGTTTGAATGGAGAAAAACTGGAGGAAGTGAAGTATTTTAGATATCTGGGAGTGGATTTGGCAGCGGATGCAACCATGAAAGCGGAAGTGAATCATAGGGTGGGGGAGGGGACGAAAGGTCTGGGAGCCTTGAAGAATGTGTGGAAGTCGAGAACGTTACCTTGGAAAGCAAAAAATGGGTATGTTTGAAGGAATAGTGGTTCCAACAATGTTATATGGTTGCGAGGCGTGGGCTATAGATAAAGTTGTGCTGAGGAGGATGGATGTGCTGGAAATGAGATGTTTGAGGACAATATGTGGTGTGAGGTGGTTTGATCGAGTAAGTAATAATAGGGTAAGAAAGATGTGTGGTAATAAAAAGAGTGTGGTTGAGAGAGCAGAAGCGGGTGTTTTTAAATGGTTTGGTCACATGGAGAGAATGAGTGAGGAAAGATTGACAAAGAAGATATATGTGTCAGAGGTGGAGGGAACGAGACGTGGGAGACCAAATTGGAGGTGGAAAGATGGAGTGAAAAAGATTTTGAGTGATCGGGGCCTGAACATGCAGGAGGGTGAAAGGCGTGCAAGGAATAGAGTGAATTGGAACGATGTGGTATACCGGGGTCGATGTGCTGTCGATGGATTGAACCAGGGCATGTGAAGCGTCTGGGGTAAACCATGGGAAGTTCTGTGGAGCCTGGATGTGGAAAGGGAGCTGTGGTTTCGGTGCATTATACATGACAGCTAGAGACTGAGTGTGAACGAATGGGGCCTTTGTTGTCTTTTCCTAGCGCTACCTCGCGCACATGCGGGGGGAGAGGGTTATTTCATGTGTGGCAGGGCTGCGACGGGAATGAATAAGGGCAGACAGTATGAATTGTGTACATGTGTATATATGTATAAGTCTGTGTGTGTATATATATGTATACGTTGAGATTTATAGGTATGTATAGGTGCGTGTGTGGACGTGTATGTATATACACGTGTATATGGGTGGGTTGGGCCATTCTTTCTTCAGTTTCCTTGCGCTACCTCGCTGACTCGGGAGACAGCGACAAAGTATAATAAAAAATGAATGTAAACTGCACAGCGGAATTACGTTTTCATGTTAAACTTTTTTTTTTTTTTTTTTCTACCAGACAACCCAGCCATGGGCCAATTAGGCTTCCTGGTGTCTGTCGTTCTTATGTAAACTCATGATATAAACAAGAATGATATTGAGGTTCATGAACAGACATACTTAAAACACATATGGTTCATATATATGAGATCGATACAAAAATGAAATGCATTTTTGTGAACCCCTGTTCAAATAAGCATGTACACACGTTACAAAGGGTAGAAACACTAGCAAGTGGATAGTGCCCGAATCGGTGCATCTAAGCTAGAGTGCGAGATTGAAAATACTACGTTACATTTTTGAAATTATGAAGGGAAAGAGGGGATCTCATTACGACTTATATGATCCTGCATAAGCTAAGTAATTAGGATGAAGGCTAATTAGAGCTGGAGTGGAAAAAGGTGGGGAACTTAAGTGGAAACTTAACGAGAAATCAAGAAAATAAAGATGAATAAGCAGAAACATTCCAGTAGAATCACTGACAACTGGAGTTTATTGCGTATTTAGTACGAACAAGGAAAGTGAATATTATCAAAAGGATGGACCATTTTATGTACATAACGACCAGGATAATATTGGTATTGGTTCACTTCTCTTTGTCACAAATAGGCAATAACTAATACTTTAACAAAAGATTACACAACTAAAAGTGATAAAGAGCAGCGTAACTTTATTTTGTGGGACTAAAACAAATGCTGTTTCGTAAAAATTACTGTGCTTATTGTAGAATAGTAACTCCGCGGTTTCGAAGCTCTGTTATCCTTTGTCTAATATGATTTTTCACAACCTAATCGTAAACACGGTACTGATAACGCAATCTATGACAGAAGCTCTGTACAACAAGAATAATTATCGTCCTTCGCATTTATTGAACAGACAATAAAATGCTGTAATTCTTAACCTTCAGTCATTCTTAATTGTAATTAGTTAAGATTTCTAGGGAGCAATAACTACCAATCGATGACTTAAATCGACAACTTGATATATTATATCAACACATACTCCAATTCTATCATTTTACTAATCATCTCAAACGTCAGCCATGTTTATGTTTGTGTACCTTGCCCTGCCGGCAGCCGTACATCCCCAGCAACCCATTCAAGACCCCAGTGAGGAAGCCGGCAGATATCCCGCGCCGGTTCTTGATCGAAGAGAAGGACTTCTGCCGCAGAAGGGACAACCTGCAGGTGGTGTCATATGTTCACTCGGCCATTAGCCGGGTCGACCAGCGAAGGGACACCAGACGCACCTGGGCTAACTCTTCTGCTTTCGGCATCAACATAGCCGTCGTGTTCATGGTGGGTCGAGCCAAAAACTATAGAGAGAAAAAGATTGTCGAAGAAGAGAGCAGACGATATCACGACATTGTACAGGTAAGCTGGACTTGATTTGATATTGCTTATTTGCGTTTATTATGATAATGTAGCGTAATAGCTGTATTAACAGAGATTAAAGGCATAAATGTTTCGATAAATCTACTTTTTCTTTAGCGAGAATAAAAATGTACAAATCTAGTGCGGCAAACAACCCTGTTTTAGATCTTACTTATACTTATCTAATATATTCTGATCCAAATGAATATCGTAATCTTAAGCTTTAAAGATTTTCTGAAATAACACGCAGATTCTCCCTCCAGCGTTTCCACCAGAGACTCGGTTAAAGAGTTAGCCCAATTCTTGTTCCAATACGTTGGTAGTAAGACTAGAGCACTGTACAAGTCAGGTTCTATGGACTCATGTTCACAATTGTGTATGTTATCGTACAGCTGAACCGTTGCAGGTTTATGTTCTTAGAAGTTAGTGCTTCATGAAGCTGTACAGAGCTTCTGTAGCATGTGTTTAGGACTAGTATGAACATAACACAGGACAAGAGAACCAGTTTGGTTTGTCGAATACTCGGTTGTACATGTGCTATACAAATGAACTGAAGACGGCAATCTCTTGAAATAATGACAGCTTTTTTCACACCATGTGGAAGAAACGAAAAAAAATTTGAGTCCTTAGAAGCAGAATATTATTCCTGAACCGCAGTGTGTATACTGATGTGTGTGATAGGATGTAAGCTGCTACCAATAGTTTTATCTGGTCTTAATGGCCTCATGAAACACCATTTCCCATGAGCCTCTGGGAAGTTATACCTCTTTGTCGTACAAAAACTACAGATATGTTAAACGTTGACACACCAGAATCTGATCTTGATTGCAACATATATTTAGCTTCCGTCTAAAACATCGATAAATTGATAAAACTACAGCTTGTAAATTTGTATTAGAGCTTAGACAGTTTCATAAGAAACTCTCATGAATTTTCATGAGATTATTGATTAACTACACCTTTCGTGTTTCACTTTATTTCTACTTATCTTCTGCAGGTCTTTATCACACATTTGAAACTCTTTAAGGACAACTCCCAAATATAATATTCTTTGTAAGGGTAAGATCCTCTTTAGCTGAAGGAGGATATTAAGGTCACCTGCTAACTATGTATTCCCTACAGGGTAACTACGCGGACCACTACCACCTGTTAAGCTATAAGGCCCTAGCCTCTCTACATTGGATCACTCGCCACTGTTCTCACGTTCCCTGGACGCTTCACGCAGACGACGACCTCCTCGTTGACACCTTCCTGCTGCAGAAGCTCATCCACGACCTGGATGACAAGTCTAAAGAGAAATTTATCTGTAAGCGGCTGGAAGGGTGGGTGCTGAGGAGGGGGAAATGGCAAGTGAGGGAGGAGGAATACCCACGTAGGACCTACCCGTCCTACTGCCAGGGTATCTTCTGGCTACTCGCCACCCACCAAGTACCAAAGCTTCTGCAGGCTTCTAAAGAAGTTGATTTTCTGTGGGTGGACGACGCGTATATAACCGGGGTGCTGGCTGAAAAGACTGAGACTACCATAAAAGACATAGATAGCAAACTGGCTGACACTTATTTTGAAAGGGCGGATATTGGGAAAAATGTAGCTTGGTACCATGTGATGGAAAACCGGGAGGAACTTTGGAAAAACATTACACATTATTACAAGAAATTATCCGCCAAAAGCGGCATAATAGATGGTTGAGTTATGGCCGACTTCACAACTCCACTTCTCCTACCAGTAAGAGGTCGTCAAATGATATTTGTACTGTACACAGATAATTCGAGATTCCATTAGCAAGTTATCTATATCAATCATTTATTTTACACACCTTTTCCTATGTAAATCTATCGTTAATGATAGAATTTCAAAAATCTTTAACTCATGTCTACCTCACCTGACGTTTGATGCTGTAAAGAGCGATATTCTAACCTGGTTTTAAAACGGAGGTTTCAGTTCCGTGTCCTGATAACCGCATCCTTAGATATTCAAACGACTTTATTATTTGATTACAATTATTGTTTCAACTCCACGGACATAATCCCTCAGGCTCCTCACCAGAATATTTCTTGTTTCATTCCATTGCATAATAATCACCGTGGCCTATAACATAAATCTTCTTACGTCATGAAAGTGTGATTGAAACTTAAATAGATTTTGAAATTCTCATCTTCCCTAATGTAATACTTCAAGATCACATAATTACATTACCTACTAAATTACACTATGAGTCCAACTGAGGAAGTACCACAACCATTGTGAGTCCTATTGGGGAAGTACCACCATCAGTGTGAGCCCAACTGGGGAAGTACCACAACCATTGTGAGTCCTCCCACAACCATTGTGAGTCCACCTGGGGAAGTACCACCATCAGTGTGGGTCCAACTGGGGAAGTACCGCAACCATTGAGTCCACCTGGGGAAATACTACCATCAGTGTGGGTCCAACTAGGGAAGTACCACAACCATTGCGAGTCCACCTGAGAAAGTACCACCATCAGTGTGGGTCCTACTGGGGAAGTATCGCAACCATTGTGAGGCCTCCTGGGGAAGTACCGCCATCAGTGTGTCCAACTGGGGAAGTACCACAACCATTTTGAGTCCTCCTGGGGAAGTACAACCATCAGTGTGGGCCCAACTGGGGAAGTACCACAACCATTGTGAGTCCACCTGGGGAAGTACCACCATCAGTGTGAGTCCAACTGGGGAAGTACCACAACCATTGTGAGTTCACCGGGGAAGTACCACCATCATTGTGTTCCACTTTGGGAAGTACCACATGTGGGTTCATATGGGGGAAGTAACACCATCACTGTAAGTCCACTTGGAGAAGTACTACTATCAGTAATGGTCCGTCTACGAAAGTAACAGAAACAGTTTAGATACACCTAGGGAAGTACCACCATTAGTGTAGGTTCATCTAGGAAAGTAACACCATCAGTGTGAGTGCCAGAACCAGTGCAAGTCCACTTGGGGAAGTACCACCATCAGTGTAGGTTAAACTGGGAAAGTACCAACACTAGATTGGGTTCAAGTGGTTAGTACCACCATCAGCTCAAATCCACCTGGGGAAATACCATCATCAATATAGGTTCATCTCGGGAAGTACCACCATCAGTGTGGGTTCATCTGGGAAAGTACCACCATCATTGTAGGTCCACCTGGGAAAGTACCACCATCTGTGTAGGACACCTGGGGAAGAACCACCATAAGTGTGGGTGCACCTGAGGAAGTACCACCATCAGGGTGGACCCACCTGAGGAAGTACCACCATCAGTGTGGGTCCACCTGAGGAAGTACCACCATCAGTATACATCTACATGGGGAAGTACCACATCAGTGTGGGTCCACCTGAGGAAGTACCACCACCAGTATACATCTACATGGGGAAGTACCACATCAGTGTGGGTCCACCTGAGGAAGTACAACCATTAATGTAGCTTCACCTTGGGAAGTACCACCGTAAGTGTGTGTCCACCTGGGGAAGTATCAACATCAATGTAGGTTCACCTTGGAAAGTACCACCATAAGTGGGGGTCCACCTGGGGAAATAACATCAATGGAGGTTCACCTGGGGAAGTACTACGATCATTGTGGGTCCACCTGGGGAAGTACTACGATCATTGTGGGTCCACCTGGGGAAGTACTACGATCATTGTGGGTCCACCTGGGGAAGTACTACGATCATTGTGGGTCCACCTGGGGAATATCACCAACAGTATAGTTCCACTAGGATAAGTACCACCTTCAGTGTTCGTCCACCTGGGAAAGTACCACCATCAGTGCAGGTGACCTGGGGAAGTACCACCATAAGTGTGGGTACAACATGGGAAGTACTATCAGTGTGGACCCACATGGGAAGTACCACCTTCAGTGTCGGTCCATCTGGGGAATCACCATCATCAGTGTGGTTCCACTTGGGGAAGTGCCACCATAAGTGTGGGTCTACCTGGGTAAGTACCATCATCAGTGTGGGTTCACCTTGAAAAGTGCCACCTAAATGTGGTTCCACCTGGGGAAGTACCAACATCAGTATGGGTTCACCTGGGCAAATACCACAATCAGTGTGGGTTCACCTGGGGAAGTACCACCATCAGTGTGGGTCCAGCTGGGCAAGTAACACCATCAGTGTGGGTCCACCAGGGTAAGTACCACAATCAGTGGGGTTACCTGAGAAAATACCACCATCAGTAGGTTTACCTGGTAAGTACCACCATCAGTGTGGGCCCAACTGGATATATGCATATATGCAGTTTGCATACTGTCAAGGGAGAGGTGCTGAAGAAGCAACTATACTATGTTATTACATCAAATTACACATCTAGTCATGCATAACACTTATGCAAGGGGTTTCTTTATTGATTTCAGTAGTGCATTCAGTACTATACAACCACATATCATGTTAAGAAATTACATTCTTTGAAGGTAAATAACAACCTCATTTCTTGGATATATAGTTACCTAACAAATAGACAATAATCTGTAGAATTTGAAAATGTTAAATCTCATTCCATATTTACGACCACTGGTGCTCCACAGGGCTGTGGTTTATCGTCTTTATTTTTAATTTTATATGCAAACGATTATACTAGTGACTACGGACTTTGTTCTGTTATCAAATATGCTGATGACACAGTAATGATTATTGATGAAATAAGTGATAAAAATGAACATGAATTTTAGGCTCAAGTGAATGACTTTGGTCAATAGTGTGACGAAAAATACTTGAATCTAAATATTAAAAAGAACAAAGAAATGTTGACTGACTTTCGCCAGAAGTAAAAGTGCAATGAACAACTGATCATCAAAGGAGAGCAAGTAGATAGTGCACACGATTATAAACTTTGATTATTGATGGTAGTCTAAATGGTGATGTTAACACTAAAAAGATTTATGGAAAATGTATGCAAAGAATGAATTTTCTCATGTTTTGAAAAACCTTAAGAAAACCTGTATAGCATCATACTATGCATATTTGAGTGTAAAAAGTAAAAATAATCTTGGGGTCATTGTAATCATAGCTTGTAAATTGGGTGCTAATGTAACTACACTTGATATACTCAAAATAGTTTCAAATTTAACTCACAGAATTATGAGTGATTATCACCATTCTATGAATAATAACTATGTGCTTTTAAGAAGAGGCAAAAGGTTGTCTTTTCCATTGCAAAAATCATGCAGACATTAGAATTCATTTGTACCAGTAAGGACTAAACTCTAATATCATATAAACTCAGACAGATGATTGTTCATTGTTTGTGAAAGTACTGATGTGGGCGTGTGTATGATAATGATGCTGAACTAAATCTGTTGTCTTTTAATGTATATGTATATTTTAGCTACTATACTTTAACTACTATACTCTCAGCACATTACTATACTCTCAGCTATACTATACTCTCAGCACATTAACATCCAAAAGGCTCTCTTTCTTGAGCCTATCAATTAACACGTAATCCAATAACGCTCTCTGGCAATCTCTCCTACTTACATACGTATACTTATGTATATCTCTTTTTAAACCAGGTATTCCCAATCACCGGTCCTTTTTCAGCACACATATCTACAAGCTCTTCACCATTTCCATTTAAAACACTGAACACCCTATGTACACCAATCATTCCCTCAACTACTACATTACTCACCTTTGCATTTAAATCACCCATCACTATAACCTGGTCTCGGGCATTATAACTGCTAACACACTCACTCAGCTGCTCCCAAAACACTTGCCTCTCATGATCTTTCTTCTCATGCCCAGGTGCACTACTCCTGTTTCAGGAGTAGTGCTAATCCTTCCTTTGCTCTTTTCCTCTCACCAACTCCTGACTTTTCAGAAAAGAAGAATGTTGGGGTGAAGAGAGTGGTGAGAGTAAGTGAGCTTGGGAAGGAGACTTGTGTGAGGAAGTATCAGGAGAGACTGAGTGCAGAATGGAAAAATGTGAGAGCAAAGGACGTAAGGGGAGTCGGGGAGGAATGGGATGTATTTAGGGAAGCAGTGATGGCTCGCGCAAAAGATGCTTGTGGCATGAAAAACGTGGGCAGATTAGAAAGGATAGCGAGTGGCGGGATGAAGAAGTAAGATTATTGGCGAAAGAGAAGAGAGAAGCATTTGGACGAGTTTTGCAGGGAAATAGTGAAAATGACCGGAAGATGTATAAAAGAAAGAGGCAGGAGGTCAAGAGAAAGGTGCAAGAGGTGAAAAGGAGGGCAAATGAGAGTTGGGGTGAGAGAGTATCATCAAATCTTAGGGGGAATAAAAAGATGTTTTGGAAGGAGGTAAATAAAGTATGTAAGACAAGAGAACAAATGGGAACATCGGTGAAGGGGGCTAATGGGGAGGTAACAACAAGAAATGGTGATGTGAGGAGATGGAGTGAGTATTTTGAAAGTTTGTTGAATGTGTTAGATGATAGAGTGGCAGATATAGGGTGTTTTGGTCGAGATGGTGTGCGAAGTGAGAGGGTCAGGGAAATGGTTTGTTAATTTGCGGAAGAGGAAAGCCGGCAAGGCAGCGGGTTTGGATGGTATTGCAGTGGAACTGATTAAAAAAGGGAGTGACTGTGTTGTTGACTGGTTCGTGAGGATATTCAGTGTATGTATGGCTCATGGTGAAGTACCTGAGGATTGGCAGAATGCATGCATTGTGCCATTGTACGAAGGAAAAGGGGATAAAGGTGAGTGTTCAAATCACAGAGGTATAAGTCTGTTGAGTATTCTTAGGAAATTATATGGGTGGGTACTGATTGAGAGGGTGAAGACATGTACAGAGCATCAGATTGGGGAAGAGCAGTGTGGTTTCAGAAGTGGTAGAGGATGTGTGGATCAGGTGTTTGCTTTGAAGAATGTATGTGAGAAATACTTAGAAAAACAAATGGATTTGTATGTAGCATTTATGGATCTGGAGAAGGCATATGATAGAGTTGATCGAGATGCTCTGTGGAAGGTATTAAGAGTGGTGTGGGAGGCAAGTTGCTAGAAGCAGTGAAAAGTCTTTATCGAGGATGTAAGGCATGTGTATGAGTAAGAAGAGAGGAAAGTGATTGGTTCCCAGTGAGTGTCGGTTTGCGGCAGGGTGCGTGATGTCTCCATGGTTGTTTAATTTGTTTATGGATGGGGTTGTTAGGGAGGTGAATGCAAGAGTTTTGGAGAGAGGGGCAAGTATGCACCCCGTTGTGGATGAGAGAGCTTGTGAAGTGAGTCAGTTGTTGTTCGCTGATGATACAGCGCTGGTGGCTGATTCGGGTGTGTGAGAGAAGAAAGCTGAGAGTAAATGTGAATAAGAAGCAAGGTTATTAGGTACAGTAGGGTTGAGGGACAAGTCAACTGGGAGATAAGTTTGAATGGGGAAAAACTGGAGGAAGTGAAGTGTTTTAGATATCTGAGATCGGATTTAACAGCGGATGGAACCATGGAAGCGGAATTGAGTCACAGGGTGGGGGAGGGGGCGAAGGTTCTGGGAGCGTTGAGGAATGTGTGGAGGGCGAGAACATTAACTCGGAGAGCAAAAATGGGTATGTTTGAAGGAATAGTGGTTCCAACAATGTTATATGGTTGCGAGGCGTGGGCTATAGATAGGGTTGTGCGAAGGAGGGTGGATGTGTTGGAAATAAGATGTTTGCGGACAATATGTGGTGTGAGGTGGTTTGATCGGGTAAGTGATGAAAGGGTAAGAGAGATGTGTGGTAATAAAAAGAGTGTGGTTGAGAGAGCAGAAGAGGGTGTATCAAAATGGTTTGGTCACATGGAGAAAATGAGTGAGGAAGATTGATAAAGAGGATACATGTGTCAGAGGGGGAGGGAACGAGAAGTGGGAGACCAAATTGGAGGTGGAACGATGGAGTGAAAAAGATTTTGAGCGATCGAGGCCTGACATGCAGGAGGGTGAAAGGCGTGCAAGGAATAGAGTGAATTGATGTGGTATACCGGAGTCGACGTGCTGTCAATGGATTGAACCAGGGCATGTGAAGTGCCGGGTGAACCATGGGAAGTTTTGTAAGGACTAGATGTGGAAGAGGAGCTGTGGTTTCGGTGCATTACACATGACAGCTAGAGACTGTGAACGAATGTTGTCTTTGTTGTCTTTTCCTAGCGCTACCTCTCGTGCGATAGGGGGGAGGGGGAGGGGGGTGCGGGGTGCCATTTCATGTGGGGCGGGGTGTCGACGGGAATGGCTGAGGGCAGCAAGTATGAATATGTACATGTGTATATATGTATTTGTCTGTGTATGTATGTGTATATATACAGTGAAATGTATAGGTATGTATATGTGCGTGTGTGGGCGTGTATGTATATACATGTGTATGTGGGTGGGTTGGGCCATTCTTTCGTCTGTTTCCTTACCCTGCCTCACTAACGCGGGAGACAGCGACAAAGTATAATAATAAAAAGAAAATAATGATAATAATGCTAATAATAATAATAATAGTAACAATAATAATAATAATAATGATAATAACCATAATGATAATAATTATAATAGTATTAATAATAACAATAATAATAATAATAATAATAATAATAATAATAATAATGATAATGATAATAATAATAATTATAATAACACTAATAATAATGAAAATAATGATGATAATAATAATAATAATAATGATAATAATAATAATGATAATAATAATAATAATATTATTATTATCCCCGGGGATAGGGGATTAAGAATACTTCCCACGTATTCCCTGCGTGTCGTAGAAGGCGACTAAAAGGGGAGGGAGCGGGGGGCTGGAAATCCTCCCCTCTCTCTTTTTTTTTTTTTTTTTTTTCTCCAAAAGAAGGAACAGAGGGGGCCAGGTGATAGGCCCAGTCCTCTGTTCCTAACGCTACCTCGCTAACGCGGGAAATGGCGAATAGTTTAAAAGAAAAAAAAAAGAAAGAATAATAATAATAATAATAATAATAATAATAATAATAATAATAATAATAATAATAATTATTATTATTATTATTATTATTATTATCATTATTATTATTATTGGTTCACCTGAGGAAGTACTATAATCAGTGTGGGTTACATGAGGAAGTACCACCATATGTGTGGGTTCACCAGTGGAAGTACTACCATCAGTGTGGACCCAAAAGGGGAAGTACCACCACCAGTGCAGTTCCACCCGGGGAAGTGCCACCATCGATGTGAAGTGCCACCATCATGAAGGTCACCACGGGGAAGTGCCACCATCGATGTGGGTCTACTTGGGAAGTGCCACCATCAGTGAAGGTTCACCAAGGAAAGTGCCACCATCAGTTTGGTTCCACCTGGGGAAATACCACCAATTTAGGTCCACCTGGGGAAGTACTACCATCATTGTAAATCCACCTGGGGAAGTACCACAATCAGTTTGGGTCCAATTGGAGAAGTACTACCGTTAGTGTGGGTCCACCTAGGGAAGTACCACAACCAGTGTGGGTTCACCTTGGGAAGTACCACTATCAGTGTGGGTTCACCTGGGGAAGTACCACTATTAGTGTGGGTTCACCCGGGGAAGTACCAGTATCAGTGTGGGTTCACCTGGGGAAGTACCAGTATCAGTGTGGGTTCACCTGGGGAAGTACCAGTATCAGTGTGGGTTCACCTGGGGAAGTACCAGTATCAGTGTGGGTTCACCCGGGGAAGTACCAGTATCAGTGTGGGTTCACCTGGGGAAGTACCAGTATCAGTGTGGGTTCACCTGGGGAAGTACCAGTATCAGTGTGGGTTCACCTGGGGAAGTACCAGTATCAGTGTGGGTTCACCTGGGGAAGTACCAGTATCAGTGTGGGTTCACCTGGGGAAGTACCAGTATCAGTGTGGGTTCACCTGGGGAAGTACCAGTATCAGTGTGGGTTCACCCGGGGAAGTACCAGTATCAGTGTGGGTTCACCTGGGGAAGTACCAGTATCAGTGTGGGTTCACCTGGGGAAGTACCAGTATCAGTGTGGGTTCACCCGGGGAAGTACCAGTATCAGTGTGGGTTCACCCGGGGAAGTACCAGTATCAGTGTGGGTTCACCCGGGGAAGTACCAGTATCAGTGTGGGTTCACCTGGGGAAGTACCAGTATCAGTGTGGGTTCACCTGGGGAAGTACCAGTATCAGTGTGGGTTCACCTGGGGAAGTACCAGTCTCAGTGTGGGTTCATGTGTAGCGACTGTCAACGTGAGACATGCTCGGGTCAGTGTGTATACGCGGGTGTGTCCTGAGGTCCCGCCTAAAGACACCGCTGAAGGCGCCAAGGAACATCCCCGACCCCCAACCCTGGCTAGATGTTCTTGGTGGGATGCGCTCCACCATACGTTTTACCCAGTAATAATGTTCCTTGCTTTATTTCACTGGTGCTATGGCTCTTGTTATCACTTTGACCCGTCATTCACTTCCATCACCAGTGTCAGATCTTTGGTGATGTATGAAGCGTATATCGTAGTCTAGATGACACACACACACACACACACACACACACACACACACACACACACACACACACAGCAGATACTTATTGCTGAATCACCTATAGTTTATCACACGAACGAGAGTCACTAACAGATGGGGTTGGCAGACATCGATGGAATTATTTACCAATTTGAGCGGATGAAAGCAGTACTTAATAATACGCTCAAGAACCGAGTTGGCAAATATTTCGGTTCAAGTCCACGAAATGATTTTTTTGGCGTCTCCTTAGTGTATTGACAATTCCCAAGTTATTCGCTTTGATTGATCTGTATTCCTTATATAACTTCTTCTACACTCATCTGTCTCTGATATCTTACTTTTACCACACTAACCTGTAAGTCTCTGATATCTTACTTTTACCACACTAACCTGTAAGTCTCTGATATCTTACTTTTACCACACTATCCTGTAAGTCTCTGATATCTTACTTTTACCACACTAACCTGTAAGTCTCTGATATCTTACTTTTACCACACTAACCTGTAAGTCTCTGATATCTTACTTTTACCACACTAACCTGTAAGTCTCTGATATCTTACTTTTACCACACTAACCTGTAAGTCTCTGATATCTTTCATTAACACAAACAGCTTCCAAAGGACCCACTGGTCTGTTGCTGTTTGAATTCCTTCGTAACCTGTCCTTTTATCACACCTTCGGTCCACATCTCCCTCAATGCTTCGTGGCTTTACACAGTGTAACAGCCTAACGATTCCCCCACGGTAACTACTTTGTTTTACTGTTTCAGCTCCGTTAACCTGTGGTGTCCCTTACTTGTGTCACATCACATACTCTCTCCCTTCTCTTCATAAACGTCTCTCTCTCTCTCTCTCTCTCTCTCTCTCTCTCTCTCTCTCTCTCTCTCTCTCTCTCTCTCTCTCTCTCTCTCCATATTCTAACCCATTCATCCTCTTGCTCATGATTCCACTCTGAATCTTTCAACTCACTTTCCCTTCCTCTTCCTTCTTCAAATACTCGTTCTCTGTCCCGTATGACTTGGTGTGACAAAATATGTCCACGTAAGAACGCACGTGAGGCAATCATTTTGTCATTCCATTCATGCTAGGATACAAACAGTGATTGGAACACGGAATAAGTCGTACGAGTTAACGAGGTTGCTAATATTTTCCATAACAAACTGAAAAATGTTTTTGGGATTCTCGAGTGCAATTTGTTGATAACGATATTGCTATAATGCAGGTACCTAGCCGTGCTGTAGAGTGTGTCCATATAAATATTAAGATTAAAACATGAAGTTAAAGTGAATTACTCTGGGTATCGCTTAATTTCCATCTGCTTACTATGCAAATTCAACCAAATTGCTTCCTTGTATGCTCCACCTGCGCAGGCACGTCACCACATACCATCCTTGTGTGAACATCTGCAGTAGAAAACAATTTTATTGACTGTACCATTAAGTCTGGTGGAGAAAACCTGCTATAACGATCATAAACAACCAGAGTTAGAATCTGGTGCACAAACAGCAGATGTGATGTGTTATTTGCACTTTTTTGTGATATGATATAGTTATTGATGTGATGCGATACTTGAAAGTAATGTGATGTGGTATCTGCATGATATGTTATATGATATAGTTATTGATGTGATGTGATACCTGCAAATAATGTGATGTGATATCTGCATGTTATGTGATATGATAATTATTGATGTGATGTGACATCTGCATGTGATATGATATAGTTATTGATGTGATGCGATACTTGAAAGTAATGTGATGTGGTATCTGCATGATATGTGATATGATATAGTTATAGATGTGATGTGATACCTGCAAATAATGTGATGTGATATCTGCATGCTATGTGATATGATGCAATTATTGATGTGATGTGACATCTGCATGTGATATGATATAGTTATTGATGTGATGCGATACCTGTAAGTAATGATGTGATATGATATAGTTATTGTAATATGATACCTGTAAGTGATGTGACGTGAAATATATAAGTTATGTGATATGATATAGTTAATGATGTGATGTAATACCTGTAAGTATTATAATGTGATATCTGAATGCTATGTGATATGATATAGTTATTGATGTGATGTGATACCTGTAATATAATGTGATATCTGCATGTTGTGTGATATATAGTTATTGATGTGATGTGATACCTGTAGGTATAATGATGATATCTGCATGTTATGTGATATGATATAGTTATTGATGAGATATGATACTTTCAAGTAATGTGATGTGATATCTGCATGTTATGTGATATGATATAGTTATTGATGTGATGTGATACCTATAAGTAATGTGATGTGATATATGCAAGTTATATGATATGATATAGTTATTGATGTGATGTGATACCTGTAAGTAATATGATGTGATATATGTAAGTTATGCGATATGATATAGTTATTGATGTGATGTGATGCCTGTAAGTAATGTTATGTGATATCTGCATGTTATGTGATATGATATAGTTATTGATGTGATGTGATACCTGTAAGAAATGTGATGTGATATCCGCATGTTATATGATGATATAGTTATTGATGTGATGTGATGCCTGTAAATAATGTGATGTGATATATGTAAGTTATGGGATATGATATAGTTATTGATGTGATGTGATAACTGTAAGTAATGTGATGTGATATATGTAAGCTGTGTGATATATAGTTATTGATGTGATACCTGTAAGTGATGATGTGATATCTGCATGTTATGTGAAATGATATAGTTAGCGATGTGATGTTATATCTGCATCTTATGTGATATATATTCATTGATGTGATGTGATACCTGTAAGTTATATGATATGATATAGTTAGTGATGTGATACCTGTAAGTAATATGATGTGACATCTGCATGTTATGTGATATGATACAGTTATTGATGTGATGTGATACCTGTAAGTATTGTGATGTGATATCTGCATGCTATGTGATATGATGTAGTTAGTGATGTGATGTGATATCTGCATCTTATGTAATGATATATTCATTGATGTAATGTGATACGTGTAACATGATGTGATATCTGCATGTTATGAGATATGATATAGTTATTGATGTGATGTGATACCTGTAAGTAATGTGAAGTGATATATGAAACTTACGTGATATGATATAGTTATTCATGTGATGCGATACCTGAAATGAATGTGATGTGGTGTCTGCATGTTATGTGATATGATATAGTTAATGATGTGATGTGATGTGATACCTGTAAGTAATGTGATGTGATATCTGCATGTTATGCGATATGATATAGTGATGTGATGTGATACTGCATCTTATGTGATGATATATTCATTGATGTGATGTGATACCTGTAAGTAATGTGATGTGATATCTGCATGTTATGTGATGTGATACAGTTATTGATGTGATGTGATACCTGTAAGTAATGTGATGAGATATATGAAACTTACGTGATATGACATAGTTATTGATGTGACGCCTGACCTGTAAGTAATGTGATGTGATATCTGCATGTTATGTGATATGACATTGTTAGTGATGTGACGTGATACTTGTAAGTAATATGGTGATACCTGCATGTTATGTGATATGATATAGTTAATGATGTGATGTGATACCTGTAAGTAATGTGATGTGATATCTGCATATTATGTGATATGATATAGTTATTGATGTGATGTGATACTTGTAAGTAATGTGATGTGATATCTGCATGTTATGTGATACGATTTAGTTATTGATGTGATGTGATATCTGCATGTTATGTGATATATAGTTACTGATGTGAGGTGATACCTGTAATCAATGTGATGTGATATCTGCATGTTATGTGATATGATATAGTTATTGATGTGATGTGATACCTGTAAGTAATGTGATGTGATATTTGGATGTTATGTGATATGATATAGTTACTGATGTGATGTGATATCTGTAAGTAATGTGATGTTATATCTGCATGTTGTGTGATATGATATAGTTATTGATGTGATATGATACCTGTAAGAATGTGATGAAATATCTGCATGTTAAGTGATGTGATATAGTTATTGATGTGATGTGATATCTGTAAATAATGTGATGTGATATCTGCATGTTATGCGATATGATATAGTTATTGATGTGATACCTGTAAGTAATGTGATGTGATATCTGTAAGTTATGTGATATGATATAGTTATTGATGATGTGATGTCTGAAAGTAATACGATGTGATATCTACAATAAAAGCGATGTGATACCTGTAAATAATGTGATATGTGTGAGTAGTGTGATGTGATTCTACAATTATAGCGATGTAGTACCTGTAAGTAAAGAAATGTGATATCTGTAAGGGAAGTGATGCGATATCTGTAAGTAATGTAATGTGATATGTGTAAGTAAAGCGATGTGATACCTGTAAGTAATGTGATGTGATATTTGTAAGTAATGTAATATGATACCTGCCAGTAATGTGATGTGGTATATGTAAGTAATGTGATATCTGTAAGTAATTGAATGTGACATTCATAAGTAAAGTGATACTATATCATTAAGTAATGTGGTGTGATGTCTGCAAATAATGTGATGTGATATCTGTAAGTAATGAAATATGACATCAGTCGGTAATGTGGTATTTGTAATTAATGCGATATCTGTAAGTAATGAAGTGTGATAGCAGTTAGTGATGTGATGCGATAACTATAAGTAATGTGATATCTTTAAGTAATGTAAAATGATACCTGTCAGTAATGTGATGTGACATCTGTAAGTACATCTGTAAGTAAAGTGATGCGATATCTATGAATAATGCAATGTGATATCTGTCAGTCATGTGATGGAGTGTTTGTCAGTAATGTTTTGTGATATCTGTAAAATGATGTGATATCTGTAAGCAATGTGATGTGATATATATCAATAAAGTGATATCTCTAAGTAATGCAGGGGAAATTTGAAAATAATGTAATGTGATAATTGTAAATAAAGTGATATCTGCATATATGTGACATGATATAGTTATTGATGTGATGTGATACCTGTAAGTAATGTGATGTGTTATATGTAAGTTACGTGATATGATATAGTTGTTGATGTGATGTGATACCTGTAAGTAATGTGATGTGATATTTGGATGTTATGTGATATGATATAGTTGTTGATGTGATGTGATACCTGTAAGTAATGTGATGTGACATATGTAAATTATGTGATATGATATAATTATTGATGTGATGTGATACCTGTAAGTAACGTGATGTTATATCTGCATGTTGTGTGATATGACATAGTTATCGATGTGATATGATACCCGTAAGTAAAGTTATATGATATCTGTAAGTAAAGAGATGCGATATCTAAACAATGTGATGTGATAACTGCAAGTAATGTGATGTGATGCCTGCAAGTAACATCATGTGATATCTGTAAGTAATGTGATATCTGTAAGTAAAGTAATGTGATATCTGTAAGTAATGTAATATGATAACTAAGTAAAGTGGTGTGATATCTGTAAATCAAGGATGTGATATCTGTAAGTAATGTAATGTTATAAATGTGAGCAAAGTGATGTCATATAAAGAGAATCTAATACTTTAAACAGAAAAGATATAAACGGAATCTAACACTTTAAACAAAGATATAAACAATCTAGCACTTTCAACAGAAGGATATAAAAGGAATCCAACACTTTAAACAAAAATATAAACAATCTAAAACTTTAAATAAAGATATAAATAGAATCTAACACTTTAACAGAAAGATATAAGGGGCACCTAACACTTTCAATAAAGATATAAACAGAATCTAACACATTAAAGAGAAAGACATAAACGGAATTAACACTTTAAACAGAAAGATATAAACGGAATTTAACACTTTAAACAAAAGGTAGATATAAACAGAATCTAACACTTTAAACAAAGATATAAACAATCTAGCACTTTCAACAGAAGGATATAAAAGGAATCCAACACTTTAAACAAAAATATAAACAGAATCTAAAACTTTAAATAAAGATATAAATAGAATCTAACACTTTAACAGAAAGATATAAAGGGGACCTAACACTTTCAATAAAGATATAAACAGAATCTAACACATGAAAGAGAAAGACATAAACGGAATTAACACTTTAAACAGAAAGATATAAACGGAATTTAACACTTTAAACTAAAGGTAGATATAAACAGAATCTAACGCTTTAAACAAAGATATACAAAGAATCTAACCCTTTAAACAGAAAGATATAAACGGAACCTAACACTTTAAACAGAAAGATATAAACGGAATCTAACACTTTATACAAAAGGTAGATATAAACAGAATCTAACACTTTAAACAAAAAGACATAAACGGAATCTAACACTTTAAACAAAAGGTAGATATAAACAGAATCTAACACTCTAAACAAAGATATACAAAGAATCAAACCCTTTAAACAGAAAGATGTAAACGGAACCTAACACTTTAAACAGAAAGATATAAACGGAATCTAACACTTTATACAAAAGGTAGATATAAACAGAATCTAACACTTTAAACAAAAAGACAAACGGAATCTAACACTTTAAACAAAGATATATACGGAATTTAACGCTTTAAACTAAAGGTAGATATAAACAGAATCTAACACTTTAAACAAAGATATACAAAGAATCTAACCCTTTAAACAGAAAGATATAAATGGAATCTAATACTTTAAACAAAAGGTAGATATAAACAGAATCTAACACTTTAAACAAAAGGTAGATATATACAAAATCTAACACTTTAAACAAAGATATACAAAGAATCTAACACTTTAAACAGAAAGACACAAACTGAATCTAGCACTTTAAGCAAAAGGTAGATATAAACAGAATCTAACACTTTAAACAAAGAAATGCAAAGAATCTAACCCTTTAAACAGAAAGATATAAACGGAATCTAACACTTTAAACGAAAGGTAGATATAAACAGAATCTAACACTATAACCAAAGATATAGAAAGAGTCTAGTACTTTAAACAGAGAGACATAAATGGAATCTAACACTTTAAATACAAAGATGTAAACGGAATCTAACATTTCCAACAAAGATATAAATAGAATCTAACAATCTAAACAGAAAGATATAAACAGAATCTAACATGTTAAACAGAAAGACATAAACAGAACCTAACACTTTAAAGAGAAAGATATAAACGGAATCTAACACTTTAAACAGAAAGATATAAACAACTTTGAAAATGCATTAGATATTTTTTCATTACAAAATACTTTCTTGATAGCAACCTTATCTAATTTACACCATTATCAGTGATGAGTCTCACATTGGCTTCTATCAAGGTTGAATAGTGGTGACGAAAAACCAGAACAAGCAAAAATGTTCACTTTCTGAGCCTAACCAGTGAGGTTAGTTTGATGTAACACCTTATAAATATAACTCGCTTATCATATGTGAATTTCACCTTATAAAGGCTAATAACTCAGTAGTTGTTCAAATGAAAACCTTCCATGAATTGGTACGGACCCAGTAATGTCACTACAATATAGATCTGATACAATTATTCAAAGGCGATTTGAGTGTCATCTAAAATAGTCAAAGGCTCGAGCAATCTTGATCGAAGCAGCAAGGTGAAGCGAGAACAGTGTGATTTCGTCCGTGGTAAACGGATACAAACACAGAAGGAAACGTTTAGCTTCGCATTGAAAAATGTACTTTTGCATCAACAGGATTGTCAAAATGTGGAAACACGTGCAGTGAAGAATGACTGAGAACAGCACCACAACTCCTCTGAAAAACAGACCTGATTCGCTTCATGTTCACCACAGACAAGTATGAGTCTCTCCCGGGATACATGGTTGGTCGTATGTCACTCTCATATTTCTATTCTTATTCTTCCAACACTGATATCATTGTTTCCGGTCTCCTCACCAACAGTGTCACAAATATTCTGAAGACGGGCCACCCGTCTGCTGGCGTCTGTTTTCTCCTGTATACCCGGATTATGCTTCCCATTTTCATTCATACCCTCCGCTAAGCGTCCTCCCTCTCCCCCAATCACATGTATCTGATATGCGACCACACAGACCGCCAGCAGTTTGTTTCAGGCGAGCGCAGGGGCTGAGGGAGCTCTCGTTTGTCCTGACCCCCGCGAGACGTAGGATTATTACCGAGCTACTGCTGAACAAAACACTGCATCACAACGGAGCAAGGCTAGAAATTCGAATATGGCTAACATCTTCAGAATGAAGTGGGCGAAGCTGGCAAGTAAGTCCGGATCTTACTTTCAGATACCTTCGGTAGGCTTCCATGTGTGGTGCTAGATGATAAAGTATGCAGCGGGGAGGGGTAATGTGATAAGCTGTACCATACCGGAGGGGCACCAGGTGAGTATAGTGCTACAACGGAGAGCAGTGCAGCCAGTGGAGAGGCCATGAGGCTTTCTCGTAAGACTGAGACATCCTAGGAGGGTGAGGAGTCACAAGGGAATGGCAAGAGGGCGCCATGTAGGTAGGGTGATCAGGAGAGGAAATACAGGCGGTAGCAGGAGGCAGGGAGAGGTGACGTGAGGAGAGGCGCTATAAGGGATGACGAGGAGTGAGGAATGGAAACACATGGCCAGGACTGATACACACCAGGGGGAGCTGCCTTGGGGAGGGAGGATGGGAGGAGGAGAGTGTCAAAAGGTGCACCAAAAGGGAGATGGCAAATGCACATTGGTGTTCTCAGACACGCGTACACACTGAGGAAGCAGTGAAGAGTCGTACTGTTTACTGCTAATCGTGGACAGCTTCGTTTATCGTCTTGCGACGTGGAAAGAACAAGCGAGAAAGAGTGTCCTGTAACATAAACAGAGTGTTGTAACTACCGCATAGTGTGGACAGATTACAAGACAAGGGGTTTCCTGTCAGATAAATGGAGTGTTGTAACTGTTGTGCAGTGTGGACATTGTTAGATGAGACAGAAGCGACAGATCCGACAGAGGTATGACTGTTGTTACCCATCCTTCGTCTAGATTATAGCGAAGGACAAAGAATATAAGAGTGTAGGAAGGGATAAATGATGTAGGGAAAGTCGCACATAATATATTAATGTTCTAATGTGATTAGACGAGAAAATGGGGCATCACTCAGTAGGGTGTTGGTTGGCTATTTTTCTATCATCAGTTATATTATCTTACGGAAATTTAGAGGTTATATCAGCAGTGATTAAGGAGAGGGATGTGCTAAGGATGCGATAAGTTAACAGAACTCAGATATCAGAGGAAAATTTGTCCTTCTAAAGAGGCAACTCGGATAGAAAAGATAAACAGTGCGAGTAAATGTTTAAGTATATAGTACAATATAATCATTAAGAGAGAATTTGATAGGAGGAACTGATGGCGATGGTCATAAATCTGGATAAAGATGAACTAAAAAGAAAATGTATTCGAGTTTAAGACGGTGTCCATTGTTACGGAGCCCAGAGTTAGGGTGACCACATGGAAATTCCTAGGAAGGATCTTGGAAATTCCTCAGAGAACGAGAAAAATCAAACGACTGGAAAGAGTTTTGATACAACAAACATGATATATATGGGGTCAGTAAGTAAGGAAGCATGTAAACTAGAATGCGAAAATACTTGGAGACCTGCTGCTGCGCAGTAAATAGACAGGAAACTGTAAACGAGTTCAAGATGGAGGCTGTTAATGAGTGATGCGTAGACTATGATGGCAAGATGTAAGAAGAACAGAGCGTGAGTAATGGACATAGGGAGCTAAAAGATGTTTCCCTGAACATGATACCAAGCTCCGGCGTGGACAACAGGTATAATGACTCAGCCAACGATATAGTAAGACCCGGTATTTATCAGCAGAGTGGAAACAAAGTTGAATGAGAGAGAGAGAGATCAATAATGATATTTGAAGCGACTGAGTATTTCACTAAGTCTTCGAAGGCAAGTGGATATAAGATACGATGATCACTAAAGACATCAGGCATGAAAGTGACCATCTTAGAAGTGAACAAACGAGAAGACCCAACATTAAATAATAATAACACGGTAGGAGGATCCATATATCTTATTCTCAGAAGGGAATCGAGTACCCTGGCAATGTAGAGTCTGGTAACATACATACGATGAGAAACTGTGCAGAAAGTTTACTGACGAACAAGGAAGGAGTCTGTGGAAAAGAAGCAATGAAGAAATTGAAAGGTCAGAAGAGGATGGAGAATACAGAAAAATCAGAGCCCACCAAGACACCCATACTGGCGGGACGACGGCAAGTGGTACACAGTAAGACGCACCAACTAACAATTAACAATGAAAAGAAAAGGAAATTAAGGGATGGGGCACTTCGAGTGTAGAACACAAGGCACAACGCCACTCACAGTTATCTACATGTTTCCTGTGAAGGTGACTTTCCATATAGGTAAATGGATGTGTCACGAACACCTACCCCAAGTCCTGCCTCACCCCGTGACCTGACCTGCCAGTAGGAAAATATCACATCCCTTCACTTGGCATTGACCCATCACGTAATGCTAATACCTCTTGTAGTACATACCACATTCGAAGTACTAGTAGGACATGCCACATTCGAAGTACCTCTAGTAGTACATACCACATTCGAAGTACCCCTAGTAGTACATGCCACATTCGAAGTACCTCTAGTAGTACATACCACATTCGAAGTACCTCTAGTAGTACATACCCCATTCGAAGTACCTCTAGTAGTACATACCACATTCGAAGTACCCCTAGTAGTACATGCCACATTCGAAGTACCTCTAGTAGTACATACCACATTCGAAGTACCTCTAGTAGTACATACCCCATTCGAAGTACCTCTAGTAGCACATACCACATTCGAAGTACTAGTAGGACATGCCACATTCGAAGTACCTCTAGTAGTACATACCACATTCGAAGTACCCCTAGTAGTACATGCCACATTCGAAGTACCTCTAGTAGTACATACCACATTCGAAGTACCTCTAGTAGTACATACCCCATTCGAAGTACCTCTAGTAGTACATGCCACATTCGAAGTATCTCTAGTAGTACATACCACATTCGAAGTACCTCCAGTAGGACATGCCACATTCATAGTACCTCTAGTAGTACATGCCACATTCGAGGTACCTCTAGTAGTACATACCACATTCGAAGTACCTCTAGTAGGACATGCCACATTCATAGTACCTCTAGTAGTACATGCCACATTCGAAGTATCTCTAGTAGTACATACCACATTCGAAGTACCTCCAGTAGGACATGCCACATTCATAGTACCTCTAGTAGTACATGCCACATTCGAGGTACCTCTAGTAGTACATACCACATTCGAAGTACCTCTAGTAGGACATGCCACATTCATAGTACCTCTAGTAGTACATGCCACATTCGAAGTATCTCTAGTAGTACATACCACATTCGAAGTACCTCTAGTAGGACATGCCACATTCATAGTACCTCTAGTAGTACATGCCACATTCGAGGTACCTCTAGTAGTACATGCCACATTCGAGGTACCTCTAGTAGGACATGCCACATTCATAGTACCTCTAGTAGTACATGCCACATTCGAGGTACCTCTAGTAGTACATGCCACATTCGAAGTACCTTTAGTAGTACATGTGACATTCCTAGTACCTCTTGTAGTATATGTCACATTCCTAGTACCTCCAGAAGTACATGTCACATTCCTAGTACCTCCAGAAGTACATTTCACATTCCTAGTACCTTTAGTAGTACATGTCACATTCCTAGTACCTCTAATAGTACATGTCACATTCCTAGTAGGTCTAGTAGTACATGTCACATTCCGAGAACCTCTAGTGGTACATGTCACATTAATGTACATCTAGTAGTACATGTCACATTCCTAGTACCTCTAGTAGTATGTCACATTCCTAGTACCTTTAGCAGTACATGTCACATTCCTAGTACCTCTAGTAGTACATGTCACATTCCAAGTAGCTCTAGTAGTACATAACACATTCCTAGTAGCTCTTGTAATAGATGCCACATTCCCAGTAGCACTAGTAGTAAATGCCACATTCCTAGTAGTTCTAGTAGTAGATGCCACATTTCTAGTAGCACTAGTAGTAGATGCCACATTCCTAGTAGCACTAGTAGTAGATGCCACATTCCTAGTAGCTCTAGTAGTAGATGTCACATTCTTAGTACCTCCAGAAGTACATGTCACATTCCTAGTACCTTTAGTAGTACATGTCACATTCCTAGTAGGTCTAGTAGTACATGTCACATTCCTAGTAGGTCTAGTAGTACATGTCACATTCCTAGTACCTCTAGTAGTACATGTCACATTACTAGTAACTAGTAATACATGTACCATTCCTAGTAGCTCTAGTAGTACATGTCACATTCATAATACCTCCAGTAGAACAAGTCACATTCCTGGTAGCTCTAGTAGTACATGTCACATTCATAATACCTCCAGTAGAACAAGTCACATTCCTGGTAGCTCTAGTAGTACATGTCACATTCCTAGTATCTCTAGTAGTAAATGTCACATTCCTGGTACCTCTAGTAGTACATGCCACATTCCTAGTAGCTTTAGTAGTACATGTCACATTCCTAGTACCTCTAGTACTAGATGCCATATTCGTAGTAACTCTAGTAGCACATGTCACATTCCTAGTATCTCTAATAGTATAAGTCACATTCTAAGTACCTCTAATAGTAGATGCCATATTTCTAGTACCTTTAGTAGTACATGTCTCATTCCTAGTACCTCTAGTAGTACATGTCACATTCATAGTACCTCTAGTAGTACATGTCACATTCATAGTACCTCTAATAGTACATGCCACATTCCTATACCTCTAGAAGTATATGCCACATTCCTAGCACATCTAGTATTAGATGTCATATTCCTAGTACCTGTAGTAGCACAAGCCACATTTCTAGTAGCTCTGGTAGTAGATGCCATATTCCTAGCACCTCTAGTAGTAGATGGAACATTCCTTATAGCTCTAGTATTAGATATCATATTCTTAGTAGCTCTAGTAGTAGATCCCACATTCCTAGTAGATCTAGTAGGTGCCACAGTCCTAGTAGGTCTAGAAGAGCATTCGACATTCC
Source organism: Panulirus ornatus (assembly GCF_036320965.1). Classification (NCBI taxonomy): domain Eukaryota; kingdom Metazoa; phylum Arthropoda; class Malacostraca; order Decapoda; family Palinuridae; genus Panulirus; species Panulirus ornatus. The sequence continues at coordinate 28,707,364 of NC_092233.1, read as the reverse complement.
TAGTAGCTCTAGTAGCAGACGCCACATTCCTTGTAGCTCTAGTAATAGATGCCACATTCCTAGTAGCACCAGTAGTAGATGCCAAATTCCTAGTAGCTCTAGTAGTAAATGCCAGATTCCTAGTAGGTCTAGTAGTACATACCACATTCCTATTAGCTTTAGTAGTACATACCACATTCCTAGTAGCTCTAGTAGTAGATGCCACATTCCTAGTAGCTCTAGTAGTAGATGCCACATTCCTAGTAGCTCTAGTAGTAGATGCCACATTCCTAGTAGCACTAGTAGTAGATGCCACATTCCTAGTAGCACTAGTGGTAAATGCCACATTCCTAGTAGCTCTATTAGTACATACCACATTCCTAGTAGTTCTAGTAGTAGATGCCACATTCCCAATAGCACTAGTGGTAGATGTCACATTCCTAGTAGCTCTAGTAATAGATACCACATTCCTAGTAGCACTAGTGGTAGATGCCACATTCCTAGTAGCTTTAGTACTAGATGTCATATTCCTAGTAGCACTAGTGGTAGATGCCACATTCCTAGTAGCTCTAGTAATAGATACCACCTTCCTAGTAGCACTAGTGGTAGATGCCACATTCCTAGTAGCTTTAGTACTAGATGTCATATTCCTAGTAGCACTAGTGGTAGATGCCACATTCCTAGTAGCTCTAGTAATAGATACCA